>NW_006399767.1:25619525-25630763 GCF_000299155.1 Elephantulus edwardii | reverse complement strand
TAATCCACTCTACAACCCTCATTGCATACTCCTACGATAAAAATAATGCCCTAAAATATAATACTTTTAGACTATTCTCTCCCCATTCACTTTTAAGCGTCAAAAGGGCACTCATAATAACAATGCCAGTTTCCGGCGTAAACCTAGCCATTTACCCTAATTTATAATAATCTGAGAGGTCAGGAACAGGGTTAGCTGGGATCAAGCCCCTCTGTATCCCAGTTCGTAAAAAGCATGGCGCCAAACACAGTAAATGTTGAATGAACGAACAGAACCATGGGGGAACATAGTTTCTTTGAGTGAAGAAGCAAAGAATGAAATGACTACTCCCACCGCGCCCCCTCTCCACCCCCGGCCCAACGCATCCGGTGTCCTCTCTATAAAGTCCTTAATTTACAGCCCGCCTCTCGCCCCCGGTTGCCTTAGAAACAGTGACGTCAACGTGGGGCGTGGCCTCTCCATCCTCTCCTGGACCCCCGGGCCCCTTCCCGATCCTGGTGAGGATGTGGTTGGGGATGATGGGTCTTGCTGCCCATCACTGGGCTAGGAGCTGTCGACGCCTTTGGCCATCCCTTGGGGCCGCACAGCGCCAGCATGACTCAAACTCCGTACTAGTGAACTGGCAGGGTGCTGTACCTGTGTCCCTTCCCACCCCTCATCCCCGTCGGACCAGCGGGACCCCAGGGCTCAGCCCAGCCGGCTTTTCCGCCGCAGCCCTAGGGCTTGCTCCGCTTCTAGAGGGGCTGGCACGAAGGGGGACCGCGAGGGAGCGCAGCAGGGAAGGAGTTAAACAAGGTGCCGGCGCTGGGCGCGGCGAGGGGGGGAGGGGAGAGAAAGTGAGAGCGGGGGCGCGGAGAAGGGGGCGGGAGTCGGAGAACTTCCTGTGCCCGCCGCCGGATGCGCGGGGAGGAGGCAGTCCTGGAGGGCGGCAGGACCCCAAGGCTCCGGGCTGGGAGAGGCGCGGCCGGGCCACCCCACCTCCCACCCCCAAATCCTCCGCTAGGGGCGCCGTTCCCCGCGCAGCCGGGACTGTCACTCCTTCCCTCCCTGTCCTCACGCTTGCTACCACGAGGTCACCGAATCTGGTTTCTGACCTCGAGCAAGCGCTCACCGGTGGTGTGGGGAGATTTCGGAGTGTGTGGGATTCACGTCTGGGCCTGGAGGTTCCCAGCCCTGCGGCTATCTGCTGACCTTCGTATCACGAGCTTGCCCTATGCCTTGAGAGTCATCACAACACAAATTCTCATTCAGCCCCAATAGCATACATAGAATGTATGAAATTAGTTGCCTTTGTGTTGATTCCCATTCTTGGCAACTCCCTGCGTGTCAGAAAAGACCTATGCTCTGCCGGGAGTTCAGTTGAGCAGTAGATAGCCAGGCCTTTCTCTTGAGACACCTCTAGTGGAATAACCTCCAACCTTTTGGTGAGCAGCCAAGTAGGTTAATGGTTTGTATCACTCAGAGATTTTTCAGATCTCTATTCCAGATGAGGAAACTGAAACTCGGGTTATGGAATTTTCCCAAATTCCACAGGCTTTTCATTAGAACCTTTTGGTGGTGCTGGCCGTACAATCGATCCTGGCTCCTGGTGACAGTGCACATACTTGAACTGCTCCATAGAAGTGACCTTTCAGAAGCAGATTGCCACGCCCTGCCCTCCAAGGTGCCTTTGGGTGAATTTGAACCATCAACCTTTTGACTAGTGATAAACCAGCTGAACTATCCAGGATCTCTTAAAAATAAAGAGTGGATTATGTTTTCCCTTGCTTCTCTTATTTCCAAAGGTGTTGGGCCCCTCCAGGAACATCCTTGGTAATGACGTGGTGTGGTGGCTTGCATCCTACAAGCATATGGAACTTCTCTCATTGACAAGCCTAAAACACATATTCCCAAGGTTTCTGTAAAGAGAATGAAGAGGTGGCTATAGGATTTTATTGAGATGGTATGTAGGGGTGGCAGGGAGGATGAATTTTAAGGACGAAGTGACTTACTGGAAATAGAACAGGAAGCACTTTGGAGGGTTTTCAGAGAGTTCCTCAAGTTACATAAGGAAGTCACCTGGGTTACAGGAGTTGGGATTAACGAATCACAACTCCATGAGATAGGTATTATTACTGTGCTCCTTTTACAGATTGGAAAATTAAGGCACACAGATGACATAGCTAAAATCAGTCATTGAACTGATTTTTAACCCTAGCAGTACAACTAGAGCTCACACTGTTAACGAAGTTGAACTGCCTTTAACATAATGAGAACATCATCTTTGAGGGTGAAAAGCTGACACAAATGGCAGAGTGATTAGGGCAGCCCATGTCCTTTTGGTAGTGAGAAAAAATAGACCATATTTCTAGTACATGTGTGGGCTCTCAGATTTCTCTCCAGCCAGTGGTTCCAGATTTTTGGATTTGACAAATGAAAAACAAGAAAGTAAACAGAACCCACAGTCTCCATAGAGTTGCCAGCTTTTTATTTAGAGGCAGCCCTGGTGGTGTAATGGCTAAGCCCTCTGCTACTAACAGAAAGGTCAGTGGGAGAAAGACCTGGCGATCTCCCATGAAGCCTAGGGAACCCTGTAAAGCAGTACTACTCTGCCTTGTAGGGTTCCTGTGGAGTTGGAATTGACTCAAAGGCAAATAATAGCAGAGATCATGCAAAACACAAAACCATTCTTTCATAAAAGAAAGGACATTTTAATCTTTCTCAAAATACGAAAGATACTATCTCTAAATCAAGAACAAACAGCCATTCCCAAGAAAAGACAGTCATCAACTTCACACCAATAAATAGACTTTCCGGTGCCTTTATGTTTCTATTGTGTTGCAGGCTGGTGAAAATGTCACCCTGGGGATGACTCTGCTTCTTACCCCTCTGAATCATCTGTGAGCTGACCAGAAGGGCATTACGTTAGAACAGAGAAAGAACCTTTCTTCCTTGGAAATCTTTATAAAGCAGGTGAGCAGTGTTTACCTGGGATATGAAGGTTGTAAAGCCCAATTCAAGGGATGGAGGGGAACGGTTACTCTGGGTTTTTTTTCTCTCCCACCATCCCCACCCTAAGAAAGGGCAAGGACCTTGATTTGAAAGACTTCTCAAATTCCCCAGGGTCCTCCTAAAACCTAAAATGACAGTCCCCATCAGGCAACTGTTGCCTGCGCCCCCACCCCCAAATTCATGGGATGTCCTAGGTGGTCCTAGGGGGCCCACCTTGGATCTCTTAATCACCCCTATTGGAGGGAATACATGTAGTCACCCACATTGGGTCTGGATAGATTGCCAGGAGCGACTCTGGGGATGATTGAGGATGGAACAGAGGAAGAGAAGAGAATTACCATGTAGGAGTGCTGTCTGGCTTCTGTCAATAGTGTGGAGTGCGAGGCCAAAGCAGAGTATGAACAGGCCTAACTGCTGGCTGTAGCATTCTTTCAGGCAGGCATCTCCCTGCTTTCCGCACAGCCCCCAATCCAAAATGCAGGACAAGGCCTTCTATCCCAGCTCTTCCAGGTGGAGTTCTGGTCAGGCAGGAGAAACCCTGTTTTGGTGCAGCTCTGCTCAGCACCAGCTTTGTGTTTGACCCTAATTTGAGACTTGTCACCTCCTTATTATATCCCAGAGATTGATGAGTTTGGAGGGTGTGAAGAGACTCCATGGGAACAAGGTGTGTAAGACTTCACCTGCTTCATCTTAGGAGTGGAGAGCAAGTCCCCCAAAGGTGGCTCACCCTCAGGGGTAGTGTCGTCTGACCTTCAGGGAAGGCCTTAAGTTTTGTCCACATGGTGGGGTTTAGGGAGGCTAGAAGGTGATACTTGCATATTTAGGCTTCTGGTTTAAAGGGCCAGACACACCTAAATGTTAATCCTGGAATATTTATGTAGTAAGTCTGGGTCCCTCAGGATGCAAATAGAGAAACAGATCCCTTTCTCCTCCAGGGTCCCTCTGGTTAAATGAACTTGAGGATCCAGTGTGCAGTCCCTGGCTGTCTCTTCACAGAATAGTGGAAACTGACTTGAGCTCCTGCGAAGTGCAGATTCTACTCTTGGTGCTGGAGATACAAAGAGAACTGCCCTCAAGAACTTATGTTCTGAGACAGGTAAATATAAACTACAAGGGAACAGACAAGGGTTAGAAAAGACAAATTTCCTAGGGAGTTTGCAGAACTTTGTAAGATGCTCCCCTCCTTTGTATCCTTGAATAGGAGAGCCTTCCTGCAGAAACATTCCTAGCCAGAGGTGGGTCTTTGTAGAGACATCAAAGATGGGAGAATCAGGAACCTGAGGTGCCAGGGCTGCTAGTGGACACCCCACAAACACCCCACTTGGAGATGCTAAAAGGTTCCAGCCCAGAAACAGGCCTCTACTGCCCTCTAATGGAAGAAAAAGCATCTTCTAAAGCCACCGCTGAGACCCCATCTACTTAACCTTCCTGTCCCAGCCTTTTCATTTCCCAGATGCCTCAAACTTTGTTTCCTAGAGCTTCTGCAGCTTACTTCTTTCCAGTGTCCAGTTGTCACCTTCCTCTGAGCCCCTCCACCCTCCACCCCACAGACTCCCCAGTTCCCTTTGTTGCCCAGGTTCTGATTCTGGCACCCATAAAGTTCTGATTCCAGAAGGCCTCTTTCCAGCTGCCTTGGATCCAGCTCATGCCCTCAAAGTGGCACTGAAGACATGGGCATGATAATCCCCGAGTGCTTTAGGCAGCTAGACATCTGCAAAAGTGTTGTGGGCCTGGCCACAGGTGCCGGGGCCCTTTACCTAATCTACAAGGTCATCAAGGCCGGTATAACATGCCAGCCACCCCTTTGCTCTGGCTCACCTGTCTGCATTGCTCGTGAGTATCCAGTCCCTGGGGAGTGGGTTCTGTCTGCCTGAGGCCTCCTCAGTGGGAGAGTCCAAAGATGACTCCTCAGAGTTCCTATCTCCTTCCTGTTGCTTCCCCCCCATCTTCCTCAAACTCTTCCTGCAGCCTTCTAGGTAAGGCCCTGTTGTTGTGTGCTCTTGAGTTGGAACTGACACATCACTGACTCTCCAGAGGGTATTCAGAGGCAGTAAATCATATGGGAGGAGATTACCCATCCTTCTTCTTCAGAGCAGCTGGTGGAATTGAACCTTGTGTCTTTGGACTGCAGTGAAGCTTCTTACCACTAATCACCAGAGATGCTAATTCAGAGTCCCAGGTGGAGTTGAGTGAATCTTCTTCAGCTACATTTGGCAGATCACCAAATGCTATTTTCACTCTGGTTCCCAGGACTCCACTGCTTAGAAATTTGGCATCAACCTCTTTCCCCCTTCCCTAACTAAGAACAAGAGACTTTAAGGAAAGAGAAAATTGATAGACCTTTATGCCTAGATTTTCCACTAAATGTTATGGTAACTGTGTGAAGTAGAAGGCAGTCGCTTCTGTAACACTCTTTACTGCCATCTGCTGGAATTTTATTGCTAATATAGTAATTACCACAGAAGGCTATGCGTTACTTACTACCACATAGAAATTGTCATGACAAATATATGTGTTTTGGAGGACTGCTGTGTGACAAGGAGATTGAAAGAGGTCCATATTTGTTCCTATTCCCAAGAAGGGTGATCCAACTAAATGTGGAAATTATGAACAATATCACTGAAATCACATGCAAGCAAAATATTGCTGAAGATCATTCATAACGATGGGAGCAGTACATAGATAGGGAATTGCCAGAAGTTCAAGCAGGATTTAGAATATTATTACTGATGTCAGATGGATCCTGGCTGAAAGTAAGGAATACCAGAAGAATGTCTGTCTGTGCTTTATTGACCATGCAAAGGCATTTGACTCTGTGGATCATGACAAGTTGTGGCTGACATTAAGAAGAATGGGAATCCCAGAGCACTTGATAGTGCTCATGAGGAACATATACCTGGACCAGGAGGCTGTTGTGCGAACAGAGAAGGGGAGCACTGCATAGTTTGGAATTGGGAAGGGAGTGTGTCAGGGTTGTATTCTATCTCCATACCTGTTCAATCTATATTCTGAGCAAATTATCTGAGAAGCTGGACTCTGTGAAGAGGAAAGTGGCATCAGGATTGGAGGGAGACTCACCAGTAATCTGCATTATGCAGATGACACAACCTTACTTGCTAAAAATGAGGAGAACTTGAAGCACTTGTTACAGAAGATCAGGGAATACAGCCTTCAGTATCGATTGCATCACAGTATCAAGAAACAAAGATTCTTACCACTGGATTAATAGACAATGCCATGATGGATGGAGAGGAGGTTGAAACTGTCAACAGCTTCCTCTTGCTTGGATCCACGATTAACACCCGTGGTACGAGCAGTCAGGAAATAAGGAGATGCATTGCAATGGGAAAATACGCAATTAGGGACCTTTCCAAATAATTGAGGAGTAGTGAAGTCAGTTTGAGGACTAAGGTGCATCTGATTCAGGACATAGTCTTTCCATTTATTAGCTATTCATCCGAGACCTGGACAATGAATAGGATGACAGAAAATGAACTGACGCCTTTGAGCTGTGGTGTTGGAGAAAGGCACTGAACACCCCATGCATAACCAAGAAAACAAAAAGATGTGTCTTGGAGAAGGTGCCAGAGTGATCTTTGGACCCAAGAATGATGAGGCTTCTCCTCACATACTTTGGACATGTTGCTAGGAGGACATGTTCCTTGGGAACATGTTGGGAAGGGTGGAGAGGCAGCGAAGGAGAGGAAGACCCTCAACCAGGTAGATTGGCACAGTGACTGCTGCAATGGGCTCTTGTGTGTCAGGAAGTGAGGATGGCTCAGGACAGGACTGGGTTCAGATCTTTTGTTCATAGAGTCTCTATGAGTCGTACTCAACTTGATGGCACCTGACAACAACAACAACAACAACAACAACAACAACAACAACAACATATTTATTATATATAATGCACTTGTGCAGTTCACTCCCTGTTCAACTGTAGATGGTGGTCTTGCACTTAGCAAAAAGTTTCTCTTCAGAAAAGGTAAACTGGTGTTTTCCACAGTCCCTCTCCCCACCTCCCCAACTCCATTCTTTAACCACCTTTGAGTTCATACCTAGCCTAAATTGGGTCGGGTTGCTGTCTAGGCTTGGCAATTGAGCGAGAGCGGTATGGACGGGATTCCGGTGAGCTTCGGAGACTCTTCAACTCTTTGGAGTGCAAACAGGATGAGTATGCCAAGGCAATGATCCTGCACAGTATCACGCGGTGTGTGTACTTACTGGAGGCTGAGGTGAGGGAAGGGAGTTGGGATGACCCTCCCTGCCAGATTGCACTGCCCCCTGATGGGTTTTGGTTCTTGAACCTATTTCTCTGATAATGGGAGGAGTGTGCTGAAGGATTTTGGTCACAGGAGGGATAGTGGGCCCAGGACATCCACTTCTCCTGCCTGTTGCATCTCTCCCCTTACACTCTAGGCCTCTGCTTGTACTCCGGATGACATCAGGGTGGTGGGCAACATGTTGGATGACAACGACAACAACGTCAAAATCCAAGCCATGAACACTCTTAAAGCTTTCTCTGGCATCAGAAAATTCAGACTCAAAATCCAGGTGAGCCCAGGGAGATGTGGCAGGGAAGAGCACACAGCATGTCTATCATTTGTGAGTCTGTTAATTGGCAGGGAACAAGTGGATTGTTTTCTAGAAGTTTAGTTTTGGGTATATAGCCCAGAAATCCATTTCCTCCTCCTTGGGAATAAGTGGGAAAGTGATGGTCAGATTTCCTATTTCCCAAAAGGGTCATAAAATCCCTTGACTCTTAGGATGTAACAGAACTATGTCTGAATCCCATGCAACCCCTAAGGCCTGCGTGAATCAGTGGCTGTGATTTGACTGGACCACAGATGCCTCCACCACACAGAAACTATAAGGCACAAAATGTCAATATTCCCAATTTCCTACTGTCTAGACTTTAGACAAACTTGTTTCCACAAGAGCTTTCCTCCCTCCCCACCCCAACCCACCATTTTCTGCAGTTGTTAAGTCGCTAGGATATAAATGATTGTTTATGAACAAACTTGACTGCTAACTGAAAGTTGGAGGTTTCAGTATACCCAGTGGTGCCTGAAGAAAGTCCTGGTGATGATCTACTTCTAAAAAACAAGACTTTGGAAAACCTCTGACAGTTACATTCTTTTGCACCTGGGGTCATCAGAAGTTGGAATCAACTTGATGGCAGGATTTTTTTAATGTCCGTATTGATGGTTTCAGTCATCTGGGAGCCTCTCTTATTGATTATTGTATCTGAGATGGCCTCCCCTGGATCTTTTCAATGTGCATTTAGCTGGTGGCATAGCCCACAGGGACTTTTACTGCTCACCCAAAGGCTGCCTTCCTCCACGTGGTCATTGGAATCCACCAACTGCTTCAAGGGAGAAAGATGCCAATCTCCTCCCATCTGATTTACAGCCTCAGATTCCTGAGGGGTGGTTGCTATGAGGTGGAACCCATTTGACAGCAGTGGGTTTGGTACTTGGGTTTGATCCCAGAGGAGCCCTGGTGGCAGTAGGTAAGCACTTGTTGGCTAAATGGAAGATCAGTTATTCAAACCCACCAGTCATTTTATGGGAGAAAGAGAAGGCACTTTGTTTTCTTGGAGATTTACAGCCTTGGAAAGCCTACAGGGCAATTCTACTCTGTTCTATAGGTTGTTAGAAATGAGAATCAAGTCAATACAATGGGTTTGGGTTTCCATCTTTTAATCTTTCCCATCTTAAAAAGCAAGACCAAACCAAACCAAATGGAAAAATCTCTTCTTTGACTCCATGCCAAGAAAGTGGTCTGTCTTTCCCAAGTTAAGAAGAAATTATTTAAAACATAACAAACATGTGTAATATGTGCAAGGTAAAAAAAGTAACAACAAAGCTTGCATACCCACAGCTCAGGCTAAAAAATTGGAAATTACCCTTAAATTCAATGGCTACAAATTGCCGTTCCCAGTCCCAACCTCCACTTTCCTTTCTCTCCTGACCCCATCTGCAGTTCATTGACCAATTCCTGGATTTTGTTTATAGTTTTATCATTTATGTGTGCATCTCTGTATAGTCTAACAGAGTGAGACAGGTGAGAACCCAAGTAAAACACAGTTCTGGATGTTGTCAAACTTCATCTGTATGGAACCATGTCATTTTTCCTCTTCTGTGGTTTGTCATATCCTTCGTAATACAGAAATATTTGTCTTTATTGATGTAGCAGTTCTATTGTTAGTTGGTGTTGAGTCAGTTCTGACTCAAGACGACTCAACATGTGTAGAGTAGAACTGTGTTTCATAGTGTTTTCAAGGCTGTGGCCCTTTTGAAACACACCTCTAGGTCTCTCTTCTATGGTGCCTCTGTGTGGATTTGAATTGCCTTTTTTTCCCTTGTAGTTGAGCATTTAACTTCTAGTTCTTTCTTTTTTTCTTTTGTGTAGTTGTTGTTGATAGGTTCCATCAAGTGCAGTATGACCCATAGTGACCCTGTGAACAACAGATCTGAACCCTGTCTTATCCTGTGCCATTTTCACAATCTCTGACTCACTAAAGCTCATTGCTACAGTCACTGTATCAATCCACTTGGTTGAGGATCTTCCTCTTCTTCACTGTCTCTCCACCTTTCCAAGGATGATGTCCCTCTGCAAGGCATAGCCTCTCTTAGCAACATGCTTAAAGTATGTGAGACAAATCTTTATCATCTTTGCCTCCAAGGAGCACTCTGGCTGTACTCTCTCCAAGACATGTTTGTTGTTTTTGCAGTCTGTGGGATAGTCAGCACTCTTCTCCAACACCACAGCTCAAAGGTGTCAATTCTTTTTTTTGTCATCCTTATTCATTGTCCAGCTTTCAGGTGCATAACAAGTAACTGAAAAGGCCATGACCTAAATCAAGCATAATTTAGTCCTCAGACTGACATCAGTGCTCCTCAATAATTTGGAGAGTCTCTGACTATAAATATTGCCATTGCAAAATATCTCTTGATCTCCTTACTCCTGGTACCAAGTGTATTGCTTGTGGATCCAAGTAAGATGAAATCACTTTCCCATCTGTCATGATGTTTTGCAAGAGTGTCATCTACTTCCTAAATAACAGGCCTCTGGAAACTATGAACTTTGAGAAATGACGATACTTGTAGAAAGGCTTCAGGTCTTTTGTTCATTGGGTCACTATGAGTCGTGCTTGACTCGATGGCAATCAAAAACAACAACAATATCATGATGTTGTCTCTTGGTCAAGTGTTGAGGATTTTTGTTTTCTTGAGATTGAAATGCCATCTGTATTGAAGGCTGCAGTGTTTAACCTTCTACAGCCAAGTGCTTCTCAGAGTCTCTAGTTTGAGTCAATCCTTCAACCTCTAGATTAGCAAATGATTTATGTTAATGGTTTGTACCACCTAAGGACATGCAAAATAGGGAGAGGCAAATTAAGACTCTGTTAGAAAGTTTCATTCCCTCTCAGCAGCATTGAGTTTTGAACTATTCCAAGAGTTGAGTTTCTAGAAAGTGCAAATGGTTAAGGATTCAATTACTCACTACTGAAAGGTTGGAACACAAAAGCCTCTCAGAAGACAGTCCTAGTGTTATGTTTCAGAAAGGTCAAAACTTTGAAAACACTATGAAGCACAGTACTGTTTGCACACATGAATAGGAAGTGTCTCAACAAATAATAACAACGATTCAAAGAAAAAAACCCCCACACCAAAACCCAAAACTCATTACTCTTGTATCAGAACTGACTCATAGCTGACACTCCAGCAGGTTTTCAGAGACTTTAAATTACACAGGAGGGGAATGCCCATTTTTTTGTCCATGGCACAGCTGCTGGATTCGAACTGCTTGAGAGGTATGGTCTTTCAGCTAGCAATGCTGCTCTCTACAGACTATGCCACTTGAGGTCCCTATCAACAAAAGTTAATGTGGTTAAATTGAAAATGCTTGAGAACAGAAGGAATTTAGAAGTGTCTCCTTCTCCCTCACTAGCCTGAGCAAGGGTGGCATTTCTAAGTGAAATATGGAAGGTGTGTTGTGGACGAGCATCCGGGCTGCTTTCACGGTGTGGGGAACATTCCTGGGTTATGACTGAAAGGCCCCCGCAGCGTGGCGTTCCCAGCCTGCTCCAGCAGCTAATGTGCAATATGGGCCCGTGAAACCCAAACAGGGGTGACTGTGGGAGCGTTGTCCCCACTGATGACAGTATCAGTTAAGGAAAACCACATACGTACACTTTTTGGAGAAGACCGAGGCAGGGGGCACACTTTATTACTAGCAATG
>NW_006399767.1:25605495-25619270 GCF_000299155.1 Elephantulus edwardii | reverse complement strand
TTAACTTTAGAGTCAATATGACCAAGGCAGTATTTTCAATCAGTCCAACTCATCGTCAGCATCCTTTTGTCTAAAAAGGCAGTGCTGAAAACGTGTACTTGAACAGAGCTTATGCCAAATGATAATGAAGTTGATTTTTACTGGGAGCTCTCAAAAGCAGTTGATTGATTTTAAGTAAGTAGTTTTCAAGAAGTTTAAGTTATACTCTCTGTAGGTATTATTTATTACTTTACTCTGATTGAATTGCTGTTGTAAATATTTCGGCCATATTCTACTACAACTGTCATTAATAAATTTAAAAAAAGAAAAAAAACTGAAAATAGTGAGAATACCAAATACCTGTGAAGATGTATCCCTCAGATTATTGGTCAGAAATCTACTCTGCAAAATAGTTTGGCAGTTGTTTTTATTTTTGTGTGTGTGTGGTTATTTCTTTATTTTCTTAACCTATGTACAGTTACTATAGAAGTTAGCATTGTTTGCATTTCTAGTCATTTGTCCTAGAGGAAGAAATGTTTACACAATTGTTCATAGCAGCTTTATTTGTAATCACTAAATGGAAACAACCAAAATGTCCTTTAATAGTTAAATGGTTAAAGAAACTATGGTACATCCATACATGGAATACTACTTAGCAGTATAAAGGAGCAAATTATTGATACAACTTGGATAGATGTCGTTGCTGTGTGAAAACAAATCAGTCTCAAAAATATGACATTCGACATGATCCACTTATATACCATTCTCAAAATGACAAAATTATAGAGCTGGAAATCAGATGAGTGATTTCTAGGGATTATGAATAAACAGAGACAGGATGGAAGTGTAAACATAAAGGAGTAGAATGAAGGAAATCTTTATGGTGTTTGGAGAGATCTGTATCTTGATTGTGAAATAACATAGAATGACACACATACATTGTATCAATATAAGCTTTCTGATTTTGACCCTGTACTATGTAATTATGTAAGATGTATTCATTGTGAGAAATGGATGAAGTGTACATGGAATCTCTTTGTATTGTCTTTGCAGTTTTCTGTAAATTTATAATTCTTTTAAAAGAAAAAGTTTAGAATAAAAAATGTTAACGTGATGACAAGGGTATAGAGGAAAACAAAACAAAGATAGTGGATGAGGAAGTCAGGGATGGAGGGGGTCTTGTACCTTAAAGGGGAGTGACCAGGGAAAGCCAGTTGAGAAGGTCTTCAAGAAAAGTCTTACAGGAGATAATGAAAATTTGTGGGAAGCATTCCCAGCAAAGGGAACAGCCTGTGTGCAAAATCCTGAATGTAGGCATATACCTGGAATGTTGGAGGAATAGTTAAGAGGCCATTATGACAGGAGCAGGAGAGAGAATGGGAGATGAGGTGAATATAATAGGGGAGGGAGCTATATTATATGGATTTTGTACTGCACTGTTAGGACTTTAGCTTATACTTTGAACTAGAAGCTCTCAAGAAGATGAGTGATGTGTATAACATGTCTGCTGTGCTGAAAAGAGATTTCAGGGGCATGGGTGGAGGTAGGGAGATAGAAAACTATTGTGACAGTCAGGTGAGAGGCAACAAGGTAGGAGCAGTGAGAAATGACTGGTGGTGGTACAAATTTTGTCTTTTTTATTATTAAAATTTACTATTATTTACACCATCATTCACTTTTATACAATTATTTGTGTACATTGTTTCATTCATGTATTTTTAGTTTTATATAATAATTTATGTACGTTGCCTTTTTGTGTGTGTATTTTTCTTTTTCATATTTTATTTTGATTTATTTACAAAGTTTGAATACATAGTTTTTCACAAAATATTCTTCCCATTTCCTTTACCCTACCCACCCATAAAATTGTGCAACCCTATGATTAATACCCTAACCCCCCCCACACATCTATTTCCACCTTCCCCCCGCTGCTGTGGATCCTCCTACTTGTTCTACAATAATGGTTTTATATAGTACTTGTCCTTGTGGGACTGAACTAGTTCACTCAGCATAATGCTTTCCAGTCCTTCCCAAATTAGGTAGTAATTTACAAAATCATTGCTCCTATGTGCTGCGTAGTATTCCATTGTGTGAGTATACCACAACTTCTCAATCCATTTGTTTGTAGGTGGACATCAGGCTGTTTCCATGTTTTTGAGATGGTGAATAATGCTACTATGAACACTGGTGTACAAGTTTCTGTTTAAGTCTCAGTTCTCATTTTCTTGGGGTATATTTCAAGCAATGGAATAACTGGGTCATATGGAATTTCAATGTTCAGCTTTTTGAGGAAGTGCCAAACTGCCTTCCAGAATGGTTGTACCATTTTACAATCCGATGGTGTTGGTACATTTTAATTGTTGCACATCTATTTTGTGTGTGTGTGTGCATGTACCATCAAATAAGATCTGACTGATACAGGGTATTGGTACATTTTAAAGGTAGAACCAACAAGATTTCCTAAATGATTGGAAAATGGTTGTGAGAGGAAGAAGGGAGTCAAGGATGATGGCAGGTCTTTGGACTGAGCAACTAGAAGATGTTATCAAGAGTTGAAATAGAAAAGGTAAAGGGAGAGGCACTTGTGTTGTGGAGCATGGGCTAGCTGTGAGGCTGTTAGTAGATGTTCAGGGAGAGAAGTGGGATTGACAATTGAAAATATTTGAGTCTAGATTTCAAGAACGCAATCTGAGTTGGTGACATGAATTTGAAGGCCATCAGCATAGGGATAGGATTTGACACTGGATCTGGATGGTATTGCATAAGGAGTGATATAGATCAAGAAGAGGAATTTGGGCATGAGAACCAGAAAAAAAGTCTTGAAAGAGGAGCCAGATTAAGTAAGAATTCCAAGGAGGTGGAAGTGGTCCACCTGATGAAATGATGATGAGAGCTCACGTTGTCTATTGGGCTTGGCACCGGCGTAATGAGGTAGGCTAGTGGCACATGAAGGCTGGGGTGGTGGTGGTGGATCACCACATAATAACAGGCCTTTTCGTGCCCCACTCCAGGAATACTCCATCAAGGTGCTGGAACTGATTTCCACCATCTGGGACTCAGAGTTGCACATTGCTGGCCTCAGACTCCTCAACAACCTCCCACTGCCTGACTTTGTACACCCTCAGCTGCGACGAGTGATGCCCGCCTTGATGGAGATCCTGCAATGTGACTACATCTTGGCACAGGTGCCCTAGCACTGTGGGTGAGGCCCTATCTCTCTAACCATGACACTGGGCACAGCTCCTAGAGTGAGGAGGAGAGACTGTGTCTTCCCTACTCAGGCCATGATCACCAGCCCTCTCACGCTTTCCTCTATGCAGGTGCAAGTCGTACGACTGCTGAGCTACCTGACACAGAAGAATGACCTTCTCTATGACATTCTCAACTGCCAGGTGAGAAGGGAAGTAAAGAAGGGCTGAGAGATGCCACGAAAGGGAAGAACAGATTCTTCAGACCCTTAGCTCTGATATGATAATCTTCCTCCTCCTCCATCCTCTGACATAAGTGCATTGAAAACTGTCCCCTCGGGGGAGCTCTGGTGGCCTAGTGGCAAGAAACTGAACTGCAATCCCAGAGGAACACGGTTCGAATCCACCAGACGCTCTGCCGGAGAAGGAGGCGCAATATCCTCCTGTACCAGTCAGATCTGATTTGACGGTACACGTACACAAAAATTTAAAAAAAAAAAAAAAGAAAACTGTCCCCTCCTCCCTTCTCCCATTAAAATGGGAATCCATGATAGTGGGAGGTGGGTCTCCTTTGAAGGGTTTCCTGAATTCCAGAAGAAACTCGGATGATGAAACAAATGCAAGTGCAGGTATTTTAAGATCAGGAGAAAATGAAGATAAGGAGCATAGTAGGATCGTTGCTGCAGGAATGAGCTCAGGTATGTTAGAGATGATGAGAACAGCACAGGAGAAGACAGGTTCAGGTCTGTTGTTCATAGGATTGTCATGAGTTGTGCTCAACTTGATGGCACCTCACAATAGCAGCAATATAATAATCAGAGATTCAAGTCACTGGAAGGATACTTATTCAAGAAATCTGTTGCCATTTAGTTGATGCAGGCCCATAGAGACCCTATAGGGCAGAAGAGAGCAGTCTCCTAGGATTTCTGAGGCTGCAGATCTTTACAGAGCTAGGCTGCCTCATCTGTCTTCCACAGAACAGCTGGTGGGTTCAGACCACTGACTGTTAGTTAGCATTGAGCACCTTAGCAAATGTGCTACCAGAGTGCCTACTGGAGCAATTCCAACCTTGTATACCACCTAACAACGTAATCTCAAAATATATATGGAAAATATGATACAATTAGAAGAAGAAATTTACCAAGATACCATCATGGTGGGAGATCTGGGAATTTAAACTACTCTTTCTGCAATTAATAGATAAAACCCCTAAAACTAGAAAGACAATAACAAAAATCAAACCAAAGTGGAATTGAGAACAACTCATGGTGAGCCCATTGTCATTAGTGAGTAGAAGTGCTTCGTGGGCTTTTGCTGGCTATGATCTTTATGAGAAGGCGCCCTGTGACATAATCCGTAGTCCTTTTTGCTAACCGAAAAGGCCATGTGTCTTTAGCAGTTTGAATTCACCAGTTACCAGGAGAAAGATGGGCGATCTCCTCCCATTATGGTTACAGACTTGGAAACTCCCGTGGAAGGATGCTATAAGTTGCAGTCAATTTAATGGCAGTGAATAAGTAAATGGGTGAACCCTTACAGAAGCAGATGGTCAGATTTTTCTTCTATGGTATCACTAGGTAGGTTTGAATCACCAACCTTTAAGCTGTAGTCGTCAAGTAAAAACCATTTTCATAACCCGGGGACCTAGTATGGTTATGCTTGTGAATAACACAAATAGCAAGTGTGAGCCATACTTAATACCCTGCACTCTATGAAATTAACCTTTCTCTTAAGTATGCACCAAACATTTCTAAAACTTAACCACACACTAAGCCTTAAACAACACACTTAGGGAGCTCTGATGGACCAATGCTAAGAAGCTGTACTGCAATCCCAAAAGCATGTAGTTTGAAATCCACCAACTGCTCCATGTGAGAAGAATGAGCAGTCTCTTTCCCTGAAATTTACTGCCTCTGAAAACGTGCTGGAGGGTCAGCTATGGGTAAGTTCCAACTTGATGGCACACAACAACGTCAACAAACCTTAAAGGTTATTTGTCAATGAATTCCCCAGAATCCATATTATTATATCACTTTTTTTTTAAATTTCATGGACACACTGCAATTAAGTTAGAGGATGATAATGAAAAGAAGATGAAACAGGCCTGGTGCATTGAATTTGAACTTTAGGAGCCAGCACTGTGGAGTTGAGACAGTGGAGGGATAAAAGAAGAACTCAGCATCCTCGCCTTTGCTTGGGATTTCATCCCCATTTCCCTCCACCCCCTCTGCAGGTACACGGCAACTTCCTGGACCTTTTCCAGTCCACACAGCCAGGGTGTCTGCTGTTCGAGGTGCTGGTGTTTACTGAGCGGCTGAGCGAGGGCCGGAACACACCCCACTACCGGGCTGTGAAGTGGCAGTACAACGAGCAGTCACTGCATGAAGCTCTCTTTGGGGATGAGTCACGGCTGGCGGATAGGCTTCTCTCTCTGGTCATCCATCCTGAGGAAGATGTACAGATCCAGGCCTGCAAGGTCATCGTCAGCCTGCAGTGCCCGGAGGACCTGAGAGTCCGGCCCTCCTACCAGACTAGTACATTCTTCATGAATAGTAGGGAATAAAATTAAGGAGAGCCAATAAATGAGTATGACAGAGAGTATGGAGAGGAAGTGTCTTTCTGAAGCTTTTAGGGGCTGGGTGTAGATTTTATCCCAGAATGTTTCTCACCATGGGTACATGATCTCCCAAACATACACCTACTTCCATTCACATCTTTAGGGGGACAGACTCTTTCTTCTCTTACTGATTTTCAGGCTTGCTTGTAGAGCCAGTGTTTTCTAGAAGTTGGAAGAAGCAAGTTTCAGGGTTGAGGTCAAAGATAATGGACAGGATAGCACTGGATTAGTCAGCATGGCATAGGCCTGGCTGCAGTAACAAGTAACCCCAAATCATAGTGGTTTGGATTTGTTTCTCATTTGCACTGTGTGTCATTTACAGGTTATTTGAGCAAAGAAGGACAGGCATCTACTCCTCATCATGCTCACTCAGGTACTTGGGCTGGAAGTGAAGTCCCAGTGTGGAGTTCTAGAACTACTAAGAAAATACAGCAGTTAAAAGTGGCTCTTAAAAGTCCCAACTAGAAATGACATTCCTCCCTTCTGTTGGAGTGTCATTAGCCAAAGAGGGTAGATGGAGAAAATGAATCTTCTCAGGTGTCCAAGGAAGAACTAGAAATATTTGGTGGACAGCATTCATCACAAAGCACAACTGGCATATGGATGAAGAGTAAGAGCTTTGGAATCAGACTGCTAGGTTTAGATCTCAGGTGTCACTAGCTGAGTGACCTAGAGCATGTCCTTTATTTTTCTTGAACCTCACTGTCCCGATTGTTGGATTAATACCATAATTAATTCATGAATGTACTGGGAGTATTAATGTAAAGTGAATGCTTAGCATAATGTACACAGAAAGTGTCCATCAAAGATTGGCTTTGATGAGCTAGGAAATCACTGAGAACATGAATGACCAGCACTGGAAGGGGCTGTGGAGACCAGCAAGCCTGATAACTTCTCCAGACTCTGGGGTTCCAGGCACTGGAGTGTCCCATGGGTTTTTAATGGAGCATCTTGAAATGCCACTAGGCATAGCTTTTGGAAGACCGAAAAATCATGCAAGTCATATAAAATGATTTCTGGAGGAAGAATGTCACAGTTCCCCACTTACCCCAAATATTTAACCCCAGCCCTGACAAAGTCTTGATAAAGTGCTTAGATGACCAGGCCCTGGGTCTGATCACATCCTGACAGGACCCCTACCCCAACTTCCCAAGCAAACATCCACCCCTCTCAATCTCCTTAACAGCCCCTATAAAGGGAGACTGCTTTTGTCTGCCTGCACGCCATTCTGATCTTCTCTGAGAGCAATCACCTAGCGTCCCTCACCAGTCTACTTAGGAAAGGCCTGTTCGTTTCCTGTGACCATCTTCTTCTTTTCTATTTCTCTCAACTCTCTTTCTATTTTACGATAATCATGAAATCTCCTGAAACTCATAGACCATAAAATCAAATACATTCACCCACTTTCCTATTAATGTGTATGTCCCACTTGTGTGTTCATGGTGTGTATGAGCTGGCAGCCTGACAGTAAACCAACCATCGTAGCTGAATCACTTTCTCCTCGTGACAGTCTGGTGTGCCAGAGGAGAACTGTGCTCTGTAGGTTGCCAGTGGCTGAGTTGTAGGTAATAGCTTGGCTAACCTTTCTTCCAAGATGCTTCTGATTAGGCTCAGACAGCAAACTTTTGGATAGTACCCGAGCATGTTAAATATTTGTGCTGCCCCAGAGCTCTATTGCCACCTTGTTAATGTTTGGTGTCACTAAACTGGCTCTAACTCATAACCAATTGTAAATAGGGTGAAACTCTGTCCAGTCATGCACCTTCCTCCTTCTTCTTGTGCTTAAACCCCTTGTTGTAATCTTTGCACTAATCCATCTTCTTGAGGGGTTTCCTCTTTTTCCTGACCCTTCACTTTTTAAGCATGATGCTCTTCACCATGGACTAGTTCTTTCCAATAACATGGCCAAAGTATGGAGGATGAAGTCTCACCATTCTTGCTTCTCAGGAGTGCTCTGGCTGATACTTCCAAGACAAATTTGTTCCTTTGTTTGTATGGTATATGTCTATGGGCTCTTTATGGCACATGTCTATGGTATACTTATTTGTTCTTTTGTTAGCTTATATGTCTTTGAGTTGTGATGTTGGAGAAGAGTACAGAATATCCCATAGGCTGCCAAAAGAACAAACAAATAGAGCTTGGAGAAAGTACAGCCAGAATGCTCCTTTGGAGGCAAAGATGGCAAAGCTTTGTTTCATATACTTTGGGCATGTTGTTGGGAGAATCTGTTCCTTGAAGAGGGATATCATGCTTGGAAAGGAAGAATGCCAGTGAAAGAGAGGAAGACCCTCAGCCAGATGGATTGATACAGTGACTGCAGCAATGGGCTCGGGTATGTCCGAAATCATGGGAATGACACAGGCTAGGACATGGTTCAGATCTGTTGTACTCATCTCTGTGAGTCAAACTAACATTAACAACAACAAGGCATATTATTGTATTGTCTTTGCCAACACAATTCAGAGACATCCATTCTTATTCATTGTCCAACTTTTATATGTATATGAAGCAACTGAAAATGCGATGGTAAGAAGCTAAGCTGCTGGAGAACATTATGCTAAGTGAAAAATCTCAGCCACAGAAAGACAATTACTGCATAGTGCCACTGTTGTAAAGCAGGACTGACATCGGGGGAGGGGATAAATAATGTATACTGCATTGAAACAGATGAGGGAGAAAACTGTTTAAAAAGGATATGTGATTAGGTATTATTGGCATGATAAGAGTCCAGAATGAAAGCTGCATAGTGAAGTGGCCTGGGGGTGAGGGTGGGGATTGTATAACAATGAAGGAGTTTTTTTTTAATTTTTTTTTTTATTTTTCAAAGAGAAAAGCAAACTGGGTGGGTGGAGGTGTGGGCAGGGAGGAAAGTAGCCAACAAAGAATGAATGGAAATCCAAAGTCTCTGTAAACTTTCATTTAAATTAATTAAAAAATAAAACCAGAAAAAAAGAAAAAAATAGAATAAAGGAAGTTATACTGCATTCCCACAGGCAAATCCACCTGCTGCTCCATAAGAGAAGGATGGTCAATCTCCTGTGCAACTTACTGCCTCTGAAAAAAACACTGGAGGATCAGCTTTGAGTTGGTTCCAAATTTTTTATCTTATTTTAATTTTAATAATTTTAATGAACATTTACAGAGAATTTGGATTTCCATTCATTCATTGCTGCACTTCTCTACCCGCCCAGTCCTCTCCCCCCACCCCCCAGTTCACTCCTCTCTTTCAAAAATAAAAGAAACACTCCCTCCCTGATACACAATCCCCCTGCACCCCTCCCACCGCCCCAAGTACATTCCAATATGCAACCTTAATTGTGGACTCTTGCGATAACCATAATACCCTATCATACATTGCTTTTAAATTATTCAGTCCCTCATCTGTTTCAGTGCAGTATACACAATTTATCCCGTTTTTCTCAGTCTTACCCCCACCCTGATATCAGTCCCATTTTACATCAGTGACACCATGCAATATTTGTCCTTTTGCAACTGAGATATTCACCCATTTTGAATAATATTGAATGAGTTCCAAATTGATGGCTCACATCAACAACGACAGTCCCATAGATGTTGATTGTAGATCTAAAAGTAAAATGAAATTCTTGACGACTTCAGTCTATTCTCTATTATCATGATGTTGTTTTACTGGTAAAGTGAGATTTTTTTGTTTCTTTATGTAACTTATTTCTTTTTCATAAATTAGGCTAATGAGTTTCAAGGTCAAAATGAGATAATGTTTATCTTTCCTTAACTTGGAGAAATAAATGAAGAATTGATACCTTTTCCATTTCCCTTTTAAATGTTTGGTACTTATCACAGCTTATCTGCTGAGAAGCCATAGGTAGTAACATAGATAAGCAAGGAGCTAATAGAGAAACAGAAGTGTGAGTTCTTAAAATATTTCATGCAATGTTTGAGATGCAGTGACCTAGTTTTTTTACGCTAAAATGACAAGTAAAAAGAAATTAAATTAATGAACTGTGATTAAATCTCTTGATACTTCCCAATGTTACACACACACACACACACACACACACACACACCCCAGCCCCCCCAATCAATATGATAAGGACATTAAAACAATTGAAATGGATGCCAATGATAAGATACTAGTAATGTGAATTGTCAGTTATCTTTCGATTGAGTTTGTGCAGGAAAACCTCCCCATAGGGGTTTCAAGACTATGGACTTTCACATCTTTCCAGTTGCTTATGGATGGATGAAGAAAGGATTATTGTCAATAACTTCATCTTACTTGGATCCGCAATCAATTCACTTGGTACCAGCAGTCAGGAAATCAGGAAGTGTATTGCACTGGGAAATTGTGCAGCCAGGGAGCTCTCCAAATTATTAAGGAGTAATTAATGTCAGTTTGAAAAAAAGTGCACCTGATTTGGGCCACAGTCTTTTCAGTCGCTTGCTATCCATCTGAGAGCTGGACAATGACCAAAGATGACTAAAGACTAATTGACACCTTTGAATTGTGGTGTTGGAGAAGAGTGTTAAAGATCCCGTGAACTGCCAAAAGAACAGATACGTCTTGGAGAAGGTGCAGCTTCTTGGAGGCAAAGATGATGGAGCTTTATTATTTGGGCATATTTCTAGGAGAGACTATTCTCGGACAATTCAAGAAATTCTCAGTTCTTCAACCAGGTGGATTAACTCAGTGACTGCAGTAATGAGCTTGAGGGTGTCAGAGATTGTGAGAATGGCATGGGAAATGACAGTGTCCAGATCAATTGTTCATAGGATAGCTGTGAATCATATGTGACTCGATGGCACCTTACAACAATATGGGTGGGTATGAACCACCAAATTTTTTACTATGCTACTCAGATACTCCTTATCTGAATAAGTAAAATGTATTTCTTATTGTGGATTCTGATAAAAAAAAGGTTTTGAAATTCACTGAATGTAACTTGTGGTTTTTTGTGGGCTAGAGGTTTTTGTTGTTAGGTGCTGTTGACTCAATTACTCAATTTTAGTAATGACTCTATGTACAGATCTGAACCTTGACCTATCTTATACTATCACTATGATCTCCAATATGCTTGAACCCATTGTTGCTGTCACCGTGTCAATTCATCTTGTTGAGAGTCATCTTCTTTCTCTTTTGCTGACCCAGCAAAATGTACATTTCTAACTTGTCTTTTCCTCTGGACTGGGGTGGAGGTAATAGTCACAAATTTCTGAGAACACTTCCTTTGACATTGCCTATGTCTAAAGAATCATGTCCCTGCATCACTGGGAGCACTGGTGACTAAGTGGTAAGGAGTTGCGCTGCCAACCTGCAAGCAGGCAGTTCACATCCACAAGTGGTTCTATGAGAGAAAGATGTCCAATCGCCTCTTGTGTGATCTACTACTTCTGAAAACCCACCTTAAGAGTTAGCCATGCTTTGGTTCCAAATTGACAGAACCTAACAACAACCACAACCACAACTGGTTCATTGCCGCCCTTGGAAAAGCCCTTTCTGAAGTTAGGCCCAGTCTAAAGCAGATGAAGCAAAAGTATGTGGCAAGTTGGGCTATTACAGTCATGTACTTTTCTGTCTGTTGATTATCTATTACCCATCTCTATCTAGGGAATGTTGCTAGGAGAGGTTTTGAGGTGTTTTTTTTTTGTTTTTTTTTAAGGTTTTTAAAATTTATTTTAAATATATTTTAAAAATTAATTTTAATGAAAGTCTACAGAGACTTTGGATTTTCATTCATTCATTGTTGCACTTTTCTCCCTGCCTAGCCTCCCTCCAGTTCCCTCCTTCTTTGAAAAGTAAAAGAAAAATTCTTTCATTGTTATACAATCTGTCCCCTCAAGTCCACTCCACTATTCAGCCTTTGTTCTGGATTCCTTTCATGACCATAATACCTAATCATATATCCCTTTTAAACAGTTCTTTCTCTCACCTGTTTCAATGCAGTATACATTATTTATCCCATCTTTCTCAGTCTCTCCCCAACTCTGATGTCAGTCCTGTTTAACAACAATGCAATATTTGTCCTTTGGGACTGAGATATTTCACTCAGCATAATGTCCTACAGGGCCACCCATTTTGCATAATATTTCATGAGTTCCTTGTTCTTCAGTGCTACGTAGTATTCCATTGTGTGAATATACTACAGGTTCTCTATCCATTCTTTTGTTGGTGGGCAGTTGGATTGTTTCCAGCTCTTTGCTACTGTGCACAAAGCCACGATAAACGTCTGCTTGGGTGGTGGTTATGGTTCTTTGCGATATATTCCCAGTAGTGGAATTGCTGGGTCAAATGGTATTTCTATTTGCAGATTTTTAAGAAAGTGCCATACAGCCTTTCATAGTGGTTGCACCATTTTACACTCCCACCAACTGTGAATAAGGGTTCCGGTTTCTCCGCAACCTCGCCAGCATTTGTTTGCTGTTCTGTTAAATTTTGCTATTCTTACTGGGCTTAGATGATATCTCATAGTCGTTTTGGAGAGGTTCTTTCTTGGAGAACATCATGCTTGGAGAGCTGGAGGGACAACAAAGGAGAGGAAGACCCTCAGCCAGGTGGACCGACACAGTGACTGCAGCAATGGGCTCAAGTGTGTCAGAGATTATGAGGTTTGCACAGTATAGGACAGGGTTCAGATCTGTTGTTCCTAGAGTTGCTATGAGTTGTACTTGACAGCACATAACAACATTCGCCTGCAGCCAGATATCCTCTACTCCATCTCCTGTCTTTACACCTGCCTTATGGGAACTGTAGAAGAAGGTTGGACCAATAACAGATCCTAGTCCTCTTGGCCACAGTGATTAGCCCAAAGTCGGATAATAAGACTCTCTTAAAGAGTTGCACAGTGGTTAAAGCTGTTAGCTGCTAAGTGATCAGAAAGTCAGTAGTGGGAACCATCACTCTCTTCCTGGCAGAAAGAGGTGGCACTCTGCTTCCATAAAGATTTGCAACTTTGGAAACCCCATAGGGAAGTTCTACTCTGTCATACAGACAGTTTGCCCTCAGTTGAGTTTAACTTGATGGGAATATGTTTGGTTTGCTGTTTTTTTTTAATTTTTATTTTATTATTTTTGTGTGAGTGTACCGTCAAATCAGATCTGACAGGTACAGGAGGAGATTGTCCCTCCTTCCCCAGCAGAGCATCTGGTGGATTCGAACCGTGCACCTCTGGTATTGCAGTGCAGCTTCTTGCCACTATGGTTTGCTGGTTTTGTGTACTTTATATCACCTGATGTGGGCAAGTGTACTCATGTAGCCTACACTTAGGCATGGAACTTCTGCATGGAGCTCTGTGCAGACCAATCTGTTGCATGAATACTTCACCTGAGCATACAGCTTGTGGCTCTTCCTTGCTTACTCTGGAGAAGACCCTGGTCATAGGCCATTCTGCTTAGAGAGGCCCAATCCGCTCCGATGAGTAGTCACCAGGTATGACTGCCTTCTCCTGTACTCTGATCAGGAGCCCCATGGTGTATGTGCTGGCTAGGTCTGGAAGAGGCTCTTCTCCCTGCAGTTCTCTCTACTTCCCTAGCTAAGCACACATCTCACTCACCAGGGCCAATCTGCTTTTTGAGGAAATAAGCTGAGAATTGTGTGTCCCAAGCTATTTTTAGAATTTGTCCTGCTAAAGGAGTTGGAGTCAGAAAATCAAAAGGGCCGAACTCGCTCAGCATTTTGTAAGCTCAAGGAACTGAAGAACAAATTCAAACCTCGAGTTGCTATAATCAAGGATGCTTTAGGAAGGATATTAAATGATCCCGGAAGTATTAAAAAAAGATGGAAGGAATATACTGAGTCACTGTATAGGAAGGACTTGGTAGACACAGAAGAATTTCATGAAACAACATATGAGCAAGAGCCTACGGTGATGAAGGAAAAAGTTCAGGCTGCTTTGAAGGAAAGAGCAAAAAATAAGGCCCCAGGAATAGATGGCATACCAATTGACTTATTTCAGTTAACAGATGCTTCCCTGGATGTGCTAACCAAGTTGTGCCAAGAAATCTGGAGAACAGCC
>NW_006399767.1:25584586-25604275 GCF_000299155.1 Elephantulus edwardii | reverse complement strand
CAGGACAGAGCAGAGTTTAGGGCTGTTGTACATAGGGTCGCTATGAGTCGCAAGCGACTCGACGGCACATAACAACAACAGCATTTGTAAGTCTCAGGTCAATGTAATTCCAATTGCTTAACCAGCTGTGGAAATACTGTAATGTGTAAATTTCTAACATTAACAGCTTTATCTGTGGGTCAGTTCTTCAGTTCCTCTATAGTCCTTGAGTTTGGTGGTTCACTAGAAGGTCTCCCAGAGACTCAGACCTATCAAGGGACTTACTCACATGATTGTAGATATGCAGGGTGGTTTTGCAGAAACTAGTGAGAAATGGGCCAGGATCCTGTAGACTGTCAGTTAAGGTACAGCTGGATGGTGACTGTGGATGATACAGGCTGGATGCTGTGTTCCAGGAGAATATTCTACTAGAGAAAGTGCCTAGAGCTGGTCTCATGAGCTTACATAAGCTCAACCTATACCTAGACCAAGAAGCTGTTGTGTGAACAGAGCAAGGAAAACGACATGGTTTAAATTTAAGAATGGAGTGTGTCAGGGTTGTATTGTCTCTCCATACCTATTCAGTGTGTATGCTAAGCAAATTTTTTGAGAAGCTGGACCCTGTGAAGAGGAACATCACATCAAGATTAGAGGGAGACTCATCTATAACCTGTGCTATGCAGATGACACAGCCTTGCTTGCTTAAAGTGAGGAGGACTTCAAGCAATTGTTGCAGAATATCGAAGAATTGAAGCAATTGTTGCAGAAGATCAGAGAATACAGCCTTCAATATGGACTGTATCTCAATGTAAAATAAAACCAAACCAACCCAAAAATCCTTACCACTGGATGGATAGGCTACATCATGATAGATGGAGAAAACATTAAAACTGTCAATACTTCATCTTACCTGGCTCCACAGTTAACACTCTTGGTAACAGCAGTCATGAAATGAGGACATGTATTGACCGGGAAAGTCTGTAGTTATGGATCTTTCAAAATTATTGAGGAGTAATGATACCAGTTAGAGGACTAAGGTGTGTCTGATTCAGGGCATGGTCTTTCCGAGTACTTGCTATGCATCTGAAAGCTAGACAATGAGTAAGGATGACAGAAGAAAAATTGATGTCTTAAAAAAATTGATATCTTTGAGCTGTGGTGTTTGAAAAGAGTACTGAACATCTCATGAACTACCAAAAGAACAAACAAATATGTCTCGGAGAAAGTGCAGCTAGAGTGCTTTTTGGAGGCAAGAATGATAAAGCTTTGCCTCACATATTCTGATCATGTTTCTAGGAGGGGCTATTCTTTAAGAGGGATATGATGCTCAGAAAGGTAAAGGGTCAGCAAAGGGGAGGAAGACAGTCAACCAGATGGGTAAAAAATGATTACATAGTGGGCTCTAGACAGAAAGTATGAGGATGGCTCAGGATAAGACAGGGTTCAGATGTGTTGTTCACAGGGTCGCTAAGAGTCATACTCAATGACACCTAAAAACAACAAGAGAGTGGGGCTTGTATCCTATCCTAATCCTCTCTCCTTAACACAATAATTACTTCAGCACAGAATAAACAGCTAATGATTGGCTAAGAAAGACATCTGAATGATAAACCTTGTTGTTGTTGTTATGTGCCGTCGAGTCGCTTGCGACTCATAGCGACCCTATGTACAACAGCCCTAAACCCTGCTCTATCCTGTGCCAATCGCATTGCCTCTGACACACCCATCCCGATTACCCCAGTCACTGAATCAATTCACCTCATAGAGGGTCTTCCCCTCCTGTGCTGTCCCTCCACCCTACCAAGCATGATGTCCCTCTCCAAGAACCTGTCTCTCCTTACAATATGTCCAAAGTATGTCAGACGGAGCCTCAGAATCCTTGCCTCCAAGGAGCCACCCGGTTTAACCCTTTCTAGGACGAATCTGTTTGTTTTCCTAGCAGTCCATGGTACATTCAATACTCTTCTCCAGCACCACAGCTCAAAGGCGTCAATTCTCCTTCTATCCTCCTTAGTCACTGTCCAATTTTCTGATGCATAACAAGTGATTGCAAAGACCATGGCCTGTATCAGGCACACCTTAGTCTCCAGAGAGACACCGTTGCTCTTGAGTACTTTAGAGAGGTCCCTAACCGCAGACTTTCCCATCGCAATATGTTTTTTGATTTCCTGGCTGCTGGTGCCAAGAGTGTTGACCGTGGAGCTGAGCAAACTGAAGCTGTGAACAATCTCAATCTCTTTGCCATCCATCCTGATGCTACCGATTGGTCCAGTGGTGAGAATCTTTGTCTTCTTGACATTGAGCCTCAGTCCATACTGAAGGCTGCAGTCCTTGACCCTCTGCAGTAAGTGCATGAGGTCCTCCTCAGTTTCAGCGAGCCTAGACTCAGACAAAGCCCTGTCTCTGGTGGCGAGCAACAGATGTCTGTTCCATTTCATCTCCATTCAAGGACCCAATGATAGCAGTCCTTTAAAAGTGTTACCTACATTCACCATTTCTACTCACATGTCATTGGCCAAAGGGGATTGCAGTTGCTATTAGGTACTATTGAGTAGTTTTAACTCATAGAGTCCTATGTACAATAGGATGAAAGAAACACTTTTCATTCCTATGCCATTCTTGCAATCATGGTTGTACTTGGACACATTGCTGCTGTCATTGTGTCAATCCACCTTGTCAAGAATATTCTTTTTGGCTGGCTCCCTACTTTATCAAGCATCATGCCCTTCTGCAGAAACAGGTCCCTCCTAATAACAGACTGGAAATACATGGGAGAAACTCTTGCCATCCTCACTTCTCAGGGACATTCTGGCTGTGTTTCTTCAAAGACAGAGTTAATTGTTTTTCTAGCAGTCCATAGAGTAGTCAATACGCTTTACCTTAGTTCAGGTGCATCAATTCTTCTTTAGTCTTCCTTTTGCACTGTTCAGCTTTTGCATGCATGAGGCAATTGAAAATACTGTGGCCGAGATCAGGTGCATCTTATTCTTCAAAATGACATTTTCACTTTGAAGAGATCTTTTGCAGCTGATTTGTCTAATTCAATACATAAAATAACAAAACAAGTCCACAAGAACCAAAACATGACCTTGAATCTATTCCACTTGAACTTAAAAGTCATCTCAAAAATCTGTGTGTGGTATTGAACACTAATGACTGAAGACCAGATGAGCTGTGGAATGACATCAAAGATACACCATTGACAGAGACAGAGGAGAAAGAAGAAACCAAAACTGATGTCAGAAGAGACTCTGAAAATTGCCCTAAAAACCAAAAAACAAAGGGAAGAAATGTACAATGTAGTGATGTAAATTACACTAATTGTGTTGTGCAAGCATTACCAAGATGGGTCACCAGATTTTAAATCACATACACACAAATAATGCCATAAAAGCATTTTTGAGCAACAACAGCAAAATATGAATAATGTAATTTCAGAAGAAAAGAAAAAGTCTTTGAATTAAATACATTTATTTTTAACAGAAATCCTCATGGTTTTTATTTTCTTCATTTTACTGTAAACCAGTGAGAATAGTGTCATGAAAACCGTGACTCCATACCACAAATGAGATATAAAAGGACAAAACAGAAGCTGAGGATGTTAGAGGAGGAAGTCCAGAGGTTTAGGAATGAGGGGGAAGTCACCGCTTGCCAGCAAGTGATCTCCACCCTCTGAACTGACCCTTAATCTCTTATAAAAGTCTGTGGTGAGGAGATTTGAGTCCTAGACCAAGGATAGAGCTTGAACTGTACTCAGAGGTCACATGGCTTAGTGGACTCTCCCTCCCACTCCAAATGCAGAGATATACTTGTTCAGAACCTGCAGTTAGGATCTCGCAGACCTGTCTCTGCTCCTCACCAGCTAAGTCATGAGGAAGTCCCCTTCCTTTCTGAACCTCAGTTCCTTCACCTAAAAATAGAAGCTACGTCATTTACATGTCATTTCTGAGAAAAATGGAATCCCTCTGTTTAAAAAGAAATTTTGATGGCACAGTGTGTAACTTGTGCTGCTAATCAAAGGTCCGTGAGTTAAATTCCCTAACTGCTCCATGGAAGAAATACAGATAGTCTATTTCTGTAATGATCTACAGTCCTGAGAAACCCAATGAAAGATTGTTTATTGGACCTGACTTGACAGCAGTGGGTTTTGGTTTATTTAAAAAAGAAAAAAAGCTACATGCAGAATATTTTGTATAGAATTTCAGGTCCTTTATTGCTTCTAACCCGTAGTGGACTTCCTAGGGCCCTTGGCCCCCAGAGTTACTAACCCCCAGTTACTACTAGCTCTGCTAGACACACAACTTCTGTTGCCCCCAAATCTACTCCTTTCCTGAGCAGCTGACAAAACTGACCAAGTATCTAACGCTTACAAGGGCGTGGGCTGAAATAACTCTATAAAGTGGGAATGCTATGTAATTATTCACCCCTGGGGCTCCTCTCCAGTTCACAGTGAAGCTAGGAGGCAGGATGAGATATAAAGGCCGATTACTAGTCAACCATGGTGGAAGAACACATATCAGAGGAGTTTCAAACCGTGACTGCTGGAGGGAGAGCAGGTGGTGATGAATGAAGTCCCTTTCTTGGGAACGATGCCTTCTAGGTGCCTAAGACAGTGTAGAAAAGTGGTCAGAACTCAGGCTTGGGAGCTAGACTGCCTTGGACTTCTTTCTTGGCTTTGCCATCCAATTGTGTAAATCAGACAAGTTACTTTATGATGAACTTTCAAGTTTTTAATCTTTAAAAGTAGGCGAAGAAGGGTGCTTCAGAAAAAAGTAGCCAAAAACCTCCTCAAACTTACTGTTATTCAATTGGAAAAGACTCATAACTGATCCTATTTTGGGTTTCATAGGCTATGAATTGTATAAGAGGAGACTCCCAATTTTTCTACCTCAGAACTGCTGACAGAATAACAGTGCAACTCCCTAGGGACTTTGCCAATGAATATTCCAAGCCTTTCTCTCTTTTTTCCTCTCTCTCTACTACTTTATTTACAAAACTCAAATACAAATTAGAACAAATTATTTCAATTTCCCTCACCCCCTCATCACATTGTACAACCCAGTGGTGGGGGGTGGGGGGCGGGGAGGGTTGTAAGTTGATCTAGTCAGTGGTCAGCTCTCTCTATTTGGTGGTCAGCTCCCTGTAGAGGACATTAATCAGATGCCCTCTGACCCTTTCCATGTATGGAGCTGTCTAGGACCCTTTGAGTTCTGTCATGGCTAACACTAAGCAAAAAGTGGCAGGTGGTTGTGATCTTTTCTGATTGGCTATGCACTGGAATGTTTCCCAAGGGGTGTATCTTCACAGAATGCTGCCTAGCTTCCAGGTGACCTTTCAGTAAATAAAATATTATTGTGCCGAAAGCTAAACTTTATTGCTATTAAGTCAATTACTACTGGCAGTGGTCGTATAGCATGGAGAACTGCCCTTCAGGATGTAAATCTTTATGGAAGCAGACTGTCTTATCTTTCTCCTGTGGAACAGCTGGTGGAGCACTGACATTTTGGCTGGCTGCTTAAGGCTTAACCCACTCCACCACAAGGTCTATTTTATTTGACATTCGTCTATCGTGATGGTTAGTGTTAATTACTTTGACTAATATGAAATCCCTACCTAGACCAAGAAAGAACCTGCTACCCAAACAGAGCAAGGAAACACTGCATGGTTTAAAATTAGGAAAGGTGTATGTCAGGGCTATATACCTTTCTCCATACCTATTCAATTTGCATGCTGAGCACATCATTCAAAAACCTAGACACTATGAAGAAGAACGGGGCTTCAGAATCAAAAGATGTCAATCAAGATGAAGTTGTTGATTGCACTTTAACATCAAGAAAACAAAAATTCTCATTACAGGACTGATAGGCAACATTATGATAGATGGAGAAAAGATTGAAATTGTCAACAATTTTATCTCACTTGGATCCAGAAGCAATACCCTTGGTACCAGCAGTTAGCAGATCAGGAGATATATTACACTGGGAAAGTCTGCAGTCAGAGATCTCTCCAAACTGAGGAGAGATGATGTTACTTTGAAGACATAAGATGATTCAGGCCATAGTCTTCCCCCCTCCCAATTACTTGCTATGTATCTGAGAGGTGGATAATGAATAAAGATGACCCCCCAGAAAAGAATTGATGCCTTTGGGTCAAAAGAACAGTTAACTATGTCTTGGGGTAAGTGCAGCCATAATGCTCTTTGGAGGCAACGATGGTGAAACTTAGTCTGACATACTTCAAGCATGTTGCTAAGAGAGGCTATTGCTTGGAGAGGGACATAATGCTTGGAAAAGTAGAGTGTCAGTGAAAGAGAGGAAGACCCTCAACCAGAGGAGATTGACACAATGACTGCAGCAATGGGCTCATGTGTGCCAGAGATGATGATGATGCCACATAAAGTAAGGTTCAGATCTGTTGTTTATAGGGTTGCTTTGAGTTGTGCTCAACTTGACAGCTCCTAACAACAACGCCAAAACCAGATTCTGACTCATGATAACTTCATGTGTGACAGAGCAGATCTACCTGCTCCATAGGTCTTCCTTGACTATAATCTTTGCAGACACTAGCTTTCCATCTTTGGCACTGTGAGGTGAATTTGATTGAAACACCAAAACCCTAAGTCAGTAGTCAAGTGCAAACAGTGTGCTACACAGGGGACTCTGTTAGGGAAGGCGACTGGGGTCAGTGGACAAAAGATCCCTGCAGTGTGGTGAGGTCTGTTACTCTTGTAGAAAAGACTCAGGATGGGGCATCAAGATCTCTTCTTAGAGCAGAAGTTAAAAGCAGAGGCAGCAAGGTGGGAGGAGAATAAAGGCTTCATCCAGAGAGAAATTGATATTACTTTTTGTGTATATACCGTCAAATCGGATCTGACTGGTACAGGAGGAGATTGTCCCTCCTCCAGCAGAGCATCTGGTGGATTCGAACCGTGCAGAAATTTATAAAGGAAGACCTACTCTCCCCAATTCCACTGATTACTGCAATAGGATATTCTTTAATGTCTTCCCCTTGGCCTGATTTTGTAGCTCTATAGGGTTACTTTGCCCTCACACATAACAATCATTAGGAATGGAAGAGGGCTAGATCTTAGAAATCGGCTTAGCCCACCTCTAAGTTCTTAAGATGAAAACACTGGGCCTAGGGGGAGGGCACAGGAAGAAGAAGGAAGCTATTGTTATTTTAGTACGTTTTCTGTAAATTTGAAAAAATCAAGTTTTAATTTAAAGTTTAAACCTTTTTATTGGAAAAAGTACGTAGGCTTTTCCAGTCTATAATCCTGCACATCCAGAACTCATCCAGGTGAGCACCTTTCCTACTCCGTCCCCGCCTGGAGTTTGTAGGTGCTTCTGTCTCGAACTTTCCTCCCTTCGAACGCTAGGGGGAGCTGCAGAGCCATTCCTGTTATCGGAGGCGGAGACAGGGTCGAGGTTGGAGCCCCAGGACAGTGTTGGAGCACGCGTTCACCCTCGCTTGCTCTCTGCGTCGGGGGCCCATGGTCACAGCCCTCGTCCTCCTCGCGGGGTTCCTGCTCCCATGCTGGGGCGAGTCTCTGCGGTTAGGAAGAAAGTTAAAGGTTAGCAGAAGAGCATTTGCAGGGTCTTGCGTGGTAGGTAATACCAGAGGTGGTGGCAGAGGCATAAATGCATTGTGGACAGCTGCATCGGAAAATGCAGCTTGAGTTTAGGAGGAGTGGGGGCGGAGACGGACAACCGGTTGAAAGCACCTCCCCTCCCCCCACTCTTTGTTTTGATCGACACTCAACCCACCTGGTGACCCCTTTAACCCTGGATCCACTTACCCTTCCGGAAGACACTTCCCTTCCCAGCTAAACTCTTTATTTCTTCTCCAGTTCCCCCCCACCCCTCACCCTCTAGGCACAAGCTCTTAACTTCCTTTCATTCCTCCCTCGTTTCTTGACTACCTCCCTACTTTGTATAATTTGCCCAACCCCAAACTCACCCATTTGTTTCAAAGAAGAAAGAGCTAGTGATTTGCTCGCATAAGATTACAGCCTAGAAAAAACCTCTGAGGTATTTGTAATCTATCACATGGGGTCGTGGTGAGTCTCAATTGGATGGCACCTAACAATAAAGTCCATGCCCCATGCCCCTCCCCCACAAGACACCCTTTGCAGTTTGCAGAGTTAAGGGGTGGGCAACAAAAGGAAGCAGAGGGAAAGTGCTAAGCCCCAACTCTTCTTTCCTGCTTCCCTGAGTCCTGCTAGGGTAAAGGAGGGGTAGGATGAGAACCAGTTGGTGAAATTAGGGTGACCATTCCGTGGCTTTCCTTCCTAGACTCCACAAAGCCTTTAAGCAGTGCCAACCTTCCTCCTACCTCCCACATACACAGCCAGAGAGCTAGTGACCCAGGGGCTGTCTGTCCCCAGCCTGGCAGAAATCCTGCCTGTCCCCACAGGTCAATGGGGAGAAGTGCTCCCACCACTCCGACTGCTACAGTGACTGCTGCCTCATCAACTTGGACAATGGTGGTGCCTTCTGTGCCCCCAAGGCCAGCTATACCATGGAATGCTTGCCTCAGGTGATGTTCTTGAGTGGGTGAAGTAAAAGAGACTCAAGTTCCACCTGCTTTTGCATTTCTACTCTGCCTAGACAGTCCTTTCCCACCTCCACCCTGTGCATTCCTGCTAGGCTGACTCCAGCCACCTCCTCAGAGCTCCTGCACCATGGCTCATAACCGCAGCCATGGCTTCTCTTTGCCTCCCTTACTGACTGGGGACCTTTGAGGGCAGCAGTATTATCTTAATCACTTTGGATTCCCTATCCTTAGATGAATTGACACAGTGACTGTAACAATGAACTGTATGTAGCATATCCACGTTTGTGGCAATGGTACAGGATAGGGCAAGGTTTCTATTTGCTGTTTATATTGTTTCTAAGAGTTATAGTCAACTTGGCAGCACTTAACAACAGCAACACCCGAAAACTGATGTCTGCACATCGTAAGTGCTCAACAAACGTTTGTTGAATAGGTTATTATCTGCACTCTAACACCACTAAGGCAAGATAGGTGGGAAAAGACTTCTCCCTGCCAATCCACACCTTCTTGCTGCAAGGACCTAGTTTCTCACCTAATGCACAGCACTGACCTGGCAGGACCACAGCTTTGGAGTAGGACCTGAATTTAAATCCTGGCTTTGCTGCTCTCTATGTGACCTCAGACAGGGCACTCTGTTCCCTGAGCCTGGTAAGTATGAACCTCCAAAATATCAATTAGTAATGAAGCATTTTGTCACTGAGCCACCAGGATGCTTTTATTATGCTCCCCTGATCTACCTGGTCTCGTGTAATCCTCACAAAACTGTTAGGTAAAAAAAATTAAAAAAAACCAAAACAAAACAACAAACCTCCTGTTAGGTGAGGACTGTGATTACCCTCATTTGACAGATGAGAAAATGGAACCAGAGAATTGAATAAGCTTGTCCGTGACCATGCAGTTAAAAGCTATAGAGGTGGAATTGGGCCCCAGATATGTGCCACTCTGGCCCTCGGCTTCTTACTCTTGCTGCTTGCACCTGGGTGACCCTTAGTTCTCACGCTTTCTCCCTACAGACCAAGGGAACCACCAACATCGTCTGTCCCTGCCGACTGGGCCTCAGTTGCATAACCAAGAGCTTGCTATGTCCCCGAAGGTGTTATGTGCTTTAGAGGACCCAGCTCATCCTCACCACCTCTCTCTCTCTCCCCCCTCAGTTAGAGGCTTAGGATGCCTCTATCCTGCTCTGAAACAGCTCATAAGACATTAAAGTCACATCCAGACTCTGGTGTCTGTCTGCACTTCCTGGGCGAGGGATCTGGTGTGGATTTATCACAGTTTGGGTGTGGAGAAAGAGAAGATGAGAGACATGGAGGCCTAGCATGATAGATCAGCTAGAAGAGCATTAAGCAGGGGACTGTGGGTGAGTAGAGAGGCTGGGTCCAGGGGTAGATCATGTCTTGAGATAAGTGGGCTGTGTGGCAGGGTCAAGATTAAGAATATGTCTGAGCATGGGTTGAGTGTTGTTATGTGAGGGGAACAAAAGGGTGATAGTTGCTAGAAGAGTGTGAAAATATATGTGGGAAGTAGAAGTGCAAATTGGTTAACATGCCTGGCTGCTGGCGGAAACATAGGACATTCAGGTCCACCCACTAGGTGCCAGTGGTGGGGAGGCATCGCATGCATTAAGCATTTCCACTCTCTTGAATAGTGTTAGTTCCATTTTGTGGATGAGGAAACAGCCTCAGAGGAGCTACATGACTTGCCCAAAGTAATGCTGTTGAATCGTTGGGGTTATCAGGAAGGACTGCTTTTGTTGTAAGTATCTAAAAAAAATCACCTCAAACTGGTTTTGATGAAGTCTAGAGGCAGGGTAGCTCCATGGCCCTCAGGAAGCTGCAGAGGCTTCAGTGCCCTCTAATAATGACAAGCAGTATTTTTTGAACACTTATTCCATGCTATGTGCCTTACATGTACTAAATCATTGTTATAAGAATGTTACTGTAGAAACTGTGATTTTCTCTTGATCCCCTGAGTGATACAAATGGTTAACAGTACTTGGCTGATAACTGGAAGGTTGGCAGTTTTAATCCACCCAGAGATGCCTTGGAAGAAAGGCCTTGTGATCTACTTCCAAACAATCCATAAGTGAAAACCCTCGAATCTCCCAGGAGTGACTTTGAGTCGACAGCAATTAACAACAATAACAAGAACAACAACAACAACAACAGAATTTTGTACAATTAATGGCATTAATGCACATTAATGGCAAACATCTTGTCAAAAATGTAGATGGTGACTATACACATGACTGATTAAATATTACTGATTAAATACATGGAAATCAAATTGACTATATCTGTGGAAAGAACAGTGGAAAAAACTCAGTATCATCAGTCAGAACAAGGCCAGGAGTCAGCTGTGGAGCTGACTATCAGTTGCTCATATGCAAGTTCAAATTGAAACGGGAGAAAATGAAAACAATTGCGTTTGTTTTACCTGAATTTTTAATCCATACTGAGAATAGATTGATACAGTGAATACTAATGTCCAAAGGTAGATAAATTGTGAAAGGACATCATGCATGAGGAAAGCAAAAAATGTTTAAAAGGAAAAGAATAAAAGAACAAAGTGGATGTCAGAAGAACTCTGAAAATTGTCCTTGCACTTAGAGAAGCTAAAGCAAGAGAAAAAAATGATGAAAAAAGAGAATTGAACAGATTTTGAATGTCAGCTTGAGAAAACAACATCAAATATGAAATATGTTAAGAGTTAGAGTTAGAAAACCAAATATGAAGTATATTAAATATGTAGAGTTTAAGTTAGAAAACCAAAAGGGAAAAACATTCTTGGCGTTTCTAGAGCTGAAAGAACTGAAGAACAAATCCAAGCTTGGGACCTCAGACCTACGATGACACTGAATGATTTTAGAAAGTAGCATATGATCAAGAACCAATAGTACTGAAGAGAAAACTCGAAGCTGTACTGAGGGCATTGGCAAAATAATAAGGCTGCAGGAATTGATGGAATATCATTTGAGGTGTTTCAACAAACAGATGCAGTCTTGTACATGCTGATTAGTCTTTGCCAAAAAAGTTTGGAAACACCTACATGGTCAGCTGATTAAAAAAGATTAGTATTTGTGTCCATTAAAAAAAGAAAAGTTGTACCATTTTATAATCCCATCAGCAGTGCATGAAAGTTTGAATCTCTCCACATTCCCTCTAACACTTATTTCTTGCTGTCCTGTTAAACTTTGCTACTGCTACTGGGGTAAGAGGTATCTCATTGTTTTGATTTGTATCTCTCAGATTGCCTGAGATTTTGAGCATTTCTTAATGTGTGGCTGTTTGAATGTCTTCTTTTGTGAAAAATCTGTTCATATCTTTTGCCCATTTTGTTATTGGGTTATCAAGTTTTTCTTGTGGCGGTCCTGTGGTATTTTGGTAAATTTTTGTTATGAGACCCTTGTCTGAAATGTCATTGCCAAATGTTTTTTCCTCAGTCTGTAGGTTTTCTTCTCACCCTATTCGAAATGTTTTTGATGTACACAGGGACTTACTTTTTAGAAGGTTCCATTTGTCGATCTTGCCCTTTTCATGTTGTGCATTTCTGGCTATATTTGCAAACCTGTCTATGCCCTGGGCTAGGGCTTCTAAGTTTTGGCCCATTTTGTCTCTTAAGATCCTTATGGTTTAGGGTGTTACCCCTAGGTCTCTGATCCACCTTGAGTTGATTGTTTTGTATAGTATGAGATGTGGCTCTTGTTTCAGTTTTCTATAGGCTGATGCCTGGTTTTGCCAGTATCATTTTTTTGAAGAGATTGTAATTTCTCCATTTAATAGGTTTTGATTCCTTGTCAAATACTAGTTGACTGTAGATAGATGGGTTAATTTCTGAATTTTCAGTTCTATTCCATTAATCTATTTACTTATGTGTCTGTTGTTGTGCTGATACCATGCTATTTTGGTTGTGTGGTAGATATTGAGATAAGGGAGTGCTATGCCTCCCAGTTAATTTTTATTTTTCAAAAGAGTTTTACCTATTTAGGACCTCTTTCCTTTCCATAAACTTGGCAATTGTCTTTTCTATCGCTCTGAAAAATGAGTTTGATATAGAGATTGCATTGAACATATACATTGCTCTTGGCAGATTGTCATTTTCACTATGATGAGTCTTCCTACCCATGAATAGGGAATATTTTCCAATTTAGTTAGGTTTCTTATTGATTCTTGTAGTGGTGTTTTATAGTTCTTTTATAAAAATATTTCGTGTCTTTCTTTAGTTTATTCCAAAATATTTAATCCTGTGGTTGGCTATTGAAAATGGTATTGCTTTCTTAGTTTCTTTTTCTGTGTTTTCTTTGATGATATAGAGAAGGTGTTTTGACATTTTCTCAAAAAGTTGATCATAGAAATCTCATATTTCTGTATTTCAGCTGTTGCACTGCTAGAAATATACCCCAAGGAAATTAGAATTGAGCAACAAGTGATGATTTATATACCAGCGCTCATAACAGTTATTAACAATAGCAAGAATATGGAAATAACCCATCTGCTCATCAACAAACAAATAGATTGAGAAGATGTACGTTCATACGATAGAATACTATGTAGTACTAAGGAGCAATGATTTTGCAAAATACTAAAATATTTTGATTTTTGCAAAATACATGGGAACATTTAGAGAGCATTATACTGAGTAAACTAACTTTTTCTCAAGTACAAATGGTGCCTAAGACTATTATTGTTTTTTTTTGTTTGTTTTTTTTTATGGTGAGAAAAATTTATTTCATTTAGAATTAGCCCGCTGGACTCAGTTTAGATGATCCCAATTTTGTTGGCAACATCCAAAGCATCATAATCAGGAGCAAGTCGAACATAGGCCTTCTTCTCTCCATCAGGCCTAATCAAAGTGTTGACCTTAGCCACATCAATGTCATAGAGCTTCTTTACAGCTTGTTTAATTTGGTGCTTATTGGCCTTGACATCCACAATGAACACAAGTGTGTTGTTATCTTCTATCTTCTTCATAGCTGACTAGTGGTCAGGGGAAATTTGATGATGGCATAGTGGTCAAGCTTGTTTCTCCTGGGAGCGCTCTTCCGGGGGTATTTGGGCTGCCGTCGGAGTCTCAGCGTCTTAGGCTGCCGGAATGTGGGTGAAGTGCGGATCTTCTTTTTTTTTTGGCTGTGGATGCCCTTCAGGACTGCCTTCTTGGCCTTCAATGCCTTTGCTTTGGCTTCGGTTTTGGGAGGGGCCGGGGCTTCCTTCTTCGCTTTCGGCGCCATCTTCGTAGAAAGCAGACTATTATTGTTAAAATAGAAAGATAACTAGTAAGATGTGTATAAAAGTCCAAAAAGGGAAGGAGGGGAAAGAAGAAGGGAGTGGAAAAAGGGAGAGGGTTTAACTAAAGTTTAGTCGGCAGATTAGGGAGAGGGAGAGGGAATGGGAAAGATTTAATGGAGACTTGAAAAGATGGTGTAATCATAGGCATAGATCAAAAGTAATTAATTACATAGGATACAGTGTATATGAATGATTGTATGAAACACAATGTAAACGAATTATTGTGTGAAAACCAATGAAAAATCATAAGAAAGGTAATCCAACAGAATGTGGAAACTATTGAACACTATTATTATTATCACATGAAAGTAAAATTATGCTGAAATTGTTTTAAAATGACTGAAGTGGGGAACAAAGAGGTGAGGATGGGCAGGGGGAAAACCATAGGGTAGTATAATTTGGTGGATGGAGGAAAGTGGGGGTTTAAAGAAAAAAGGAAAGATCTGGCAGGGATCTGGAAAAACAAGGTAATGGTGGGCATAGTTCAATTATGATTAATTTTGTCTTTTTTTGGAAACCAGTCAGATTCAGCAGTGGTGGCCGGGGGCGGGGGGGGGGTGGTGTGTTGTATACCAACTTTAGTTGCACTGCTGTAATAGTTTCTGATAACTCACTACCATCAGACCAGGCAGTGGTGATTCATTTTAGAAAACATGATGAATGGGAAAGGGAGCTCTGGTGGCCTAGTGATAAGAAGCTGCCTTGTAATCCTGAAGGCATGTGGTTTGAATCCACCAGCTGCTCCATGGGAGAAGGATGGGCAATCTCTTTCGATGCAATTAATTACCTCTGAAAACCGGCTGAAGGGTCAGCTATGCATTGATTTAGATTCTTCAGAACACAACAACACCACAACACAATGAAGGCCAATGACTATATGAAACACAATGCGAATGAAGGATAGTATGGAACACAATGCATGCAAACTTTGTAAGCAAATCAATATAAAATACTTTTTTTAAAAAAAATGACTAAAATAGTATAAGTGATAGAGAACTGCCAGAAATTAAATTTGGATTCAGAAGCAACTGTGAAACAAAAAATATCATTGCTGATATAAAATAGATCTTGACTATAAGGAAAAGCTACTTGAGAGATGCTTTTCAAAGTATGAAAGATGAGGCTCCATCATCCTTACCTCCTCCCTCCAAGTAGCACTCTGGTCGCACCTTCTCCTAGACATTTATTTTTGTTCAGGAAACATAACAGCATTGGGAAAATCTATTGTCAGAGACCTCTCCAAACTGCTGAAGAGCAATGATGTCAATCATTGTCAGTCACTGCTCTGCATCAGAGAGCTGGATAATGAATAAGGATAATAGAAGAGTTGATGTCTTTGAGTTGTGATGCTGGAGAAGATACTGAATATCCCACAGATTGCCGAAAGAGCAAACAGATCAATTTGTATACTAAGAAAATAATCTAAGATGCTGAATATAATTCAGGATTATATGGTTTATATATGGATTATTTTACATCAAGATTGGAAGAAGACTAATCAACAACTTAAAATATGCAGATGATGTAATAAATTTGAAACTTACTAAAGAAATCAAAGACTACAGCCTTACTTATGGATTGTTGTTGTTGATTGCCTTCAAGTCGAGCATGACTCATAGTGACCCTACGAACGAAAGGCCTGAAGCCCCTCTACAACTATCGACATTTATCAAAGTTCATAGGGTTTCCAGAGGCATATTATTTAGGAAGTGACTGCCGCTCCTGCTTCCAAATTTATGGATTATGTTGTTGTTGCTGTAATGTGCCGTTGAGTTGCTTGTGACTCATCGTGACCCGATGTACAATAGCCCTGAAACCTGCTCTATCCTGTGTCAACTTTATTATTTCTGACACACCTACTCTCATTACCCCAGTCACTGAATCAATCCATCTCATCAAGGGTCTTCCTTTTTTGTGTTGTCCCTCCAAACAAAAATTAGTCCTGGAGCAAGAAACCACACCTTGATATATGGAAAAAAGAGTTAAGTTGTCAAAGATTTTAATTTTTATTGGATCCACAATTAAAAAGAAAGCAGCATCAGTCAAGAAATCAAATGATACAGTGCACATTGTGGTACACAAATCTGTTGTCAAGAACCTCTAGAAAATGCTAAAGAGTAAGGATTTCATTTTAATGACTTAGATGCATCTGACCTGAGCCATGGTATTTTCAGTTGCATTATCTGCATATGAAAGCTGGACAATAAACAAGAACTGATGTCTCTGAGTTGTAGTTTCTAAAATAAGGGGCCAGGAAAGACCTTACTAACAAACTGCAATTTAGGCAAAGACCTAAATAAAGACAGTGGAGGGCTAAGATATTTGAGGAAAGAACATCATGAGTGGAAAAGAACAAACAGTCAGTGAAAAATCTAGAGGTGGGAACATGCCTAGTGTATTGCAGAACAGCAAAGTGGCGTGAGGGAAAGGGGTAGATGAAGTCAGAGAGCAGAAAGGAATAGAGTGTTCAGATTTTCTTTTTTTTTTTTTTAGATTTTCTTATTTCTTTGACAGTTATGCCTTGAACACCACCTATGTAAATGGAGTTTAGCTAGTAGGAGACTCCATGCTCTCCTTGAGCTAAGACTACAATGAGAGGAGACAAACAATTAAAAAGAAAACCACACAACACCACCAAAAACAAAGGTGGAGAAGATGTGTATTGCAAAGTCAAATGGGGGAAGGGAGAAGAAAGGGGAGGGAGGGAAATGTGCAACAGTGAATGAATGAAAATCCAGCCTTTCTGAAAACAATATTTAAAATAAAAATTACAAAATATGAATAAAAGAAGATAATTTTAGACTGTTATAAAGTTGTGAATAGTTGTTAGAAAAAAAGAGGAGAGAGAAGAAACTGGGGGCGGGGGGAGTGGGGGGGAGAGAGAGAGAGAAAGAAACTGAAAGAAAGGGTCCTAAGTAAGTAACAGACCTTTATTAAGTAGGCCTGAGAGGGCTGTCAAGGTCAAGTGTCTGCATGCAGGGAAGATCAGAAAGGTGTGCAGGCAGACAGTTTCCTTTTACAGCACTTGTTAAAGAGGTTTAGAGGGGATGGTAGTTTACTCAGGAATTCAGGGGCAGAGGTCCTGTCATTTTGTGATTAGGCCCTGGACCTTATCAGGATCTGGTCAACCAGTCACCTTATCAAGTCATTGTTAGGTTTCCTCAAGGAATGAATGATCAGGCCTGGGGGAACTGCAACATTCTTCCTCCAAGAGTAAGGGAGGACTGCTCTAGCTGGATGTCAAATGAGTCAGGAGAAAGAGGCACCTGGGCAGAGATCAGGGAGAAGGATGCTCAGTGCAGAGGGACCAGCACTTGCAAATGCCCTGGGGCCAGGCCAGCAGTGAGAACTGGGGAGGGGGCGTGAGATCTAGTGAGAGGCAGCCAGCTCCGGAGTAAACAGACCCTGCAGTGAGGCAAGCAAAGAGACTGTCTCAAAACCTCACTGCCAGGAAAATAGCAAGCAAGAGAGCCTACAGGACCAATAGCCATGACAGCCACAGCAGAGAACCAGAGATCTGACGTGAAACAGAGAAGCAGAGAGCAGACATGAGATGAAGAACCAGAGAGCTGAAGTGAAACAGAGAACCAGAAAGTTGAGGTGAGTCAGAGAACTAGAGACCTGACGTAAATGGGATCTCAGGACTGCTACAGCATTGGAACCTGAGCAAAGACCCCTTGCTGGAGTTTGTTGGAGAACTGGGTGTGGTAGTGGGGAGATGTATGTAATTCACAGGGCTGAGAACTTTATAACACTGGCCTAAGCTGCAAGGCTCAAGGCTGAGGTGCCTGCAAGCACATTTCAAAAGCTATCGTGACTGTATTCTGCTACTAACTTGGATTATAACCATTTGACTCCCCTCATACCCTCAAAAAAATTTACTTGTTGCAGGAGATCAAGGAATGAAGCCTTCAGTATAGATTGCATCTCAATGTCAGGAAAACAAAGATTCTTACCACTGGACCAATAGACAGCATCATGATGAATGGAGAAGAGATTGAAACTGTCAACAACTTCATCTTACTTGCATCTACAGTTAATACCCTTGGTACCAGCAGTCAAGAAATAAGGAGACACAATATACTGGGGAAATCTGAAGTTAGGGACCTCTCCAAATTACTGAGGAGTAGTGATGTCAGTTTAAGGACTAAGGTGCATCTGATTCAGGCCATGGTCTTTCCGATCACTTACTCTACATCAGAGAGCTGGATAGTGAATAAAGATGATAGAAGAATTAATACCTTTGAGCTATGGTGTTGGAGAAGAGCACTGAACATCCTATTTACAGCCATGAGAATGAACCGATATGTCTTGGAGAGGGTGCAGCCAGAGTGCTCTTTGGAGGCAAGGATGATGAAGCTTTGCCTTACATACTTTGGGCTTGTTGGTAGGAGGAGCTATTCCTTGGAGAAGGACATGATACTGGGAAGAGTGGAGGGTTGGCGAAGGAGAGGAAGATCCTCAACTAGGTGAATTGACACGGTAACTGCCACACTGTTCTTTAGTGTGTCAGGAAGTGTGAGGATGGCGCAGGATAGAACAGGGTTCAGATCAGTTGTTCATAGATTGCTATAAGTCATACTTGGCTCAATGGCACCTAAGAACAACAACAACCACCACAACCCAAAAAAAGGAGACTGCTTCATCTGTTTCCTTCAGAGCTACTGTGGGTTCAGACCACTGACCTTTTGGTTAGCAACCAAATTCTTTAACTACTGCACCACTACTGTACTCTTTCTACTTTGTCACAGAAGGTCACTCTTAGTCAGAACAGATCAACAGTATCTAACATCAATTGAAGCTACCCTGAAGGTAATCGACAGGGAAGGTTGCAAGAGTGAGATGGGGCAAATGAGGGGAGAAATTTGTGTTTTAGTAAAAATTGAAGTGGAGAGGCCAAGGAAAGGCTATTTCCCATCTCAAACCCTTTTGTTCACAATGCTGGATTGACTTTTTCTGAAAGTCAAGGAGAAAAAGATCTTAATAAAGTGATTAAACTGATTTCCAATTTCTGGAAATTCAACTGCTCCTCTGAAAAAGGGGTCACTGGTAGAGTCCATTGCTGTCAGAATTAAGACAAATTTGTGGGGACAAAAGTCCTCTGATCTATTATTCATAATTGCAAGAACATGGAAACAGCCCAGATGTCCAAACAAAAATTGTAAGGTCACCGAGGAAGGACAGAACCCACTGCAGGCAAAGAGATAGTTTATTAAGAAGAAACTGCCGGGTTGGCTCTCAATTAGAAGACCAGCCGCCACTAGAGTTAGAGGGGGATTTTCTACATTCTTACATGGGAATTGGGGAAGGGGATGCATACAGATGGTTTCTTCAAGACATGGAAGTGGGCTGGGGTCTCAGAGAACTATTCCTGGGAAAATGGGGAGTAGGATAGTTTCACAGAGAGAAAAAGCACAACTGCTGTTTCCTACTATTGGATTCTCTCAGTAGCCACTCTGGGAGAGGAAGGAAAGGGCTCTGCAGTCCCAATAAAAATGAATGGATTGAGAAGTTGTGGTACTTTTTTTTTTTTAAACAAAATTCACATTTTATTCAGATTGAAATAAACTGTACAAAATTGATTTTCTTCACCAAAAATAACAGTAATAATTTCTGTATTCTTTCTAGATAAACCACAAAACACTTATTTTTGTAGATTTCCCAGGTTTGCTAATAAATCAAGATGAGGCAGTAGATATAATCATGAAAAAAGACCAAAGTTATCAGCTGTTAGTGTCCATGGCCTTACAGTCTACTTAGACCATGAAAGAGAAATGCTCACTATATACCTGCCAAAAGGTTTATGAAGGTGTAGGCTCAACAAAGGAATGTAAACAGCAGCAACCCAACCTATAACAACTATAGTAAG
>NW_006399767.1:25563022-25582147 GCF_000299155.1 Elephantulus edwardii | reverse complement strand
GGTTCTGAACATTGCTGTTGTTTCTTTATGTGTTTGCTGTTGTTCAGAAGTTTCATCAATTTTTTTCTGTTTCAGTGTCCTGATTTCATCTTCACTCAATTCTTTTATTCGTTTTCTGTGTCTACTATGTGGATTGTTCAGATGACTGGTAAGATCAGATATTGTTGGTATAGCATTATCTCGAAGAACTGTCCGATAAGGACTAGTTCTACAGATCATAGAGGTCTCAAAGTGTTTGGCACATAACCGATAATGTTTATTAAGCTGATCAGGTGTTTTATCTTCTAAGTCAGCTCTCCTACAATTCTCCACCCACTTCTGGCATCTGGCCGGATCCCGCGGGAACATGAAGAAGGCCAGGTCGGACTGCGTGCTCTTCTGCGTGCAGTTGGGGGCAGCACAGAAGTTCAGCATCGTCGCCCACCCGCCGGCCGGCCAGCTCTCCCCTCCCCGCCTCCTCAGGGCAGCCCGTCCGCCCGTCGGGGCCAGGGAGGGGAGCCAGGCCGGCCGCCCGGCGGGGCAAGGCCGCCGCGCAAGGGGAGGGGCGGGCGGACCAGTTGTGGTACTTTTTATACAATGGAATACTATGCGGCATGCAGGAGCAATGATTTTGTAAATTACTGCCTAACTTGGGAGGGACTGGAGAGCATTATGCTGAGTGAACTAACTCAGTCCCACAAGGACAAATACTGTATAAAGCTGTTATTGTAGAATGAGTATGAGGATCCAAGGTGTGGGGCGGGAAGGTATAAGTAAAAGGGTGAGGACGGGGTGGGTGGGGTGTTAATCAAAGGGTTGCACAATTCGACGGGTGGGTGGGGTGAAGGAAATGGGAAGGATCTTTTGCAAAAAACAATGTATTCAAACTTTGTAAATAAATCAGAGTAATTAAAAAGAAAGTCCTTTGAGCTATGACTGTTTTATGCCTTTTCTATGAGAAGACAGGCCCCTCATACTGAAATGCGCAAAAAAAAAAAAAAAAAAAAAGATGAGTCTACTGCAGCCCTGCTTAATGAAAATGAAATGCAAGCTATGTAATATAATAAAAAAAATTCCCCATAGCTGTTTTTTTAAAAGGGACCTCTGGTAGCTTGTTCTTCAGGGAATTTCTCTGCCAGCCCATAGACTGTGCCTCTTTGGCTGTCTGACCAGGCCAGCGGCTTCGTAGGAGAAAGGTGAACAGTCTCCTCCTGGGTGATTTACAATTTCAGACTCAATGGAGAGTCTGCTGTTATGTCCTTTACAGCTGAACAGCAATGAGGCAATGAGTGCTCTTTGGGGGGGGGGGGAAGATGAAACATGGAATAAATTTTGTTAATATTTATTTACTTTATTACAGAAAGATATTACTTCAACATGTCTTCTTTCAAGCTGAGAGATATTTAGCTCTAAAAGCAGAGACATTTGTAGCTTTGGGTCCATTAGAAATTCCTAGTGCTGGACCTTGTCGTCCTGCATTCTCTAATAGAGTTGTTACCAACCAGTCACCTGCATATGCTGAGTGCTTAAAGTGTGGCACGTCTGGATTGAGATAAGTGGAAAATACAAACTGATCGTCAAAGACTTATTACAGAAAGAAGGGGAGAGGCAATGTAAAATATCTCAAATAATTTTTATGTGCTGCTATGTCTTGATGCTGACCTAAGAATATGGACTATTATAATAATATATAACTATATGTATTATAGATTAATATATGTTATATAATATACCAATATATGTAACTATATACTAATTAATAACATATAACTCCTCTCTGGAGGGAAGTGGGTGTGTATGTATAGAGAAAAAGAATATATATGAGAATGGGAAGAATCAAGATGAGAATGTAGGTTGACTATATGTATCCCCGAGAATTTGAAGATCAAGAAGGACTTTCTAGGGAGATGTGACTCCTCCCCAGAAATAAGGGATTCCCAACCCCACAAGTCCTGCTTTACAACCTTGTCTCCAGTCTATCCCTTCGCATCTCTTCCCCGAGCTCCATCCCTTCTTTGTCTTCCTTGACCACTGCCCCAGTGGGCAGAGGCTTGATGTATTGTCAAGACACAGATTCCAGCAAGAACATCAAAGAGCCCAGGGAAGGTTTGCAGGAGAGGTTTTAATTACTCAAAAACCAATCAGAAAACAAGAGTGCCGGTCAAGGGAGTGACAGAGGAGAGAGGTAGTCCTGGGGCACTCTGAGCTGGGTGCAGGGGTGGGTGGGTAGACGGGTTCATTCCTTAGAACGTCCAACGTCGTGGCAGATCCCAAAGTTGGTGTTGGTGATGGCGCCCACAATGGACTTGTCTGCCTCACAGGTCAGGCCTCGCTCACAGGGACACTTGTAATAAACCCCATAGAGAGTCTGCAGAGACATGGAGCCAACAGAGTCATGAGCTGTAGGGGTGCTGCTTTGGACATCAGCCCTCTCTGCCTGAGCCCGAGGACCAGCAGGCTAGTCTAAGTGTTGTATCAGATGGTGCTTTTCTTAATCAACTCCTCTGGGGTCATTGTGGGCCCAGGAGACCCCTATTTTGATCTTCATTCTGTGACTCACTTGTTCTTACTATCTTGATCCCTCTCATGCCTCTCTACTTGCTGGTCGATTTTAAGAGCCAAGAGAGATGGTATGATGTGAAGGTGTTCTGAGATCTGCTCATTGCTTTCTTCTCATCCCCTCAGTGTCCAACACCAGGTTCACCCTCCTCCCCGATCCTCATCTCCACCTCCTCTGAGAGCCTTCTGGCAGCAGCCCATCAGCACCCACCTTGGGAGAGCACTCGCTGTTCTCGCTGGCCTTGGGCATGCAGCGGGCCAGGCTCAGCCCGGTGTCACGGTGGCAGCACTTGCTTTTGCACTGGACGCTGTTCAGGCAGAGCTCGCCCTCCTCCTGCAGGACAATCAGTCAGCCCCGGATCTACTCTGGTCCTCACCTCCTCTCTACACAGATCCCCATCCTGCCACCCACTGCCAATGACAGTGTCTGCCCTGATAGGGGGGATTTGTGAAGGAATTCAAGCCCTGGGAGGAATTCAAGCTTTTCTCCCCACCATCAGCCCATATGAGCAGAAAACAGTGGGAGCCAGGGAAGCAGCCTTGGGCTGGCGGCCAGGACACATGTGTTCTAGTACTTGCTGTACTGCCAACACTGGGTGGTCCTGAACAAGTCACTGCCCCACCTCTGGGCACTGTTCCCATCTGAGATGTGCATATAGGACCTGAGAATAAGGTTTCCAGACCTCTTGGAATCCCATACTCTTTTGGGGATCTGCTTTAGTATCTTCTTCCTGAAAAATTCCCCTTCCACAGACTTCTATGTATAATTTTAGGGGGATCCTGGGTTTCATGTTAAGAACCTTAGAACTAGATGATCCTAGAGGACTTTGCTAGTTCTGACATGTGCTAGAGAGGCTATGTGGAATAGTGGTAAGAGCTGAATCTGTCTGTCTATCTTCAGGCCCAGCTCCACTACATTCAACCAGATACTGCACACAGTTCTCCATCTGAAAATGGGGCTGATGGAAATGGTGCCTACCTCACATGGTTATTATGGGGACTCAGTGAGGAAGCATTCTGGGCCACTGAGAAGGTGACTAGCACAAATTGAATGTTCCATGAATGCTAGGACTGTTCTGTCGAACCTCCCAGAAGAGACGATATTTAAACCTGTCAAACCTCCCAGAAGGGATGATATTTTAAACTGGCTCTGCACCCTCCCACCTCCCATCCTGGGTCAGAAGCCAGAATCATTGGAGGAAATTTGTAAACTGGACATGCTGAGTCAGTGTTTCTAGAGTGAGGGTCCAGGACTCTGGATTTTTATAAAGCCCCTCACAGAGAGGTTAAACCGATACTCTGAGCTGCTCTGATCAGAGCTGGTCAACCTTTTCTGGAGGTCCTCAAGGAAGAGGTGTGGGACAGATACAAGGCAATAACGTAAGAGATGCTATACCTCCTAGCCCAGGCAAGCTCCAAGCAGGACATAGAAGGTCAAGGTGTGGATACTCAAGAAATTCCCACCTGAGGGGTCTTCCACTGTGCACCCTCTTACCAGGTTGACAACGAGTCCCCGGGGGTCGGGAACCGCGTAGGCCACTGCCACTAGGGCCATGAACAGAAAGACAAGGATCTTCTCCATGATGAGTGGTAGAGCGAGTGTGAGGAGTAACCAGCGGGTCAGGTGACAGAAGACAGTGCGAGTTGGGGTGGCAGCTCTATAAAAGGGGCCCTGTCCACATGTGACCCACCTTCCCCACACTGTGGGGCCTGCCGTGGGCAGAGGCACAGCTGTGGCCCGTCCGGGAGGTGGGGCTCCCGATAAGGCAGCTGGGCAGACACCAAGGAGCCGTTCACATGTGTTGGGGTGGCAATGGGGAGAGGGGTGAACTCTGGAAGATTAAAAAATTTTTATTTATCTGGTCCTTAAGAATATGCACAGCAAACGTACACTAATTCAACATTGTCTACATGTACAGTTAAGTAACGCTGATTACATTCTTTGATTTGTGCAACTGTTTGTACCCCCTTTTCCAAGTTATTTCTCTTCCATAAAATTACTATCCCTTACATTTCCAATCTAATCTTTAGAGTTGCTTTGGCCAATCTGATCCCACACAGAGACATATCTGAAAACAATTCTTGGTACAGACACACTAGTTACTAGATTTACTAGGTAAGTAGAACTGTTTGTTCTGTTTTTTTAAAAGACATTATTTAAGCTCTGTTTTATTTTTAAATTTTATGAAACCAAGCCAACCCAGTTGCTGTGAAGTAGAGTCTCACTCCTGCAGCATAGAATTGTGCCCAGAGAATTGTCAGTGGGTTGTGCTCTACTCAGTGTTCCTTTTATAAGGTGCCTCTGCATGGATTCCAGTAACTAACCTTTTGGTTAGACAGGCAGGGTTTAACCATTGCAGTCACCCAGGGACTGGAGCGGTTTGGTTTTAAGAAGACTGCAGGGGATATTTCTTTTAATTTAAGGTTTAAAGTTTATCTCAAGCTAATCGTTTCAGAGGTTCATTCAGCCTGCATTGTTCAGAAAGTGTGGATTCCGTAAGAATTTCAAATTCTTTACATTTTCCTGTTTTAGATCTTCCATAGAATCTTTAGGGAAGGGTTCTATCTCAGATGGTTCTGAGGAAAAGTCCTTTGCCTTGAGCTTCTAGGATTGACTTCTTTGGTCAAAATGTTCAGGAATGGTAGCTGAGCACTGTCCAGGTCTCATTGCATAGCCAAAGATGCAGTTAGCTGTATATTCCATATCCTGCTCTTAGTTCCAACTCTCCTTCTTCCTCTGCTGCTCCAATTCTGGATTTTTTTTTAAAATTGTTGTTAAGTGCCATTAAGTTGCAGGCGACTCATAGCGACCCTATGAAGGAGAGTCCTCAATGCTTGGGTGTCTCTCATCCTCTCTCCAGGCTCATAGGGTTTCCAGAGGCAAGCTATTATGGAAGAGGATGCCACTCTTCCTTCCAGAGTTTCCCTTAGTATGTATTAAAACATAAAATATCATAAACCTTACTTTTCTCATTTTGTCCTAGAACAAAGCTAACTTTATTCAAGGAGGAGGGGCAGGGTGTGGAAGGAGTCAATTTAAAAATAAACGTCAAAGGGGAGCTCTGGTGGCCTAGTGGCAAGAAGCTGCACTGCAATCCCAGAGGTACACAGTTCGAATCCACCAGATGCTCTGCTGGAGAAGGAGGGACAATCTCCTCCTGTACCTGTCAGATCCGATTTGATGGTACACACATATAAAATAATAAAAATTAAAAAATAAAAATGAATAAACATCAAATAAATACTATGACAGGTAGTACAGGAATTTCAAAGCCTGAGGAGGTAGGCTATGAATGGTAATTCTTGGGGACACATGGGTCTTGTAGATCTAATCTCTGGGAGATCTCACCTCTTATCTCTGACATGCTAGATTTTGGGGATATAGAGCCACTAGGCCATAAATTCAGCCTCAAGACTGACTGGGTGCCTGTAGTTGAGGAGGGGCCGCTTTCGGCAAGGCCACATACCCAGTGTGGTGATGGGCTGGAGGTTGGTCCGAGGGAAGTGCAACTTGTCACTTGTGCTGTGGCGTTTGTTGATGGCCACCGGACCAGAGGCCAGCTGGTCAAGGCCACTTCTTGAATCTCTGCCGAGGAGTGCCCATTCTGAAAAGGCCTGCCTAGCCTTGATATTTATTAAGGAAAAATCTTAAACGTGAAAGGGCAAGACTCTTAACGTGAGCGATGTAAAGAGATAGAATGTGTACGTGTTTGTACATGTGTTTAAAGAGGAAGAGGGTGATGAAGGAGTTCCTTCAAACCCTGAATTCTGTGACTAAGAGACAATTAAGTGTTGGAACCATAGGAATACAGGCCAGTCGAGCAGTGAAAAGCCAATTAACTGAAGACAGTTGAGAACAGGAGTCTTGTCTGCTTTGTTCAGGGTTGTTTTCCAGTTCCTAATTACAGTGCTAGAGGAAGTTCTGTTGGCCTAGTGTGTAAGGAGTTGCTACTCCAAGGGAGAAATGGGCAATCTCCTCCCATTTCATTTAAACTCCCTTGTAGGGTCAGCTATCAATCCACTGAGGGCAATGAGTGAGTGAGAATTGCAGTGTTTGACAGTAATCATTGTATTTGTTGAAGAAAAGCAATGAAAAGAGGATCAGAAAGCAGGAGGAGGAGACTAGAATCTAAGAAGTAGCAAAGCATGATGGATGGTGGGAAGGAGAGAACATCTGTCTAATGAAATGAGCTGTTGGAATTTGAACAATTGTAGCTGACTAGCAGCTGATTGAACAGTGCAGTGGAAAAGACCATTTCTTTTTGGGTGAACTGGAAGATCAAAGTCAAGGACCAACCATCTAAAGCCTTTTGCAGAGATCCATTGACATTGCCTCATGCAAAATCCACATGAGTAGACACTGAGAAGACATTAACAGGGCACACATGGTCCACAGCCTTGTATATAGGAGTTTCTTGCTTTCATAAACTTTTTCCAGAATGTACTGCTTGCTATCCTGGGTATGGTGGAAAAAATTCTTCAGATTAATAAAACTCATCACATTGACACAATCACACTGGAAATATTTTAGAGCTTGGAGGACACTCAAGCATAAGTAAAGAGTCAGTAGCCACAGTAGTAGGAACTGACAGCAGCAGGACAGAGCAGAAGGCAGGACAGGCTAGATTATGGAACACTTTTAACTGTGTAAGTTCCCAGCTGAGCAATTACTTAACCATTCTATGTCTCCATTTGCTCATCTGTGAAGAAAAGAAAGTTTCAAGAATTATGAGGGTTAAGTGACTTATATGTATATATTTGTATACTCATGCTCATATATAACAATGGCAAATAGCTCATTGTCATTGAGACTTAACAGATTCATAGCTGACCCTCCAGCAGGTTTTCAGAGGCTGTAAAGCACATTGAAGCAGACTACCCCCCATCTTTCTCCTGCAGAGCAGCTGGGGGATTTGAGCTGCCTGCCTTTGGGTTGACAGCACAACTCCTTACTCACTAAGCCATTACAACCTATATACAGTAAAACCAGAGAAAGCTAGAACTTGTCTAAGGCAGAAACCTGCCAGAAAAGTTAAGCACAAATACTTCCATTAAATTAAGCTATAGAATAGTAATGGGACTGAACTCTGTCAAAGGCAGAAAACTTACCAGACCTAGAAAAAGAAGTCAGTCTCGTCAAGTTCTGGTATACGTGTGGGAGAAGTGACGATGGTTCAGTGGTAGAATGCTCACTTTTCATGCTGGAGATCTGGGTTTGATTCCTGGTTGATGCATCTCATGCTCTGTCAATATGCATCTGTTAACTGAGCCTTGGCTGTTGCTGTGATGTTCAATGGAGCTTCTAGACTAAAGTGGACAACTCCTTTCTTCCTAAGAAAGATTTGGCTATGACTTCAGAAACTCAACTTTTGGATCACAAAGGTCTGATCTGCAACTATCCGTGGGAATGAGGTAAGAATGGGCAGCATTTTTGTTCTGTTGTGTGTGAGAGCGCTATGAGCTGGGGGCTTACTTGACAGTAGCTAACAACATCCTTGTATAAAGTGCTTGGATCTGAGCCCACGTGTCTGTGGGATGTGTTAGCTGCAATTGTACTGTTCCTCCTGGACAGGCCAAGACCACAGAGACACCATCGTTTAAGGAGTGGGGACTCCTGTCAATTCTGTCCTCCAGACACCTCTCTTACTTCATTCTAATCTGGGCCTTTGGCCCCACTCAAGCCCAGTCATCATGTAATGTTGGGCTTTATAAGGGGGACTCTCAGCCTTCTCATTCCTTCCAGGCCTCCTTGAGGATTCTATGGAGGGACTAAGTCCGTGGGGCTGCCCAGCTCTGTAGTTCTGTACCTAGGAGAGCCGTGTTTTCATACCATGTGTACTCCCACTTGATGTTCTCACAGGGGATCTGCCCTTAGGAAGGATCTCAGGGGCCCTTTAGCAGGTCCTGGAGAGTCCTGGTGGGGAAGGCTATTGATTGGAATCCACCAGTGCTCTCCAGGAGAAAGATGAGGCCGTTTACTCCTGTGAAGATTTACAGCCTTGGAAACCCAATGGTGACTTATAAGTCAGAATTGACTGACTCTGCAGGACCAGCTTTGGTTTTGGTTAGTAGGTGCCACTGAAATGGCTCTCTCCTCTGTTCTGTCCTCCTCTCTTAATATCTGCAGTGCCAGCACCGAAGACTCATGCCGTGGGTTGAGGCTTCCAATCACTCGCCCCTCCACCCCTCCACCCCACAGCCACCTGTAAGTGTGAGCAGTTCTTAGTCCTGGCTAAGAGTGGGGAGACCTGGGAAGGAAGCAGCTGCTTGTGTGTGCTCAGCGTGGGAACAGAGCAGCATTCTCTGAAGGACTGATTATTTCAGCCAGAGACACCATCTCCCGCCTGGCTCAGCCTCACTCCCACCCCCTCCCAGCAGACAGAAGACAGCTCTGCTGCAGAGACCCTGATTGGATTTCCTGCACCCAACTTTGGCTCACACAGACCTGCCTTCAAGACTCAGTGCTGCCACTTACTTAGTAGCCACATGCCTTTGGGAAAGTTCTCTGAGCTTCAGTTTCTTTATATACTCAAGGTGGATAATGGCCTCTGACACATAAACCAACCAGCCAGTCACCACAGAGTTGATTCTGACTCCTTGCAACCACCCAATATATAGAACAATGCTCCAAAGGTTCATTGTTGCTTTTCTTCTTAAATTTGTGTGTGTGCACACATGCACATGGTAACAATATACACAGCAGAACACTTGCCATACATAGAGTTATCAAAGACTGGCTTTTCGGAAAGAAATTGTCTTCCTAGGTACCTGAGGGCAGACTCAAATCATGAACCTTTTGTTGAATAGCCAAGCACATTACTTGTTTCCACCAGAGAATAAGGTCAAATGTCACAATGTGTGTCACAACACTGGGGAAGCGTCTGCTGACCACTAGGTATTTGTTGTTTTTCATTTGTCAAGATGCAAGACTCATAACTGACCCTCCAGCAGGTTTTCAGAGTCTATAAATCACACAGGGAGAGCTTGCCATATTTCTCCTGTGGAGCAGCTTGTGGATTCCAATTCCATAACTTTGGGTTGGTAGTGTAACTCCTTACCACTAAGCCACTTGACATCCCTAGTAGATGCTTGGTCTGTGTATTACTACCTTCTTATCCTTCACCATAGGAGGGGTTTAGAATATAGAGGAACATCTGGAGGAACCAGCCAGGAGACACTCAAAATGAGAGAAACGTATCTAGTTTGAGAGTCATGATAGGACACTGATAGGACACATCGTCTCTTCCTTTTACGGAATTCAGTGTTAAAACGATTTTCTCCCATGGGCTTATGTTCATTTCCCTTCCTAACGTCCCTGTGAGATGAACCACAGGGAGGGTAAACACGTTCCCTTTCCACAAACCAAGTCTGGGTGACCGGGGAAGGAGCAGAAGGAGCTATTTCTGTCTGCGAATTGAGCTGAGAAAAATGCATCAATCCTAACTCTAGCTGGTCACAGCCAACCTCTCAGGAGATGAACGGAGTTTATCCAGTTCAAACAAGGTACATAACAAAGAGAACTTTGACATTTTATGTGCTTCCAAGAAAGTCTAACCACTTAATGAAAATAATGTACAATTAAATAATTGTGAATGTATAAAATTGTAGATTTCTTACAATCTATGTAGGGTTTTTGTCTTCATTTTTTCCCTCTCAAACAATAATCAAGTTTTCCAAATAAAGCCACCCCAGGGGGCGGGCGTTGGCGTGGGAAGCAAATTAATAATGATTTTTTTTTAAAACCCAGCAAAACTCCAAAACGTCAAAGAGAAGATTGTTCATGTTCCTTTACCACTAAGAGTGATGAGATTAGGTAGTTTTCCCTGTAAATAAATATAAAATAAAAGAAATAGGTTCAGTGAGGAAAAAGAAGATTATTGTTTCTACCTGAAATCATATGGCTTAATCTCAGAGGTGCAAGGTTGAGCTAGATGATTACAGAGAAAAGAACACAGACTCTGCCGCTCCTTTTATGTGGAGTCAAGAACAGACAAAAGTAACCTATAGTGATAAAAGCCCGGCAAGTGGTTACCTTGAGGGGACATGGGCTGGCAAGGGGCCTGAGGGAATCTTCCAGGGTATGGGAATTGTTCTAAATCTTCATCTGAGGTAGTGGCTTCCTTCAGAGGTATAAAACTGCATCAAGCTGTATGCTTAACATTTATATACTGTATTCTCATTCACTTAGTTACTCACTGTTGTTGAATTGGAAGCAACTCATAGCTGACCCTGCAGCAAGTTTTCTGAGATTTCTATAAATCTCACAGGAGGAGACTGTCCATCTTTCTCCTTAGAGCTGCTGGTGCATTGAAACCACCAGAGAGGTGCCACCTTTGGGTCAACCCCCTTACGGACTATGCCACTGGAGCTCTGTGTGCTTTATTCTATGCACTGTTGCTGTGTGCCTATTGAGATGATACCAACTCGAGGTTATGATGCTGTTGTTATGTGTTTATTGAGTTGATGTCAACTCGTAGTGACACGATAGGATAGAGCAGAACTATCCCATTGGGTTTCCTTGACTTTAATCTTCATGGGAGGAAATATCAGTGTAAAAAAATGAGCAAAAATCTTCACGGTTAAGTCCTACATCTTGGGATAGCAGCAACTATGAGTGTCATGCCTCTCCTGAGTGGGGCTGGGGCACAGAGGCTGTAAACTTGAGTTGTGTGGACCCCTCTTGGATATTTCTCCTTGTACCTTCTTCAACATATGCTCCCGATGCACACAGACAAGCCTCTGACAGCCATGTGAGTACATGAGCCTCTCTTTGCTCCCCACCACAGATACCTGGTCATGGGATGGAATCTAATTCGAGCTGTCACCCTGAGCTGCTTCTCTTCTGAGATGTGGATTCATTCCCAATAGCCAGCCTTTGGGTTTGAAATATGAAACTAGGGAAGCACTCCTGAAATGCTAATGGGGAAAATTAGAGAAAGCTGATCTGCAGACGGGAGAAGGAAGGGGTTGGTCACTCAGGAGAAGCAGAAGTGACCCTTCCCTGGTGGATTTCCTGATACATTTATTGGTCCTGTGATCTCTCTTACTGATGATTTTCCAGGTCATGTTTTTGCTCTGTCTCTGCCCTGTATGGAACAGAGCCATGTTGTATACAGCATTACTCGAGCTTCATGAAATGGTATAGAGACAGTTTTCCAAGTAGAGAATGAGATTTAGTTACCAAAGAAAGTGAAAATGATTCGGGGCAAATACAATAGATACTTCTCCCATCCCATCTGTGGCTGCCTAGTCCGCTATACGCTTCCTTTACTTTACCAAGAAGCAGGTTCAAATTACAAATTGGAGTGTGCAATACTTGTAACTTCAACACATTCTCTGAGTGTCTAGTCTCTGACTTGTTGGGAAGACGAGGTGACAGTGGGAGGAGGGGGCTAAGACTTACATAGTGTTTCATGTTGCCAGTCTCCAGTTCAAAACTCAGTCTTCAGGGCTTCTCTCACCTCCCATTCTTCTAGCCTATATGGATTCTAGTTTGCAGTGAAGCTTAGGAGGCTTCAAAGCAGGAAGCCAAGTGCTTCAAAGCAGGAAGCCAAGTGCTCTCCAAATGAATCTTTATGGTCTTCGACCTTTCTAAGACTGCTGTGAATGTCCCATTTGTGATCTCATCTTTCTAGAATTAATTGCTGAAATAAATATATGCTGTGTTCTATTAGTCAAGAGTCACATGAACCTTCCTCACCTCTCTCCCTGACTCTCTGCAATATTTAGAGATAATTTCTACTTCTCACCTTCAAATATTCTGCAGCTATTCTCTGTAACACCAAAACCCATCCAGTCCTCTCCTAAGGAGATGACTCTTAGCAGTCTTTGCTCTAGCTCCATGTTCTGCATCTCTGTGTGATAAAACTCATCTTTTGTTGTTAAAGTGCCACTGAGTCAGAACTGACTTATAGCTGACTTTCTAGTGGGTTTTCAGAGATTGTAAATAGCACAAGAAGAGATTGCCCATCTTTTTCTCAAGTAGTAGCTGGTGGATCCGAACTGCTTGCCTTTGGACTGATGGTGCAACTCCTTCCCACTAGGCCATCAGAGCTCCTGTGAACAACAGGTCCGAACCTTGCCCTCTCATGATCTCTGCCAACCTCAAGTCCATTGTTACAGTCACTGTGTCAGTCCACCTTGTTGGGTCTTCTTCTCTTTTCTGACCCACTACCTTTCCCCCAGTATGTTTTTTTACAAGACCTGGCTCCTTTTGACGAACTCCTTTAACTACTCTTTTAGTTTGGTCAAAATAAAATCTCCAGATTTTGCAGATTAGGGACTAAATAATAGAGTTAGCCACCATCAAAGAAGGAAGAAAAAGAAAGAAAGTGTTGTGGACTGAATTGTTTCTCCTATAATATGCCTGTGCTGAGACCCACTCACACACAGGGCTTTAGCCTTACTGAAAAATTTTTTTTTTTAAATTTATTTATTAATTTTAATGAAAGTTTACAGAGACTTAGGATTTCCAGTCATTCATTGTTGCCTTTTTCTCCCTGTCAACCTCCTCCCCCACAAATCACTCTTGAAAAGAAAAAAATCCCAACTTTTTCATTGTTATGCAATCCCTCTCCCTCAAGTTCACTCCGATATTCAGCTTTCACTCTGGAATTCTTTAATGACAAGAATACTCATTCATATATCCCTTTTTTAAACAGATCTCTCCCTCATTTGCTTCAATGCAATATACATCATTCTTCCCCTCCTTTTCTGTCTTCCCTCAACCCTGATGTCAGTCTTGTTTTACTACAGTGTCCCTATGCAATATTTGTCTTTTTTTTTTTTTAAATTTTGTGTGCGTGTACCATCAAATCAGATCTGACTGGTACAGGAGGATATTGCGCCTCCTTCTCCGGCAGAGCATCTGGTGGATTCGAACCGTGTTCCTCTGGGATTGCAGTGCAGCTTCTTGCCACTAGGCTACCAGAGCTCCCGAATATTTGTCTTTTTATGACTAAGATATTTCACTCATTCTCCAGAGGCATCCATTTTGCAGTTCCTTGTTTTTCAATGCAGCATAGTATTCCATTGTGTGAATATACCAGAGCTTCTCTATCCATTCTTTTGTTGATGGGCACTTGGGTTGTTTCCAGCTCTTTGCTATTGTGAACAAAGCTGCAATAAACATGGGTGTACATATATCTGCTTGGGTGGCAGTTATGGTTTCTTTAGGGTAAATTCCCAGTAGTGGAAATGGTGGGTCAAATGGTATTTATATTTGCAACTTTTTGAGAAAGTGTTATACAACCTTCCATAGTGGTTGTACCATTTTACACTCCCACCAGCAGTGAATAAGGGTTCCAGTTTCTCTACAACCTTGCCAGCATTTGATGTTTGCTGTTCTGTTAAATTTTGCTATTCTTACTGGAGTGAGATGATATCTCATAATTGTTTTGATTTGCACCTGTCTTAGAGCTGGGGATTTTGAACATTTCTTCATGTGTTTGTTAGCCATCTGAATGCCTTCTTTAGTGAAGTGCCTGTTCATATCCTGTGCCCATTTTTTTTCAGTTGGGTCGTTCACCTTTATCTTGTTGTGGTGCTTGAGTATTGTATAAATTCTAGATGTAAGTCCCTTATCAGACATGTCATTACCAAACATTTTTTCCCAGTCTGTGGTTTCCCTTTTTACCCTGTTGAAGAAGTTTTTGCATGTGCATAGGGATTTAAGACTTAGAAGGTCCCATTTATCTATTTTATCCTCTCCTGATTATAGACTGAAAAATTTTTAATGTCATTAACATAACATTTATTTAAATGTGGTTGTTTTGAGAATTTTTTTAAAGACAAGAAAACCCCTGTATCTTCCTAATAAATGAAACTACTCAGAATGTTGCATTTAATTGAAATGAAAGCATTATTTATAATTGTCAAAGCCATTTCTAGTATTTCTGTTGTAACACAATTAGATAACTAAGACAATAAAACATATAAATACATACATGTCACAGAAAGGAAGAACATATAGGTAGATATTGTTGTTGTGTGTACTGTTGTATTGGGACTGACTCATAGCTGACCCTCCTGGGGATTTTCAGAGGCAGCAAACCACATGGGAGGAAATGACGAATCTTTCTCCTGTGCAGCAGCCAGTGGATTTGAACTGCATGCCTTTGTGTTGGCAGCCCAGTTCCTTACTACTAAGCCACCAGAGTGCTCTTTGGAAGTAAGAATGACAAAGCTTTATCTCACATATTTTTGGGGGTGTTGTTAGGGAAAGCTATTCCTTGGAAAGGGACATCATGCTTGCAAAGGTGGAGTTTCAGTAAAAGAGAGAAAGACCCTCAATAAGATGCATGACACAATGACTGCAGCAGTATGCTTCGGTATACCAGAGATAATGAGGATAGCACAAGATAGGACATGGTTCACACTCAACCAAACAACACATAACAACAATAACAATGACAGCAACAATAAGTCACTAGAGCTCTCATATAGGCAGATAATTTGTTGTTGTGTACCATCATGTTTGAACTGACCCATAGCTGAACCTCCAGTGGGTTTTCTGAGGCAGTTAATCACACAAGAAGAGATTGCCTATCTTCCTCTTGCGAAGGAGCCGGTGAATTTGAACCACATGCCTTTGGGATTGCAGTGCATCTTGTTACCACTAGACCACCAGAGACTTTATTTCTGCACTGAATCTGACTGTAAATGGTATTTACGACCTTAATCATTTGTCATTCATTTCATGTTCCATTTTTCCTCAGTCAGCATTCTGCTGATAAACATTCTCTGTGTTGTACAGAGACTCACACCTTCTAGTCCAGAGATATCTGGGCCCTGCAAGACCCTACTCCTTAACACAATCTTCCATTAATTTTTTTTTTCCTTCCACTAATTTTTACATTCTCAATTTATCCATAATTTGTTCTGATCTACACAATCAACTATCTTTGCAAGTCAAGTAAAAGACAAATAAGCATCTTTCTGTGGTTTTCTGCTTTCAGGAATGATTCATCTGACAACAGCAATGCTGTCTCTTATGCCATAGCCTCTTCTGAATCCAGTTTGAATTTCTGCCAGTTCTTTGTGGATGTACTGTTCCATGTGATATTAATGACATTGTTTGACAATCTCCATATTCTGTTGGGTTACCTTTTTTGAATGGGAGCAAATACGATTCTTTCATTCAGCTGGCTTGTTAGCTATCTTCATAGTGTCTTGTCATAGACTAGTGAGAACATCCAGCACTGTATCTGTTGAAACATGCCAATTGGTATCCTATCAGTTCCTGGCAACTTATTTTTTGCTAATGCCTTTAGTGAAGTTTGAATGTCTTTTATTACCATTGACTCTTTATCATGTAGCACTTCCTGAAATATTTCAGTATCAACTATTTCTTTTTGAGTGACTCTGTATTCTTTCTATCTTCTTTTGATGCTTCATAGATCATTCAAGATTTCCCCCATAACATCTCTGAGTATTGTAATCTAAGGCTTGAATTTGTTTTTCAGTTATTTCAGCTCGAGAAATGCTTAACTAGTTTTTCTCTTTTTATTTTCCAACTCCAGCTCTTTGCACATTCCATTTAATACTTTGCTTTGTCCTTTTGAAATCTTCTGTTCATCTCTTTCACCTTTGCATTTTTTCCTTTTGTTTTGGCTTCTTGATGCTTTTGTGCAATTTTTAGAGTCTCTTCTGACATCCATCTTAGTCTTTTCTTTCTCCTCTGTTTTTATAATGATCTTTTGCTGTCTTCATTGATCATATCTTCCTACAACCAGAGGGACCTCTGGTAGCCTAGTGACAAGGAAGCTGTGCTACAATCCCAAAGTTATGTGGTTTGAGGCCACCAGCTGCTCTGCGGGAGAAGGATGGGCAATCTCCTTCCGTGCGATTAACTGTCTCTGAAGACTCTACAATACACAACATATTTAAGGTTGTATTTTGCATCTTTTGAATTTGTTTTCATTTTCTTCAACTTCATTTTGAACTAGGAGCTCACATTTTTAACTAGGTGTCCACACAATGACAACAACAACAACAACAATGTTTGAAATTGTACATGAGTAATGGATGATTTGTCCGAAGTCAGCTCCTCGCCTTGTTTTGACTGCTGATATTAAGCTTTCCTAATGATATTTTCCACAGATGTAGTCAATCTGATTATTATACCATCCATCAGGTGAAGTCCGCGTGTAGGGGTGTTTATGTTTTTCAGAAAAGATGTTTACAATGAATAATTAATTGACGGCACAAAATTCTGCTATCCAATCTCCATCATAATTTCTGTCACCAAAGCTGTATTTTCATAGCACTTATCAATACATTTTTCCTAAATGAACAAACAAAAGCTTTATTTTCTATCACCCTTCTTTATTCCCAACTTTCGCATTCAAGTCGCCAATTATTATTTTTCCCCTTTTTTATAATAATTTTTTTATATTGGCTTACTTACAAAGTTTGTATATATTGTGGGTTTTTACCCCATACATTTTTTTTTGCCAATTATTATTGATGCAATTGCTGATATTTGAAGTACTGGTGGCATAGCTTTCACATCACAGCCACTCACAAATTACCCCAGAACAGTAAACTGACTGACAAATGTTGTACCTATATGAGAAAATAAGCAAGCATATACATACACAAACTATAAAATAAGTAGCAACACACAAGTCATCTTTCTAATACAGCAAATGGACAGGTAAGTACTGCATCCATAAAAGCAAATAATAAAACAAGCAAGTATGCAAATACCTTAAAACAAATATACATATTATGGGAAAGGTGTGTCAAGGGTGTGTCAAGAGATGGGGCAGAGTATTAAAAGAACATTAGGGAATAGTATTAAGCAATATGAACTATTAAGTAAAATCAACTATTCTCCATGAACAAGCGAGATTTGTTTTAGATCTCCAAGGTTGGTTCTATATTCAATAGTTTAATCTGCCATCAAAACCAGCTAAAGAAACAGGATCACAACCACCAACCGAGAAAATTTAGCAAAATTCAACATTCAATTATTAGAAAAACTCTTGGACAAATAAGATTACACTCTTGATATAGAAAATCTATTTTAAAAATGCAAATAATAATATATTTAATAAATAAAGCACTGAATGCATTTACACCTAAAAATGGAAACAAGGCAAGAATACTTACTACTTTCACTTATTCAATATGAAACTTGAAGTCTTGGTAAGCATTAGTAGGCAAGAAAGGATAATAAAGGGCATACTAATTAGAAAGGGAAAAACCCCTGTTTACAGAGTTTACAGAAAACATGATGATTTATGTAGAAAAATAGAAACTATAAAAACCAAATCTCCAAATTAGACGAATTCAACAAGTCCAGAATATGCAAGATCAGTGTACACATTTTTAAAATTTATTTATTAATTTTAATGAAAGTTTACAGAGACTTAGGATTTCCAGTCATTCATTGTTGCCCTTTCCCCTCTGCCCACTTCCTCCCCCCCAATCACTCTTCTCCTTGAAAAGAAAAACAATTTCATTGTTATGCAATCCCTCCCTGGAAGTCCACTCCACTATGCAGCCTTCACTCTGGACTTCTATAATGACAAAAATGTTCATTCATATATCCCTTCCAAACAGATCTCTCCTTCATCTGTTTCAATGCAATATACATATTTTTGGTCTATGTGTTAGCAATGAGCACACAGAATTAAATTTAATAGCAAAAGAATATTTAAAATTATACAAAAAGAAAAAATTAGAAATATAATAAAATATGTCTAAGACTTGTATGCTGAAAATTAAAAAAGACTTATGAAAGTAATTAATACATTTTTTTCTCACTATGTACAGAGAAAATTTTAAAATGTCAATCTCCCTCAAATGATGTATTTAAAAAAAAATCAATGCTGTGGAGTAGGAACCAATTCATAGCTATTTTGCAGGAAGATGTCAATGGGAGGAGATTGCCCATCTTTTTCTTCCTTGGAGTGGCTGATGGATTCTTAGATCTGTAATGAGGATTAAGAAGTAAAGAAGATGAAGCAGGCTTAGAGTAGATGTGTTCTCTTCTGACCCTGTCTAGTCTCCGGGGCTTTAAAGATGGCCAAGTTGGTGGGTTACGAGTAGTTGGAGATATGAGTCAACCACCAGAGTCAGAGTCTCTAGGTTAGCAGCACAACTCCCGCAGATTATACTATCAGAGCTCCCTCAACTCAACTCATTGCTGTTTGGTTTCAATTGACTCATAGCTGACCTTCCAGCAAGTTTTAAGAGGCTGTAAGTTGCATGGGAAGAGATTGCACAGCAGCTTGTGGATTCGAACCGAGTGTCTTTGGGTTGTCAGCGCAACTCATATTCACTAGGCCACATAATAATTTAAATGCCAATTTACTCTCTTCCACCTCTTGGCTGTTTTCCCATCCACATGCAATGTTGTCTAAGATTACAGCTGACATTTTTTCTTTATCAGGTTTCCAGAAAACAGAAGCAGATAATTAGCCCAAGATAAAATTTGTCATAGAGAATACATGTTATTAGAAAATTACCATTATTACAAGAAACAAAAAAAAAGCCTAGAGAAGTGGAAGAATATTCCCTGCTCATGGATAGGAAGGCTTAATGTTGTGAAAATGGCAATACTACCAAAGGCAATATACA
>NW_006399767.1:25559604-25561202 GCF_000299155.1 Elephantulus edwardii | reverse complement strand
GGGGGGGGAAATGTAACATAAATAGTTTTCTGCTTTTACATCACAAATACAAATATGCACACAAGTTTGTGAGTCTGTGTGTGTAATTAACTTGTAAAAAAAAAAGAAAATTACCAAAAGAAACAAACTGATTTAGAGTTAATTTTTCTATTTTTAAAATTTAGCTTCTAATTTTTAATTATCTATAAGAAGCTTATCTTATATCTTGCTTTAGTTTACTTATCCAAAAAAAGGCATTACATTGCTTAGTATAGAAAGACTTCAAACACTTTGAAATGGAAAATCATTTAAACAAGCTCAATGCATCAAAAAATATGTTTAATTATACAAACAAGACAGTAGAAACAGCCTTAATTAAGAAATCCCTGGCCTGATTAGATACTCAACATAAAAAAAAAATTATAAAGAAATAAATGTTATTGACCACAAGATGGAAGCCTAGTCCATTTTATATTCACTCACTCACTCATTGCTGTCCACTTGGAACTGACTCATAGCTTAACCCTTCAGTGAGGTTTTCAGAGGTTGTACATTGCATGGGAGGAGATGGCCTGTCTTTTCCCCAGAGACCAGCTGTTGAATTTGAACTATCTGCCTTTGGGTTGACAGAACAATTCCTTTCCTATTAGACCACCAGAAGTCTCCCTATGTATGTACCATCAAGTTGGAACCTATGCAGAGCTGACTGACCTTCTAGTGAGTTTTTAGAGGCAGTAAATTGCGTGGGAGGAGATTGGCTGTCTTTCTCCCATAGAGCAGTTGTTGGCTTCAAACCACATACCTTTAGTGTGACAGCACAATTCCTTACCATTAAATCACCAAAGCTCTCTTAATATATACTATACATTAGAAATGCAAGGAAAAGAGAAGTTCTCTGAGAACCTGTAAATATAATGTAGAAGACAAAATAACTGTCATTCCAAGCTGAGGCTGTATTTGTGGTTAGAGGGTTTATAGAGTTTTGAATTGTAGACGTATTCTTGAAGTTCACATATTATTGACTACAGAGATAGGAAGCCTGAACAGAGAGGATTCCAGTTTCCATTTTCTGACTTCCTTGACGAAAAGACTCAGGTTTCTCAGAATACAATGGAAATGTAATTATGAACCAATAAATATAGAGTTCTTAGTAAGTTAACTTGTATGGTTAAGATTTAAAATAGTATATCAGTTGTTGCTGTTGTTAATTGCCGTCAAGTCAAATACAACTCATAGCGACCATATAAATAATAGGTCTGAACTAAATTCTATCCTGTGCTACTCTTATCATCCTTGACATGCAGGCGTCCATTGCTGTCTACACTGTATCAATCCACCTCATTGAGGTCTTGTTCTCCTTCGCTGACCCTCAGCCTTCTCACAAGAATGATGTCCCTAATATTACATGATGCCACTGTTGTAGAATGGGACTGTCCTTGGGGTTGGGGAGAAACTTGTCACCGACCACCCGACTACGGTCGTGACAAGAAACTCAAGGGGTTTCTTGGTGAAGAGCAGGTGAGGGACGAAGTCGGCGAAAATGAGAGTCTGCACACCAGGATGATGTAGAGAGCTCTGATTTATTATGCTAAAAGCTTGCTTTTTATACATTTAAACTT
>NW_006399767.1:25556694-25558344 GCF_000299155.1 Elephantulus edwardii | reverse complement strand
AGCTTGGAAGCGGGAGTGGCATCCACTTCTGTAATAGCTTGCCTTCGGAAACCCTATGAACCTGGAGAGAGGATGAAAGACACCCAAGCATTGAGGACTCTCCTTCATAGGGTCGCTATGAGTCTCCTGCCACTCAATGGCACTTAACAACAACGACAACAACAGGTTCCCTAGCCCTGTTCATCCACAGACTCTAGGTTCAACATATGAGAAATTAAGTGTTCTGGAATCACCACTCTTTTCAATGTTAGTCATAATTTGTTATGATCTACAAATGCCTTTGCCTAGTCAATAAAGTATAAATAGACATTTTTCTGGTATTATTTACTTTAAGCCAGAGACATCTCTGGTGCCATCTCCTCTTCTAAGTCCTGCTTGAACTTCTAGCAGATCCCTATCTATGTGCTATTCTAGCTATTTTTGAATGATCTTTTGCAGTATTTTGCTTGCATGTGATATTTATGATATTGTTTGATAATTTCTACCTTCTGTTGGATCACCTTTCTTGGGAATGGGAACAAAAATGAATCTCTTCCAGTCAGTCAGCCAGTCAGCTCCATATTTTCCTTCAAATTTTCTGGTATAGACTTGTGAGCACATCCAAGGCTGCATTTGTTAGTTGAAATGTCAATTGGTATCCCACTGATTTCTGTGACCTTATCTTTATGCCAATATCTTCAGTGCAGCTTGTTGTTGAGCCATTGAGTAGCCTGAGACTCATAGCAACCTTGTACAACACAGAGACTATGTACAACCTAGCAACTATGTACAACTACTCTGAACCCTGCCCTATCCTGAGCCAGTTTCAATGACACCTAATCCCATCTTCCCAGTTATTGTGTCAATTCACTTCATCCACAATTTTCCTCTCCTGCACTATCCCTCCACCCTTCCAAGCATGAAATCCTTCTCTAAGGACCTCTCCTGCCTGGTCACAAAGTATCCTGCCCAAAGTACGTGAGATGGAGCTTTAAAATCCTTGCCTTTAAGGAGAAACTCGGGTTCACCCTCTCCAAGATAGACCTATTTTTAATTCTGGCTGTCCGTGGTATGTTCAATACTCTTTTGCAGCACCACAGTGCAAAGTCATCAATTCTTCTGTCATCATTAGTCATTGTCCAGCTCTCTGAAGCTTAGCATGTAATTGTGAAGACCATGACCTGAATCAGGAGCACTTTAGTCCGTAGACTGACATCATTGCTCCTCAGCATTCTGGAGAGGTCCCTGACAGCAGACTTTCCTAATTCAATCCATCTTTTGATTTCCTGACTGCTGGTGCCAAGAGATTGTGGAGCCAAATAAGCTAAAATTGTTAACTATCTCAATCTCTTTTCCATCCATCATGAAGCTGTCAATTGGCCCAGTGGTGAGAATCTTTGTCTTCTTGATGGTTAGCTTCTATCCATATTGAAGACTGCTATCCTTGACCTTGTGCAGCAAACGCTTCAGGTCCTCCTCAATTTCAGCCATCAAAGTTGTATCATCTGCACAGCACAGGTTGTTGACAAGTCTCCCTCAAACCCTGATGTCACAATCCTTATAAAGTCCGGCCTCACTGTTATAAAACAGGACTTACATTGGGGTTGGGGGGAGACTGAGAAAGATGGGATAAATAGTGAATACTGCATTGAAATAGATGAGGAAGAAAAC
>NW_006399767.1:25555051-25555569 GCF_000299155.1 Elephantulus edwardii | reverse complement strand
TGATGAATGAATCATTGAACATACAAAATTTGATTATTCTATTTCCAGCCTCATTTTTGTCACCAAGTCCATACTTTCCAACAACCATTCCTTCTTCATTGTTTTCAATTTTTGCATTCCAGTCACCTATTATCATTGACACATCTTGATTGTATGTTGGGTAAATTTCAGACTATAAGATTTAGTAAAAATTGTCAATTTCCTCCTCTTTAGCTTTAGCTGCATGAATGTATATTTGATTAATAGTTGTATTAACAGGTCTTCCATATATATATATATAACTATCCTTTTAAAACATTGTACTTCAGAATAGAATTTGAAATTGTCTTCTTAACTATAAATGTAACACCACACCATTCTTCCTCTATTTTTCATCCCCAACATTGTATATACCATGTGATTGTCTGATTCAAAATGGCCAAAGCGAATTCTTCTTATCTCACTGATGTCTAGAATGTTGATGTTCATGCATTCTATTTCATTTTCCACAATTTCTAGTTTTCCAACATTCATGCTTT
>NW_006399767.1:25546223-25554256 GCF_000299155.1 Elephantulus edwardii | reverse complement strand
AGAGAGAGAGAGAAGACCTCTCTGTCCTGAGGGGTGGATCCTCCAAGGGCTCAGCTGGGGTCTAGAAGCTTGGGCTTCTGTTTCTCCCAGGCAATGCCAGTCATTCATTCCTCCAAACATCCCCACAAGGGAGAGGGGAAGGAGATGGCAGAGAATTTGTTGAGAGGCTCACCCATGTATGGGGCTGGAGGTCATACCTACTGGGGAGAGGAAAAGGCCACAGAAGGGTGGGTCGCTGGGGCAGGGGCACTGGGGCATTCCTCGGACTCTGGTATGTCATCCCCAAAGTATTCAGACTGGTGGTACTGCCACAGACGCAGGTTGCCGTCCCACGAACTGCTGACAATCTTCTCCTCGAAGGGATGCCAACTGACATCACGTACACATGCCTTATGGCTGGTCAGTTTCTTCACGATGTGGCCACTGAGGAGGTCATACACAACCACTTTGCCAGTGGAGCATCCGCTGTAGATGAACTGCTGCCCGGTGCTGTGGGTCGGCAAGAACCGACAGCGGATGAGGGTGTGCAATACCCCGTGGCCACGATAGGTCATCAAGGAACTGTCCCCTGGGAGCTTCAGCTTCCGCCAGGCTTTTTTAGGCACCTGCTGCCAGCGGTAGTCCCAGTTTTGTTGTGTGGCAGCTTGGCGTGAGGCTTCCATGCCTTCCCGGCTGGAAGAGCGCCTAATGTCCCAGAGGAGTCTGATGGTCTGGTCTTTGGAGTTGGAGATGAGATAGCAGGCATCGCCCTTGCTGTCAATCCCACACTTTACAGATAGCATCATCTCCTCCAGAGAACAGGATCTGGGAGCTTATGTCAGCAAAGGCCACTGCATTGACATTATCTTCATGGGATTCAATCTGAAGAGTTCGCCTGTTCTGTTCTCGGTCAAAGACATATAGGCAGCCATCATTAGCCCCTCCCAGAACTTCTCGTCCATCCGAGGAGACAGCAATGAAGAAGACAGCAAAGCGATGCTCATCTGGCCTTAGATCCAGGGCAGTGTGTGTGTCTCCCTCCCCGTAGATGTTGCAGATATGAATATAATCAGACCAGCTGGAGTATAGGAAGTGGCTCCCATAAGGGGTGAAGGGTACATCCAGGACGCTCCAGCCTGCATCTTGGGCCTTGATGCTCTTGAATTTATGGAAGCGACCATACCGGCAGTCATAGAGTCGTATTGTCTGGTCTTGACAAGCAGACATGAAGATCTGACCATCTTTGCTATAGATGCCACAGAAAGCCTTCTGGGAGTAGGTATCAGTGAAGCTCAGATCATTGCGCAAGAAGTGAGACATCATTCGAGACTGTTCTCCAAGGGAGAAGCTTTCCCGGTGGCAGAGGCCCCGTTCTCTCTGGTGCAGCATACGAGGAAAGCTGTTGTCTTGGGCTGCCCGTTTAAGCCCCAGTCGCCCTGTGGCCAATTCCACTTGTGTCTTGATCTCATTGCACTCCAGCTCCACAGGTGGGTTTTATCGGTCTCCCAGACGACCATCCCAAGCACTGTCATGTTCTTCTTCAGAGTCAGGAGATAGGCCAGTACCTGGGCCAGATCCACATCTTCATCCTCCTCTTCCTCTTCCTCACTCTGCTGCAGGCCAGTCCCTCTTCGGGACAAGCCCTCAGAGGGGTCTCCGGACCCAGATCCAGCACTGCTGCTGTTCCTTGATCCCATCTTCTGCTCACAGCATCCTTAGGACTTGGCCAGAGGCTCTTCCTGTCAACTCCAGCCAGGAGCGGGCGCGCGGCCTTGTTTACATCGACTGGCGCCTAGCGTCGCCAACCGCTTCTCCATCACGCGCCTCCTTCGTCACACAACTCTGTTCATAGAGATTTTAGAAGCCTGCTGGTTAAGAAGTAGATTGCCAATCCTGCTTCCTATTCTGTCTTAATCTGGGAGCTCTATTAAAGCACTTGTGGCATTTGACATACCATTGTTAGCTTTCAACATCACAGCAACTCACAAATTACCTCAGTACAGCAAATTGACAGAGAAGTGCTATATTAGTTAGAACAATGAATTCCCCCCCATACAACAAACTGACAAATTAGTGTTGTGCCTCTTTTAGCAAATCAGGCATACAAATATCATATTAACATATCTCCTTGAAGACTGCATAGATGTAGCAGGATGTGCTCCTGCAAAGGTACTGAAATGCAGTGACTGAGACTCATGTCTGCCACATTGTGCCCCAGATGTGGATATTAAAGTCACATGGAAGTCTTTACTGAATCTTTGATGCTGGTATTTTACACAAGGCCTGAAAGGCCCAAAGGGTTGTTGATCAAGAAAGGCCTGACCCTTGGTTCACAGCTAATTTAAACAAGAGGCTTTAGCCCACAAAAGACTATTGATCAGGGGGAGCTCTGGTGGCCTAGTGGCAAGAAGCTGCAACTACAATCCCAGAGGTGCACGGTTCGAATCCACCAGATGCTCTGCCGGGGAAGGAGGGGCAATCTCCTCCTGTACCAGTCAGATCTGATTTGACGGTACACGCACACAAAATAAAAAAAAAAAAAGACAAAAAAAGACTATTGATCAAAAAGCCCAAATTCCAAGTCAAAGATGCTTTAAATAAGAGGCCACCAAAGGGTGGTTTATCAGTACTACTATCAGTAGCAGCGGTAGGGTTTTTTTTGTTGTTGTTTTTATACGCCATCAAGTTAACTGTGACTCATGGTGATCCTATGTGCAATAGCTCTGAACCCTTCCCTATTCTGAGCCAATCTCACTGTCTCCGATACATCTACCCCTACTTACCTAAGTTACTATGTCAGTCCATATCCAGGGTCTTCTTCTCTTGAGCTGTCCCTCCACCCTTCCAAGCATGATGTCCTTGTCCAAGGACTGGTCCCTTCTGGCAATTTGCCCAAAGTATGTGAGATGGAGTATCAAAATCCTTGCCTCAAAAGAGTAGTGTGGTTTCACCCTCTCCAGGAGAGACCTGTTTGTTCTCTTGGAAGTTTATGGTATGTTCAATACTCGTCTCCAGAATCACACTCAATGGCATTGACTCTTCTGTCATCCTTACTCATTATAGAGCTCTCGGATGCATAGTAGTGTTTTTTAATTGGTGAGGGAGAAAATGTATATGAACAAAACTCCAAATCTTTCAGTAAAAACATCAACTTTATAATCTATTTCTCACCCTTTAATTTAATCTTAAAATTTTCAAGTTACCTCAGAAATCTAAAATAGATTATTATCTATCATCATTCCTATTTTTCAAAAACATTTGCAACACTTATAATTTACATTGATTCCATTATCCCACGTACTTCTTGAATTATTTTATTTTTGGATGGCGTTTATTCCTTGGTGCTTTTCCCTGTTGTAGTGTAGCTCTGGGGAAGAGAAATGGATATTTTCCTCCAGTGCCTCTGAAAAGCCCAGACTCTGGAGATTCAGCTATGAATTGATTCTGACTCTACAACAGAGCAACATCTGTTATCACTTAGTAAATTTTCCACTTTCACTCTATAATCGATCCATGTTATGGTCAGTGTGAGTCATGAGCACTTTCTCCCCAGGACTTGTGTTTTTGTGAAAATTTTGTTCTTTCATCCATGACAGACATGATCTTTTACATACTTAGTGCTTTTCCCTGCTCCTATCATTTTCTGCAACATTCTTTATTCTATCAGTTAATAAGCCCTGTTGTTGTTATGTGTTGTTGAGTCGCTTGTGACTCACAGTGACCCTGTGTACAATAGCCTTTAGCCCTTCTCTATCCTGTGCCAATCTTATTGTCCCTGACACTCCTACCTCCATTATTCCAATCACTGAATCAATCCATCTCATTGAGAATCTTCCTTTCCTGTGCTGTTTCTCCACCCTCCCAAGCATAATGTCCCTCTCCAAGGACTGGTCCCTCCTTGCAACACATCCAAAGTATGTCAGATGTAGCTTCAGAGTCCTTGACTCCAAGGGGCAGCCTGTTCTTACTCTCTCTAGGATGAACCTGTTTGTTCTCCTAGCAGTCAATAGTATATTTAATACTCTTCTCCAGCTCTCCAGTTGAAAGGCAGCAATACTCTATCATCCTTAGTCATTGTCCAACTTTCTGATGCATAGCAAGTAATTACAGAGACTATGGCCTGGATCAGACACACCTTAGTCTCCAGACTGACATCTTTGCTCTTCAGTACTTTGGAGAGGTTTCTGAGTTTCCCAATGCAATTCGTCTTCACATTTCTTGTTACTTATCTTCATGTTTCTTGTCTTCTTCTTAAGTCTTTTGTAGGTTTAGACTCTAGATCCTTTATCATGATTTACTACCAACTCATTAAATAAACTATCTTCAAGTTTTCGGTCTCCTACAACCTAATTAAAAAAATGGGCACAAGATATGAATAGACACTTCAACAAAGAAGAAATTCAGATGACTATCAAACACATGAAGAAATAGTCAAAATCCACCAAAAAAAGGGGGGGAAGTATATACTGCATTTAAACAGATGTGGGAGAGAACTGTTTAGAAGGAATATATGGTTAGGTATTATTTTTATGACAAGAGACCAGAATAAGAGCTGCATAGTAAAGTGGACACTGGGGGAGGGGGGGAGGATTGTATAACAATGAAAGATTTTTTTTTCTTTCTTCAAAGAGAAAAGAGAACAGGAGGGAGGGGTAGATAGCGAGGAAAGTGTGCAACAATGTATGAATGGAAATCCAAAGTCTCTATAAAATTTCATGAAAATAAAGAAGACAAAAGAAAAAAAAGAGAAATAGTCAAAATTTCTAGCTATCAGAAAGATGTAAATCAAAACAACAATGAGTTATCAACAACAATAAAGTTTAACAGGGTAGCAAACAACAAATGCTGGCAAGGACGTGGAGAGATTGGAACTCTCATTTTCTGCTGTTGTGAATGTAAAATGGCACAACCACTATGGAAGACAATCTGGCACTTTCTTGAAAATTTGGAAATAGAAATTCCATTTGGCTCAGTTGTCCCAATACTGAAAATATATTCTGAAGAAACCAGAGCTGTGTTGTAAACAGACGCATGCACCTTCATGTTTACTGCAGCATTACTCAGAATAGCAACGAGATGGAAGCAGCTCAAGTACCCCTCAACAAATGGATAGCTAGAAAAACTGGTACAGCCACACAATGGAATATCAGGCAGCACTGAGAAACAATGAACTTGTAAAACATCATGCAACATAAAGGCTAAGGGCAGAAAAGAACTACTATGTGAAAACAGCTCATTGCCAGTTCTGACTCATCTGACCCTCCGGGAGGTTTCTGAATTTGTAAATCACATGAGAAGCGGAGATTCATCATTCTGCTTTGGAGTTACTGGTGGATTAAAATTGCTACAGAGACCTGGGTTTTGAATTAGCAGCACAACTTCCTACAGATTTTTTACCATCACAGCTCTCTATAGACATTCCTAAGATCTACAGAAGTGTGCCAAGGTCCTATTCCCAGAAACGGTGGTTTGGACATGAGCATTTTCCAAATCTCCAGACTCCAAGTAATCTCTTAAGTCTACAGCAGGAGAGAATATCTTTGGGTGCAAGGGAATAAAAAGGGAATAGAAAGTTAAAGAGGCAGAGATTGTCAGAACTCACACTTCAGAAACATGTTGACTACTGACGTTCTAGACTTGACCTAGATCTAATGCAAGAAGCATCTAATTTCTAAGCCATAATCCAAGTACCCTCAAAAAGATTTTCCCTAGTGATATGATTATATATTCCATTTTTTTGGTTTTAATTTTGTTTCTTTGCTATCGTCTTTTCTATATCTTAGAGAAAGGAAATGGGGAAGATTTCATTTTCTAAGTTCTTTTTTTTTTTGTTACTTAATGTAGCACATGTGTGCCAGTGAAATTTATTATTATGAAACATGGAAGGAAGAAGTTAGGCAGAAGTCATAGTTGGTGAAAACTTAGATTTCAGAGACTTGAGTTTCAACAGAAAACCCTTATTTCCAAGACCTTCTACCTCCCAGGGCTTTAGAAGAAATGTTTGTGGTTTAGTGAGTAAGGAGTTGCACTGCCAAACCAAAGGTAAGTGGTTAAAATCTACCAGCTGCTTTGAAAGACAGGCAATCTCCTCCTATGTGATTTTAAAGCCTCTGAAAACCCACTGGAGTGTGAGCTATGATTCAGTGCAGACTTGATGGCACCTGCAAGGGCTCTAGGCGAACTGGGATGTCTGCAGAAGTTTAGTGCAGGTTTTCGACCTCATAAAGTTCTGTTCCTCAAGAATTACTATCAGTTGTAAGGTATGATTCACTTGCAATATTCACAATCGACTCAAAACAATTCTGTTTAAAATACCTTCAACAATTTTTGAGTTCCTCATTATTTATTGTCACCAAGCAGATTTCATTCAGAGACTCTTGGAGATCCCCTCAAGCATACAGGAAGCTAAAATTTGAGAGAGAATAGAAAAACATTAATAGTTTACAGACAGCAATAGATCTCCAGCCACAGAAAAGAGGAACTGAAAGTCTTTTCTAACATCTCTAATGTAATAGCCTTACGTGAGAACCAATCAGTGCTTTAGGACTGAATAGTATCATATGTTGCTGGGCAGCACCTTGGATTCGAGGTTCTATTGCAACATGTGTGAAATATCTTTGACTTTACTATGTATTTATGATGTTCTAAACATCAGATATTATGACAGCCAACAAAGTGTAGCCATAGAAAAATTAACTTGGTTTTGTCTTGAAAGGAATGACATGTCTAAAACATAGGATTAGGCTCTCAGCATGGACTGATACAGTAGGATTCTCATTTGGTCATTTCTCCTGCATCCTGGAAACACATCACTTGATAATTTCAGGATAGAACCAACCATACTGTGGGTCTCCTCTTAGTGATAAAATGTCTACGCCAAAGGATGTCCAAAGCCTTTAGATGTGATCGGGTAACATGAGACTACGTGGGGTGTTTACCTCCACAATTTTAGAAAGAAGCTATGAGGTTGTGTGTCATAATTAATACTAAAATGATGGCGTTACCAGCTGTTGGCCTACCTCACTTCCAGCTTTCTCTTTATTAGCAATATTTGGATCCTAATACCTTTAACTGTCCTTTCCCTTTGTGGTTCAGGATATTCTTTTCATTGTACTGACTTACCAAAATAAGAGAGTAAAAGTGTCATCATTTTCAGTCTTCTCTAAAAGTTCAGTCAGTGAACTTTGCAGTATATTTTTTTAAATCAGAACATCAATACTCTTTGATAGGATAAAAGAAAGAATAAAGTCCTTGTGCAGCTTGTCTCTAGTATCTTCAGTAAAATATATTCTGTTCAAATCAATCCACCATATTTGTCGATTTGTGGGCTAGCATAAGATGTATCTTCCTATATTCTACTCCAGTCTCTTACCATATTTTAGATGGGAGAGATTAGGAGAGGTACCTTTTTTAATAGCCTGTGGTTTTCATTGTGTTTCAAGGTTTCTACTCATTGCCACTTACTTTAGGGAGAATTGACTCAGAGTTTCTACTTTGATATTCTTAAGAAATGCACATTTCTAGGTGTTCCTCACTCTTGGACTGAATTGTCTATGTTTGGGTCTGGTTAACTGGAAGAGAAGTAAGAAGCCAGGATTCAGGCATTCTTTACGGCCTAATTGCTTGTGCATTAGATGACTTGTCTCTAAGTAAAGTCCCCACTGTTCACAACAGAAAGGCATAATCTGTACTTGGCTGTCATTTTAGGGTTTTTTCCTACTGATTTAGTTTTCACTAATGTGCTTGTATGAGAGTCTAAAATCAGAGGCACTTGATGTTTGTTTAAATACTAAAGACTAAACCCACTGCCACTGGGCAGATTCCAGCTCTTAGAACTCCTGCCCTGGATTTTCAAGGCTGTAAATTTTTACAGGGAGAGATTACTTATTTTCTCAATCTGATTAAGAGCTGAAAAGAAAATGTGCTATGTTATCAGGGTATCTTAGGTACAAATAAGATATTCTTCAAGTGGAATCTTAGCTCTGACTTTGAGTCATAGCATGAGCCTGGAATCCATGTTGGATTAAAAAAATTTTTTTTTAATTTATATTTAT
>NW_006399767.1:25521306-25546123 GCF_000299155.1 Elephantulus edwardii | reverse complement strand
ATATTTATTTTTTATTATTAATTTTAGTGAACGTTTACAGAGACTTTGGATTTCCATTCATTCATTGTTGCATCATGTTGGAGTTTTAAAGCTACCTTTTCTAACACCAGTTTCCCTGACTTTGATGACAGATGGAGTATATAGCCTAAAGGTGATATTCCTTTTCTCTGAGATCTGTCAGGTGTAGGACATCACAATGTGTTCTTAAACAGCCTTTTTCATTATAGTCAAACAGATGCAAGACGTGTTAACCTGTGCTTGAAGGGTCTTGATATACAGTGTTTTGGATAGATTTTTACAATGGACTCCCAGTAACAGAAATGATTACGGAAGCATTTTTACTAACAGGTAAAACTGTCTTGTTGCTCCCCTGAGACCACACTGTCATAAACTGAATGCCATGTGCCTTTGGCTAATCATGTAATTCCACTTATTCACGGATTCCTGACAAATTCTCACTTCTAGATATCCTACCCTTAATACCTCTGATGATATTTCAGTCAAATATGAATTTTTTAACCTTTAGCTTCAAAACTAACAGTGCTGATGTACCCCTTTTTGTTATCCATCTACACTTCATGGAAATCGACATGTACCTGATCCAGATTGTTTCTACTCCTCAATAAACTACTTTTGCTTTTATTTAAACAAACTGGCTAATGTTGCCTCATGACAGGCCTCAGATAGATCCCTTTCCAGGGCTTAGTTTTGAATGGAAGAATATATTCGTGGTTATCCAATATTGCAAAAAACTTTACTATTAGTTCTTTATTTTGTGTGTTTGCTTATTTTTTTGATTGATGAAGAATTTTACTTCTTTAATAACTTAGAAAAGATCTCCTTTCTTGGCCTCTTTATGTGAGCCTTTTCCTTAGCAACAGGTGTGTCATCTCAAAATATTTTTCTGATTGGCTGTAGCTCAACTGACCTGTTCCCAAATCTATTATACCCCCAGATCTCTTTTCCATTATTCCTATTTGTACAGCTTCACTATTGAGCTCTGCTGACTCCTCTGTAAGCATCCATGAAGACAATGGCTCTAAGTGGAGGACTGGTGCTAGGATTTTTCTTCCTGGCTGTCCTGATGGGCCCTCAGGAATCATGGGCTGTCAAAGGTAGGTACTGAGAGAACAAACCAAAGTTAAAGACAGGCCAGGAGGTCACTGGGGAAATGAACTGTCAATGTTTGTAGAACATTATTTGGAGTAAAAGAAAACAGTGTAGTAGGTATGTGGGACTGAATCTAAAAGCATAATCGTAATAAATTACAAGTTGGAGCAATTTTTTCACCACAAAATGTAGTCAGTCAAATTTAGCTTGTAAAAACAAAGCTATGTCATATATTGTCCATACTGCTGATTTTGATATAAGCCAAACTTTATGGAAAACTACTTTCTGATGCTCATCAGAGCTTAACTTTCTCTCTCTGAAAAACTAGTAAAATTGAAGACTTTGCATTGTTTTGACCTTTATTTTTTGTTTAGGTGAAAGTTTACAGCTAATTAGTTTCCAGCACCTTATATATATGGATTATTTCATGAAATTGCTTGCAATTCCCTCTATGTGTCAGCAGCACCCTTCCCCGCTCCACCCTGGCTTCTCTGTTTCCCTTTGCTCTGGTTTCCTCTCTGTTCTGGTTTTTCTTTTGGCCGATCGATCGTTCTCATACAGTTCAGTATTCTGGGGAGCATGTTCCTCCTGGTTGTTTTTCTTTATAGCCCTGCCTACTGTTTGGCAGTAAGGTGCTATCTGGGTGAGTTCAGCTCTAAATTTAAAGGACTAAAAACCATACTCTCGAGTTTCACCAGTCTCCATCAGATCAGCAAGTCTGGTCTTTTTTGTGAATTTTAATTTTGCTCTACATTTTAGCTTGTGTCAGAAGCTATTGTGGGAGTCCTCTGTGTTGCCTGGTCTCGGCTTGTGCCCGTGCTGCTTCTGGCTCCCGCTTCTGTCGGCCGCAGCGGCTCCCTCTGTCTCTCCCTTGCTCCTCCCAACCGGTTTAGGCTCCGCCTTGGGGCTTGTTACCTGGAGGCACGGAAACTGAGGAGGACCTCATGCACTTACTGCAGAGGGTCAAGGACTGCAGCCTTCAGTATGGACTGAGGCTCAATGTCAAGAAGACAAAAATTCTCACCACCGGACCAATCGGTAGCATCAGGATGGATGGCAAAGAGATTGAGAGTGTTCACAGCTTCAGTTTGCTCGGCTCCATAGTCAATACTCTTGGCACCAGCAGCCAGGAAATAAAAAAAACGTATTGCAATGGGAAAGTCTGCTGTTAGGGACCCCTCTAAAGTACTCAAGAGTAACGGTGTCTCTCTGGAGACTAAGGTGCGCCTGATACAGGCCATGGTTTTTGCAATCACTTGTTATGCATCAGAGAGTAGGACAATGACTAGGGAGGATAGAAGGAGAATTGACGCCTTTGAGCTGTGGTGCTGGAGAAGAGTATTGAACGTACCATGGACTGCCAAGAAAACAAACAGATTCATCGTAGAGAGGGTTAAACCAGGCTGCTCCTTGGAGGCAAGGATTCTGGGGCTTCGTCTGACATACTTTGGACATGTTGTAAGGAGAGACAGGTCTTTGGAGAGGGACATGATGCTGGGTAGAGTAGAGGGACAGCACAGGAGGGGAAGACCCTCTATGAGGTGGATTGATTCAGTGACTGGGATAATCGGGATGGGTGTGTCAGAGGCAATGAGATTGGCACGGGATAGAGCACGGTTTAGGGCAGTTGTACATCGGGTCGCTATGAGTCGCAAACGACTCGACGGCACATAACATAACAACAACATATTATCTCACAGCTTTTATAGAATTGTCTATTGTGAGCTTCGTTATGGGTGTCTTTTGTGGAAGCGGGCCATCATGTCATTCTTCTGGTCTTTCCCTAGAGGTGATTGTGTTCCACGTGATACATTAGTCCTTTAAAGCAATTATTTCTTTAAGTCTTTGGTTCTCCCCTCCCCTTTTCTTTTTTGTTTCTTCTTTGCTCTAGAAAGGAAAAGATTAATCAATAATTTACCTGAGGTGACTGCTAGCAATCTTTTTTTTAAAAAAAATTTTTTTTTTTTAATATTACTCTTGAGGAGCTCTGGTGGCCTAGTGGCAAGAAGCTGCATTGCAATCCCAGAGGTACATGGTTTGAATCTACCAGATGCGCAGCTGGAGAAGGAGGGACAATCTCCTCCTGTACCAGTCAGATCTGATTTTATGGTACACACACAAAATAATAAAATTAAAAAAAAATTTACATTACTCTGATTTATTTACAAAGTCTGAATACATTGTTTTTCACAAGAGGCCCTTCCCATTTCCTCCACCCCACCCACCCATCGAATTGTGCAACCCTATGATTAACACCCTCCCCCCAAACTGCCTTGGATCCTCATACTCATTCTACAATAATGGTTTTATACAGTATTTGTCCTTGTAGGACTGAGTTAGTTCACTCAGCATAATGTTCTACAGTCCCTCCCGAGTTAGGTAGTAATTTACAAAATGTTCTTATGTGCCATATAATATTCCATTGTATGAATGTACCACAACTTCTCAATCCATTTGTTTGTGGTTGGATATTTGGGCTGTTTCCATCTTCTTGCAATGGTGAAAAAAGCTGCTATGAACATTGGTGTACAGGTTTCCATTTGAGCCTCAGTTCTCATTTTCTTGGGGTATATTCCAAGCAATGGAATAGCTGGGTCATATGGAATTTCTATGTTCAGCTTTTTGAGGAAGCGCCAAACTGCCTTCCAGAGTGGTTGTACCATTGTACAAACCCATCAACAATGTAAAAGAGTTCCTATCTCACCACATTCTCTCCAGCATTTATTACTTGCTGCCTTGTTCAACTTTGCCACTCTTATTGGAGTGAGATGGTACTTCATTGTGGTTTTGATTTGCATCTGTCTTATTGCCAGTGATTTGGAGCATTTCTTTATATGTCTGTGGGCCATTTGAATATCTTCCTCTGTGAAAATTTGGGTTATTATACTTTTTCTTGTGGAGGCCCAGGAGTATCCTAACCTTCTGTTGTGAGAAAAGAGTCTGAGATGGTATTGTCAAACGTTTGTTCCCCATCAGTAGGTTTTCTTGCTAGCAGTTTTTTAAAATCCCAGTTGTCATTCATCAAGGTAGGATGCAGCACATTTCTTTACACCAGTTGTTTTAGAGTTCTCTTCAGCCTTCTCTCAGATTGTAGTCTGTAGCCCTCAAAGCCCAATAACTAAGTCTAATAAGGCATTTGGTATTGAGAGGAATAAATAGGACAAAATAATTTCTTAGCGTTACTCTTAGTTAAATATATAGTAGTTGTTTTGGGGCATGTCACCTGGGTTAAGCACTTGACTACTATCTGAAGGGCTGATGGTGGTGGTAGCTCTCCCAAAGGCACCTTGGAAGAAGGCCCAGCCAGCCACTAGTCTGTTTCCTCAGGTCACACCGGAAAGCCCTGTGAAGTGCAGTTTTATTATGACACACAAAGGGTTGCCACAAGTTGGAATTGACTTGATGGCAACTGATTGGTTGGAATTTGGTTGATTTTTGTTTTTTGGGTTTTTTGTTTTGTTTTTAATGTGGATCCTGCCAATAGATTGTCAACACAGGCATTGTGTTGAAGATCTCTAGAAAGGAAGATCACCAAAGAGCAAACAAAGGGTAAAGGGAACACAAGCATGCTGATATAAATGCATCTGAGTCTTGGAGAAGGTGCAGCCAGACAGTGCACCCTTAGTTGGCAAAGCTTCTTTCTTCTCACATACTTTGGGCATGCTTGCAGAAGAGGAGGTTCTTTGGAAAAGGACATCATGCTAGGAAAGGTGGGGAGGTCAGCAAAAAGAGAGGAAGACAGTTAATGAGATGGATTGATTCAGTGACTGCAGCAATGAATTCAAGTATGTCAGAGATATTAAAGATGGCAAAGACTAGGACTGGGTTCGGATCTGTTGTTCATAGGATTGCTATGAATCATATTTGCCTCAATGGCATGTAATAACAAAAACAAACTCCACAGTGATAATCCTCCTTAAAGTGCATCTTACAGTGCTCTGAGGTGATGGTTTTATAATAATAGAACCCAGAGAGCAGGAAAATCCACCCTCCTGAGGTCATCTTCCTTTTATCTCCTCTGCAGCACTATTCAGCTTCATGTAGGCCTCATCTTTGCAGACTCACCCCTAATGTCCATCATTCCTCCATTTCACTGGATTCTACCCTCTTCACTATTTTTGTCCACATGTCTATGTCTCATGTCCTGGGGTCTTCTTCATATCTTTCTGCTGATCCCCACCCTAACTCTTTTTCTTGTCTTTTCAGAGGATCATGTGATTATTCAGGCTGAGTTCTATCAGTACCCTAGCCAGTCAGGCGAGTATATGTTTGACTTTGACGGTGATGAGATTTTCCATGTGAATATGGAAAAGAAGGAGACAGTCTGGAGACTTGAAGAATTTTCACATTTTGCCAGCTTTGAGGCTCAAGGTGCATTGGCCAATATTGCTGTGGACAAAGCCAACCTGGAAATCATGAGGAAGCGCTCCAACAACACACCAGTTGACAATGGTACCTCTATACTGCTTGCCTCTCGTGTCTGCTTTAGAGACATTAACCTGTAGCTTTAAAAGAACTACTTCAGCTCTTTATGTCCCCTTATGTTGACTGATTTTCACAGGTTTACACAGAATCATCAAGAGTTGAAATTTAATTGGTGGCAAATAAAAACTTCAACAAAGTTGTCATAAAGCAAGCCTAGAATTATGAAACCAGAGTCCAAATATTTTTGTTTCTTCCTTTATATTTGCCTATACTGCTTCTGCCATCCACAGACACTCACAAAGTTTGAATCCACCAGGGACCCAAGAATATGTTCTTGGCTATCTTGTACCTCAATATTGGTTTCAAAGGGAGAGTGTCAGAAATAAGTATCTGAGACAATGTCAGAGTCCTTGGAGCACAATTGCAATAGCAATTTTAGCACGTTTGTATCACAGTTAGTTCAGTGGGGGAGAGAACAAGGCAAACTTGAGCATGGAAATCTCATTTCTGTCCTGTCTTTCTTCCCTAGAACCTCCAGAAGTGACGGTGCTTTTGAACCACCCTCTAGAAATTGGACAGCCCAATGTCCTCATCTGTTTCATTGACAAATTCTCCCCACCAGTGCTCAATGTCACATGGCTTAAAAATACAGTACCTGTCACCACAGGAGTTTCAGAAACAGTCTTCCTGCCCAGAGAAGACCACCTTTTCCGCAAGTTCTACTATCTCCCCTTCCTGCCCTCAGGGGATGATGTCTATGACTGCCAGGTGGATCACTGGGGTCTTGATAAGCCAATCATCAAACACTGGGGTATGAACCATCCTTCAATCTCCTTTGTTTCATGCTTTCCTCTGATGATGCATGTGTCTGGTCTCATCTGATCTCTTGGTACCCAGAGTATCCAACCTTGCACCATTTGGTAAATTCTATCCACCTCATCTTCTGCCATTACTCAGCTTCCCCTAATATCTTGTCTGCAATTCCTTCAAGACATCACTGGCTCTTTCTCATCTCTAATCTATTAATAGTTACTCCCTTGACTAAATAACTTAGATTGGTTAACAAGTTCCAGTCTCTACTACTATTCACTACTCCGGACTCTCTTCTACTTTTCCCCAGAATATGAATTGCCAACCCCCTACCCAGAGACAAAGGAGAATATGGTGTGCATTCTGGGCCTGATTGTGGGTCTGGTGGGCATCATTGCTGGTACCATCTTGATTATCAAGGGCACGCGCAAAGGCAATGCCGTTGAACGCCGTGGGCCTCTCTAAGGCACATACGTGGAGGTGAGTTTGATGTGGTCTTAGAAAGATATAGATGAACTTTTCTGAGACAGGGGTGGCGGGGGGAAACCAAATAGGGGAGAGGACATGGGGTTCATTTAAGGGAATGGATAGACAAGTTTCAGTCCTTGATTTACTTTCCTAGGACAAAGTCTGACACCTGGCAATTCCCAAACGTCAGAATCCCCTCGTTCTTCTCCGTAGATGTTCACCTAGGCTACAATTTAAGTCTTGGAATTTATCCCCAGTGTCAAATTCCATTGTTTCACATCAAAATACCAACTCCAGTGATCTAAGAAAGTTAACAACAAGATCTGGGCACCCCCTGGCTTATGTTTCTTAAAGAGGACTGTCAGTTTGGTGGCATTTTTCAGAACTGATCCCTTTGGTCTTAGCATAAATTAGTTTTTTAAGATAGAAATCTCATGAAGTCTAATGCTTGTTTTATCTTCTCTAGTCTGAGAAGTGGTGTTGGAAACTCTGAAAGAAGATAAAGCTTAGCCTGTTTCTTGATTTTTAATTGGGGAAAAGGGTAAAGCACTTCATGTTGGAAAAGTTACATTTACTGGAGGTCAGATGATATTAACTGACTTTTACAGATCAAAAGATTAAGGGAGAAGGGAAGAGAATCTGAAAGAAAAAGCTCAAAACACTCATCTTAAGCTCTGTGGTAACCTTGTGTATCCTTTTACAGGTTATGGCCTTTTTTTTTTTTGAGAGAAGATCAATGAGAAAATGTCTGCTTTTAAGGACTTTTTAAAAATCAGCAATACTCCAAATGTTCACCTCAGTGAAGACACCCATTCTTCAGCACTTTCCAGTCCTAACATTCATCAGAATGATGATACCTTATCCCAGTTTCCCTAAACGCTAGCTTCTATTGGCTTTATCTATCTGTTGTCCCTTTCTGTAACTATTTTCCTTCTGTTTTGTCCTATCATTTGCCACCATGCTTTGCTTTGGGAATAGACCACTATCTCTGGAATAGAATCGTTTCTCTGCTATGGAACCTTCTGAACATTCCACATGGTACCTCCTGTACAATTATTGCTTGAGTTTTCTCCAAATGTATTCTTTTCTAAGTAAAATAAAGTACTGGATACATCTTAGGTGGATTTTTCGGTGTCTGATTCATTTCTTCCCAGAAGCTGAGAGAATATGTTTTCTTCAACTCTATAATGACCGAATACTGAGTGTATATTTTATAAGCTTTGGAAATTATCCAAGTTCATTAGATCTTGGTATTTTTAATTACATCTACACGCAAACCAGTTGCTGGGGTTCAATCTTCATCTGGAAAACTATAGAGTTTGGATTTTACTTCAGAGATATCTACTAAGCCATAGATTCAGAATGATTTTTTTTTATTCTTGAACCTCCATCGCAAAATTTATGAATCTTTAGTAAAATGACATTGGTACATTATGTGTTCATAGTTCTATGTAATTTTATTCCTTGTGAAGTTTGCATCACAATCAAGTGCAGAACTATTATACCACCACAGAAATCTCCCTCATGCTTCTCTTTTGTGGTCAAACCACCTCCCACGTCACACTACTAACTACTTCTATCACCATTGTACTCTGCATATATAATTTGGTCATTTAGAGGATGTTATAGATATGAAATCAATATGTGAACTTTTGAGATTAGCTTTTTCTTTTTTTCTACTTGATAATGTGCCCTTGTGATCTAAGTGTCTGCATTTGGTAGTATCCCATAGTCTGTTTGTACCATACTTTATTTACCTCTTTACCTATGCAAAAAAATTTTAGTTATTTATAGTTTGAGGTTTCTATAAATATAGCCATTATGAACACTCATGTGATATTAGTGATATTCTAATTCCATAGAATCTGATAAATATTTGATTAAAAAACCCAGATAACTCTTACATATATTTATCAATTTGTGGAGAAATAGTTCATTGTGTCTGTCTTTGTATTTGTATTTTTCTTCTTATGAGCTTGAACATATAGTTTAGAATCTATTGGCATAGTCTCTCTGTAAATACATTCTACACCCATTTTCTGTTGGATTCTTGTACATTTATATATTGACTGATGACAATTATAGACAATAGGGAACATCCTTATATCTGCATTGTCAGTTACAAAAGTTTCCCTGAAGTTTACATATTTCTTAATTTTGTCATTTTCTTAATGTAAATACACTTACATTTCTTTCAAATATATTTCCTTTCAAGTATATTAATTTTTCCTTTTTATATCTTCCTACCACATAAATTGTCTTGGGTTTAAAAGTATTATAAGAAATTTCTTGAGCTATTATTTATATACCACAAAATATAATTATTACATGTGCAAACTCTTATGATTTATGTAAGCTCATAAATTTATGCCATTGTCACCACAATCCAGTTTTATACTACAGTCATCACTCCAAAGAACTTCTTATTTACAGTGCGGTAACATCCCCATCCTTACCCCTGGACACCCACAGATGTGTTTTCTGTCTATAAACTTATCTTTTAAGAATTTTTTTAAAAAATTGTTACTCTAACAGAAGTTTACAGAAAGATTCATTCGTTGTTGCACATTCTCCTCCCTCTCTTTCCCTCCTTCTACCCAGTCTACTTTGTAACACACCTCTTGTTTCAGATTGTCAGTTGTCACACATATAATAATCATACATTCCCTTCACACAGCCTTACCTTCATCTGTTTCAATGCAGTGTTCATTATCTACACACTCTTCTGGTCTCCCTCCACCCTGCCCCTCCCATGTCAGTCCTATTTTATAATGGTGGTATTATTCAGTATTTGTCCTTTTGTGACTGAAATATTTTACTCAGCATAATATCTTCCAGACTCACCCATGTTGTGTAGTGTTTTACAAGTTCATGGTTTTTCAATGCTGCATAATATTCCACCGTGTGAACGTACCACAGTTTGTCTACCCATTCATTTGTTGATGGGAAGTTAGGCTGCTTCCATCTCTTTACTATTGCAAGAATGACACAATAAAATGAGTATGTGTACATCTATCTGAGTTGTGTCTCTGGTTAAACTTACCTTTTCTAAACTTTATGCAAATAGAGTCACAAGACAAATAATCTTTTGTGTCTTTTTTTTAAAAAAAAGTTCTTGCTTTTTTTTCTTCTTTATTTGATGCTGTTTTATTTACAAAGTTTGAATATATTGATTTTCACACCAGATCTTTCCTATTTCCTTCACCTCCTCTCCACCCATTAAATTGTGCAACCCTATGATTAACACCATTCCTCAGCCCACCCTCACCCCACTTCTTCCACTCTACTCCCGGATTTCTAATGTGCATTCTAAAATAATGGTCTTATACAATATTTGTATTTATGGGTCTGAGTTAGTTAACTTAGCATAATGCTCCCCAATTTCTCCCAAGTTAGATAGATATTTACAAAAGCATTGCTCCTGTATTTTTCTTTTTTAAGTTAATAAAATATCTTGGAGTTCATTAATTTTGTACTACTTATCAGCATTTTTCCTTTTTAATTGTTAAATAGCATTCCATTGCAAAGACATAGTACCTTTCATATACATAATAACTTACACAATAACTGCTTAATTGATATTTGAATGTTTCTAGTTTTGCATACTATGACAAATATTTCTGCCAGTAGTTGCATATCTTTCCTTAGAAAAAGAAGTCATGCTGGGAAAGCTGGAGGGTCAGAGAAAAGAGAATAAGGCCTTCAACAAGGTGAACTGGTGCAGGACTGCACCAATGAGTGCGGGCATGTCAGAGACTGTGAACATGGCTCAGGACAGGGCAAAGTTTAGATCAGTTGTTAATAGGGTTACTATGAGTGGTGGTCCACTGCTGACACTTAACAACTACATTTTTGTGAAGATATACATGTTCATTTTCCTTGGATAAGCCCCAGATAGTGGAATTGCAAGGACATATGACAACATCATAATAAGAAAAAGATCAGAGTTTCAAAGACTTCCTTTTATCTGGATACATAATCAATATCCATTCAAGGAGTGGTTAAGAACTCAATCACGTAGTGTATTATAAAAATTCACTGTACAATAACTCTTGGAAGTGTTTAAAAAAATTTAGAAAAGCATGTCACTTTGAAGTGTGCCTATTTTTAACTGCCCTATGGTCACAGAAAGTTGGAAAGTGAATAGAAAAGACAGAAGAAATTATGTATTTGAAATAAGATGTTAAGGAGAATAGTGAATATATAGTAACACAAGAAGATCAAACAAATTTGTCTTGGATGAACTACAACTTGATTGCTGCTAAGAAGTAAGAATGGTGAGCCATCAATTCACTTACTTTAGGATCGACCGCTCACACTTAGTTGTTAGCGATTTATTGGAAAAGAACTTCTGTGAGATGGATTAACAAAGTGTCTACATCAATGGGGTCAAAACACAGCAGCAATTATGAGGATGGCCCAGGCTCAGGTAACATTTTGACTTGTTTTATATTAGTTGCTCTGAGTAGGAACCAGCTTAATGCCATAAAAATATGACAGATTATACTTAACTTTTTAAGAAACTGCCAGACTATTTTCCAAAGTAATTTTGACTTCACACATTTCCACACAATACATGAAGTTTTGTTGTTGCTGTTGTTGTGTACCATAGAGTCGGAACTGACCCATAGCTGACCTTCTGGAGGATTTTCAGAGGCAGTTAATTGCAAGGGAGGCGATTACTCATCCTTCTCCTGTGGCTCAGCTGGTGGTGGCCTTTGGGATTGTAGCACAACTTCTTGCCACCAGAGAAGAAAAGTTTATACATAAAGGCTTAGAAAGATACAGTTGTTGTTATGTGCCGTTGAGTTGTCTGCGATGCGTAGCACCCTGTGTATAATAGCTCCGAAGCCTGCCCTGTCTTGAGCCAGTCTCTCTGACTCGGAAACACCTACCCGCATTTCCCTAGTTACTCTATCAATCCATTTCATGCGAGGTCTTCCTCTCCTGTGCTGTGCCTACATTTTTCTGAGCATGATGACCATCTCCAAGGATTGATCTTTCCTTGTCACATGCTCAAAGTATGTAAAATGGAGCTTCAAAATCCTAATCTCGAAGGAGAAGCTTTATTTCACTCTTTCCAGGACAGAACTATTTGTTTTCTTTGTGGTCCATGGTATGTTCAAGACTCTTCTCCAGCACCACAAGTCAAAGGCATCAGTTCTTTTCTATCATCCTTGTCATTATCTAGGTTTCTGATGCATAGCAAGTAATTGTGACAATCACAAACTGGATCAGGTACACCTTAGTCTCTAGACAGACATCATTACTTCTCAGGACTCTGGAGAGGTCCCTGATAAAATACACACACACACACACACACACACACACACACACACACACTCACTCATCTATATTATATAAATAAATTTAAAAAGACATATAAATAGCACTGGAAGCATAAGTCCAGTCCCAGAGACAAGAGACTGACAATTCCCTGTGCTATCATTAGGCAATTCAAAACAGAGACAGTCTCTTTTCTGTCCGTCAGGTATAAATGTCTCCCTAGAGGGTCCAGGTTTTTATGGAGAATATCACAGAACTACCCTTTGTGACCTGAGATGAAGGAGAAGAGAGTATGGAACAAATAAAAACCTAGTGTGGGAAGAGGAGGGCCTGGCCCTCAAGGATATGCCCCCCTTCTTGATTGAGGAATTGATGAGATGAAATGACTGCTCACTCCATCCCACGGTGACAGGGCTCTCCAGGCTCAGGTGCTCCACTTGGGAGGAGTAAACCTCTCCACTCTAAAGAACGGCTTCAAGCATCAACAGCATCTGGAAGGTCCAGTCTCCATTGTTGACCAGGCCTGTGGAGACAACCCCAGCCTCCTCTTTCTGGCCCTTCCAAACCATTTGACTTCAATGTGTCCTGGATAGAAACCATTCACATAGCACACCAGGAGGCTGCAGTGTTGCAGGGGCTCAGTCTTTGAAGGGTACACAGTGTCCTTAGGCTCAACTAGGAGAGAAAAGGCAGAGACAGTAAGTGAAAAACAAAGGAACTCATGTTTGTCAGGGTATCTGTCTCTATTCAAGTGCAAAAGCGTGTCTTGAACAGGGCTCCCCCAGAGCTGGCGTGGGGCCATGCAGGTCAGTAGTTCATGGACCTTGAACAACATAGGATCATTAGGTGTGAGTGACATGAATAAAATTGTGACTTTTTCAAGAATTAGATCAGTTCATTAGCTTTTGGAATGTTTACAAATCTTTACAAGGCATGTAATGTTTAATTAAAAGTGCAATGTTTAGTGCCAGGGCAACTGGGTTAAAAACTAGGCGCGCTCTCTCTCTCTCTTCTTTTTCTTTCAGGCTCTGTCTCTTACTGTATGGTCCTGAAAGAGGTTTTTTTTGGTTGCTGGTGTTATTTTTAAATTCTTCATTTCCTCAGCTTTCTCATCTGTAAACTCATTGCTGTGGGGTCACAATGAGTTACAACCAACTCCTAACAGACCTTCTATTACTTTCTGTAATAAGTGCTGTAAGTCACTTGGGAGCTGATGGCACATCTTTTTCCTAAAGAGCTGCTGCTGGTGGAGTCCAATGGCCAGAGGGGCACAGCTTTTGGGTTAGCAGCACCGCCTCCTGGTGATTATACCACCAGTGTTCCCTTCTTATCTATGCAGTTATATATAACTTAACCTTCAGTATTGTTGTTGTTATGTGCATCGAGTCGCTAATTTACTGATAGAATAAGGTAACAAACCTTGTTTACTCTGAGATCAAATCCAACAGTATAGATAGATGAGGGGAAAGTAATGAAGAGATGTGGGAAGAAAGGAAGAGGAACTCTTAGATTGCTATCTTGATGCATTCACATGATTAAAGTCATAGAAACAGCTCTACCATTGGGACAGGGAGAGTTAGAGAGGATTCTGTAATTCTGTGAGCTGAATCCCAGGGAAAGCATCTAAATCTAAAGGAAGGATCAAGCAACAGATCATGCCCTTTTTAAAAAAATAAAACAATACTTACTTTTTACTATATGAGAGGCATTGTCAATATATTTTTTTATATTCCACTCCATTCTTTAGTATCTTAGTTTGAATTTCCCAGGAAGATTTTGAAATGCACATGGTTTATTTTGGAGGCAAGTTCAGGAAGCATCAATATAAAAGTGAGGAAGTGAGGTGGGAAAACTGGGCGACCAGTGAATTACAAACTATCTAGCCTGTTAGTACGATGATAATGGGTGCTCTGGGATCCAGTTATTTCACTGCCTGAGGGGTGATGGAAGTGAGATTTTTTTTTTATGAAACTTTTTTTCTGGTTTACATACAAATTCCATATACATTGTTTTTCGCACCTGATCTTTCCCATTTCCTTAATCTACCCACCTCCACCCATCAAATTGTGTGACCCTATGACTATGCCCCCAATGTCTTTTTTTTTTCTCTTTTTCATCATTTTTTAAAATTAATCCCAATGAAAATTTACAGAGACCCTGGACTTCCACCCATCCACCCCAGCACACTCTTCTCTCCAAAAATGTTAATATGTGCTCTCATTTAAGCAATCCCTTTCCTTTCTCAAGACAAACACACATAGTATTGAAATTGTTACTTTTCTACAACTTTCAAAACTCATGTATCAAGATAGGGTCTGGGGCCCAAAGGCCAAGTCTTTCTGATGGTTCATATTCACCATATAGGTGCTTAATGTTTTGGATAATCCCTGGCACAAGCAAACTCTCAGGAATTTCTTTTTTAAAGGAGAAACTTCAGAAATATATTTCCACAATGACAAAGTTATTTGCTATTGATGTGAAAGAATAATTAACAGCTTTACAATACATCTCATTTGATAAATGTGGTTACATTCTAACATTGGTAAGGGATTGTACTGTCAACACAAGAGTGGTGGTGGTGGTGGTGTGTGCCCTTGAGTCAGAACTAACTCATAGCTGTGCCTCCAGTGGGTTTTCAGAGGCAGTAAATTGCACAGAAGAAAATTGTCCATCCTTTCCCCCCTGGGAAGCTTGTGGATTTGAACCATGTGTCTTTGGGACTAGAGTGCAGCTTCTTACCAGTAAACCACGAGAGCTCCCTAAGAGTAGGTGGGTTTTGAAATTAATGTTACAAAAAAAAGTGTATGAATAGTGAAATGAAAAAATTTGCTTTGTAGGTTTGCACTCAGATCACAATAAAAAGAGGAAGACAGTTTAGAGTGTGTTATTGTGCCATAAAATAACAGAGCGAAGAGATCCGTGATCGTCTTCCCCTGAGCCAGGGGAAAGAACAAGAAAAGCAAAATGAAAAAAAAAAATGAAAATGAGCAGATTGGGTAAGTCAGAGATGCATGCAACCTATCATGTAAACCCTGTTGTATCACTGATAAGCAGAAAAAAATACATGTAATGAAATTTTATCAGCTGAAAATTTACATTAGAAGGAGCTGATATCAGAAACGTGCTGAACATTGACAAGGAGTTTTCTGCCAAGCATTCCTAGATGGATGAGAGCATTGCCCAGGTGACAATGTGAAGAGAATAGCTGAAAGAACTCCCAAAGATGATATGCTGTTGTTGTGTAGGAACTCACCCATAGGTTACCCTCCAGGGGTTTTTCAGAGGCAGTGAATTACACGGGAGGAACTTGTCCATCTTTCTCCCACAGAACAGATGACAGATTTGAATCGTATGCCTTAGTGTTGACAGCACAATTCTTTTCCACTAGGCCACCAGAGACAGTTAGAGACCTCTCCAAATTATTGAGGAGAAATGATATCAGTTTGAAGACTAGGTGTGTCTGAGTCAGGCCATAGTCTTTCCAATCACTTGCTATGCATCTGAGAGCTGGACAATGAATAAGGATGACAGAAAAATTATTGACAACTTTGTGCTGTGGTGTTGGAGAAAGGCACTGACCATCCCAAGTCTGGCCAAGAGAATGAATAGATATGTCTTGGAGAGGGAGCAGCCAGAGTGCTCTTTGGAGGTAGGAATGATGAGGCTTCTCCTCGCATACTTTGGGCATGTTGCTAGGAAGAGCTTGGACAGGGAGATTATGTTGGGAAAGGTGGAGGGTTGGCAAAGGAGAGGAAGACCCTTAACTAGGTAGACTAATATGGTGACTCCGGCAATGGTCTCTTGTGTGTCAGCAAGTGTGAGGACGACAAAGGATAGAACAGGGTTCAGATCTTTTGTTCATAGGGTGGCTATGAGTTGCACTCAACTTGGCAGCACTTAACAACAGACCACCAGAGCTCCTTTAAAGATGATAGAGCAGGAATGAAAAAAACAACTGCAATAGCAAAAAACCCCCCAAACAACCAAACAAACTCTTAAACTCATTTCCATAGAGTTAAAAAATCAACTCATAGCTGACCCACTACTGTGTGTTGGGGTTTTTTTTTTTTTTAACTCATGAGATGTTTATTAAACTAAAACATTTATGAGAAAAATCAAGACAATGTAGATACATCTTTACTGTATACTACGGTACAAAATTGGATTTTATTTTGGGAAAGTGATTTCTAATTTATCTAGTGCATTTCTGAGGCCATAGAATGCACAGGAGTAAATTGCCCAGCTCTCTCCTTCAGAATCATTGGTGAGTTCAAAGTGCCAGACAGGTTAGACAACTGCCTTTGGATTAGCAGTGAAACTCCCTATGGAATTGTGATGCCCTGTGAGGACATCAGCGCTCACAGGATGTGAATACTGTTGTTAGGTGCCCTCTGAGTCATAGCGACCCTGTGAACCATGCAGTAGAGCCTTGCTCTATCCCCTGACATCCTCATCCATGTCATTGTGAACCTTTCTTTCTCTGACCCTCTTCCTTTAAAGACGTGGCATATTTTTCAAATTTGCTTGTCATCTTTGTGCAGAGCCATACTAATCTCTGTATCGTTAGATTTTGTCCTAAGATGTCATCATTTGTTGGCTATTGCAAAAGGCACTGATTTCACCATTTCCTTTTAGAGTTCTTGTTACCATGGGAGAACCTGCCTGATTTTTTTTTGTGCTAATCTTGTACTCTCTCTCACACACTTTGGGCACACTACCAGGAGGGAGCAGTCCTTGGAGAAAGACATTATGTTTGGAAGTACAGGAGAGAATGATCCTGGATAAAATGGGTTGCCTTAGTGACTGGGATAAAGGTGATTAGGTGTGTGAGGGACAGTGAGATTGGCTTAGGATAGGACAGGGTTCAGAGATATTGTACAATAGGGTCACTATGAAGCACATATCAACAACAACAGTTTTTTTACTTTGTAACTTTGATGAATTTAGTAATTAAATTAGACCCAGTAATTTTTTTCTGTGTCTTTGGGATTTTTCTCTGAATAGGATGTTTTCTGCAAATAGAGGGAGTTTTATTTCCTCTTTGCTTCTTTTTCTCCCCTTTGCTTCTTTAGATTTTATTTCCCTTTCTTGCCTTATTACGCTAACTGAAATTTCCAATACAATATGGAATACTAGTGTGTGAATCTCTTCACAGGATGAATGCCTTTGGGAAGGAAGCTGATTTTGTATATGTCGTATGTGTTGTGTTACCATAGAGTCAGAACTAACTCATAGCTGACCCGCTGATGGGTTTTCAGAGGCAGTTAGTTGCATGGGAGGAAATTGTCCATTGGTTTTGTATATTTGTTTTAATTATACTTGGACATTTTCCTTCTATTCCAATTTTGTTGAATGTTTTTGTCAGAAACAGGTATTGAATTATGTCAAAAGCCTTTTCTTCTTCCAGTGAAATGAGCTCGTGGTTCCTTTCCTTCATTTTAATGAAGTGATAGATTGCACTGATGGATTTCCTATTGTTGAAACTTCTTTCACCATTTTTCTAATGTTGAAGAATAAAACATGCTCATGATTTTTTATATGGTTCTGGTTTTGATTGGCTAGGAGTTGGTCGAGAATTTTTGTATCTATGTTCGTGCTGAATGTTGTTGCTGTTGTTAGGTGCTGTCCAGTCAAATGTGACTCACAGCTTCTCTATGAACAAAACATCTGAACCTTGCCTTGTCTTGTCGCATTCTCATCATCTCTGGTACCCCTGAGCCTGTTGTCATAGAACTGTCCCAATCTATCTTGCTGTAGCACTTCTGGTTCTTCTCTGACTTTCTCCCTTTTGTCAGCATGAGATCTTTTACCAAGGACTGATCTCTCCTAATAACCTGTGCAAAGTATGTGAGTTGAAGTTTCACCACCCTTGCTTTTTAAAGAGCTCCCTGGTTTCACTTTCTCCAAGACAGACTCCTCTGTCCATTGAGCTGCTTGGTTCAATATTTTCCTTCAACATCACAATTTAAAGGCATTGATTCTTCCTCTGTCATCCTTTTCATTATCCAACTCTCAGATTTATAGGAGAAAATGGAAAGAACCATGGTTTGGTTCAGGCACAACTTATTCCTTAAATGGATGTCTTTGTTCTTTAGCTCTTTGGGGAAGTCCTTGAGAGTAGATTTTCCCAATGCACCACATCTTTTCATTTTTTCCTACTTTCCCCCCCTTATTTTATAGTGTTTTGTTCATGTACACTGTTTTTACACAATCTTTCATTTTCATATATACTATATTTCATACAGTCCTTGTTGATCTATGTGTATTACTACCCTGTCTCTTAGAGTCTTTATTAACTATTTCTCATTATTTCGCACACATCTTATTAGTATTCTATTGCATTAATACAGTACATTTTGTGTATGCATTAAGTGAGATTGCTCTTATCTACTAACAAGTGAGAACTAACTTATAGCTGATTCTCTAGAGAATGTTGAGAGCTATTAAATTGCATAGAAGAGGGCATATCTTTCTCTTATGGAGCAGCTGGTGGATTTGAATAACATTCCTTTGGGTTGTCAGTACAACTCCTTACTGCTAAGCCACCAGAGCACCCTTATGCACTATCTAGATGACTGATATTTGAATGTTACACTTTTGAGCTACTATGATGAATACTGTGGTTATATTTATTGAGTTGGAGCTGATCCATAGCTGGCCCTTCAATAGATATTCAGAGAGAGTAAGTGGCATGCTGCATTAGCATACATAGACTGTTATATATGGGAAGCCAAACTTTATACCAAATATTATTATGAAAATCCTCGTTCAGGAATTGAAGGAATTGCAGATTTATAAGTTAGGATTTCTCTTGTGGCAGATCCCAGAAAATAAGCCGTTTGTTTCCTGCAGACAGGAGACAACTAGGGCTCCTCCTAGAGTGTTACTTCCTGGGAAATACTTCCTGAGCTAGAGCATTAGGCTGACAATAGAGAAAAATAGAGCCTTCATTTACGAGGAATTCCTTTTGTTATTTGCTTCCCCAGATTATCAATAAATACACAGAGAAACATGACTTGGGGTCTTCAGTGGAGAACTCCTGGCCCCCTGTTTTATGCTCTCTGCTCTATCACATTCCTGGCTGTTTGTCTCTTTATTAATAATTATAAAATTATTCCATTCTTTGGGACCTTCGGTCTGCAACAGTTATAAATACCTCTTTAAAAATACTTTTTGATCACCAGATCATTTGGGAGGCTGGACTTTATGAGGAGGAAAGTGGTATCAGGATTGGAGGAAGATTCATCAACAAACTATGCTATGCAAATGACACAACCAAGGAGAACAAAAAACGTTCGCCTCAGAAGGTCAAAAGCTGCAGTCTCCAATATGGATTGAAGCTCAACATCAAGAAAACAAAGATTTTCACCACTGTACTGATTGAGAACATTATGAGGATGGAGATTGAGATAATTTCAATTTGATATCATTTCAACAATTTCAGCTTGCGAGGTTGTACAATCAAAATGTTTGGCACCAGCAGTCAGGAATTCAAAAGACGAGTTGTATTGGGCAAATTTGTACCAAAGTACTGAAGAGCAATGACGTTAGTCTGGAGACTAAAGTGTGCCTAATCCAGACCATGGTCTTTGTAAATACTTGTTATGCATCAGAGAGTTGGACAAAAAGTAGAGAAGAATGGATGCCTTTGAGTTGTGGTGCTGGAGAAGAATATTGAATATACCATGGACTGCCAAGAGAAGAACATATGTGGAGAGGGTGAAACCAATGCTCCCTGAATACAAGGATTTTGAAGCTCTATCTCACATAACTTTGGCATGTTGCCAGGAGGTACAGGTCCTTAGAAAAGGATATCACACTTGGGATAATGGAGGGGTGGCAAAGGAGAGGAAAACCCTGGTTGAGATGGAGTGACACAGTAACTGGTATAAGTGTGTTGGAGACAATGAGACTAGCACAGGATGGGACAAGGTGCAGAGTTATTGTAACCTGTGGTGGAAAGAGAACTCTGTCCATGTCTTAGATGATGCATAGGTATAAAAAAACCCAGCACTATTTGGGGGCTCTGTAGGACTTCTAGTTAATGTTCATCATAGAACACACAAAACCCAAGAAAAAGAACATACAAGGAAACAAGGACATTTTCCCAGGTTTCTAACTGATCAAGAATCAGAAATATGTTGTTGTTGTTGTTAGGAGCCAACAAGCCAGCAACCAAAGAACACCCTGCACATTCCTGCTCCATTTTCACGATCTCTGCTGGGCTTAAGCTCACTGTTAGAGCCATAGTGTCACTCAATCCATCCTGTTGAAAGTTTTCCTGTTTTTTTTCCCCCTGGACCTCTTCTTCCCCTTGCATGACACCTTTCTGCAGTGACCGGTCCCTCCTCATAACATGTCACAGGTGTGGGAGACGAAGTTTCATCATTCTTGCTTCTAAGGAACATTTTACAATATAATTGGAATCATTATTCTAAAATAACGCTCCTTTTTAATTTCTACTTCTTTTTAAGCTATAGGAAAGAGATAATTTCCACTCCAAGTTTATTCAAGAAAGCTTTTATAAAAGTAATGTAAGCAAAGGTGAATTCAGATGCACCGAACAGAGTGAGGAATGGGCAAAACTGGGGAAACTGGGCGTGGGGTGCAAATGCACAACATTCAGCAATTATGAGGACTTCCACGCCAAGGTCAGGTGCTGAGGAAACCCACCCAGGAGGCTGTCTTCTGTAGGATCACTGAACGTGGGGGAGCCTGATGCTGACGAAGTGACTTCAGAAGATGGAGAGTGAAGCACAAATTCCTTTATGCTGCACAAGTGTTGGACAGAAGGTACTTCCTTGGGTGTTACCATCTTCACTTCACCTCAAGAGACCTGACAAAGATATAGAAGAGTGTTATTTCCAAGCTTGATTCTACAAGCAACTTCCTCCCCTCCTTCTCTCAGGCTCCATGTTACAGCAACCACGTCTCAAGAGAGAAAGAAACATCAACAAATGAACCCACTCAAACCCATGTTCACTGCAGCACTATTTATAACAGTAGAGAGTTGGAAAAAAGTTTCCATGCATCAATGGCAATTGCTAAGGAAAGAGTGCATACCCACACAAAGAAGTATTAAATGTCACAAATACAATTACAAATATGTCAACGTGATGACTCTAGAACAAATGATTCTGAGGGACCTAATTATTCATTGCTGTTGAGTTGGAGCCAACTCATTGCTGACCCTCCAGTGGGTTTTCAAAGGTTGTAAATCACACCAGAGATTTCTCATCTTTCTCCTGTAAAACTACTGGTGGATTTGAACTGCCAGAGAGCTGCCACTTTTGGGTAAACAGTACAATGTTTTATCCAATAGACCACCAGAGCTCTCATTTTATCTATACAGGAATTATCCTAATTTACTTCTTCAGATTATGTGAGGATTGATGCAATTAAAATGCTACAAAGTGATTGAAATTTAACCATCAGTATATGTTAATTATGAAAAGCTAGTTTCACATAGGTAAAGAAATGGAGGCATATTTACACAATGGAGTATTATCTACCACTAAAAAATGATCAAGAAATTGTGAAACACTTCATGACATTGATGAAAGCAGAACACATTACTCTGAGTACAGAATTCAGCCACAAAAGAGAATAACGGCATAAAATTATAAATTTTAAAAAGCACTTTAAATACAGATTAAATCAGTATTGAAAGATTAACAGAGATGAAAAACAAAGCAAGAGAAGAAAAAAATTTGCAAAATCATAAAAACTTAGATACTATGTGTATGAAGGTGGAAAAATCTCCTTTCACGCAATTTACAGCCTTTGGAAACTTCCTGGAGGGTTAGTTAAAAATCAGTTCCAACTTAAAGGCACATCATAGCAAACAAACAAGTCTACTTCCCTAGTTGTTTTTGCTAAGCTGTACCTGCCGCATAGCTCACCCTCCAGTGGGTTTTCAGAGGCAGTAAATTGTATTGGAAGTGATTGTCCATCTTATTCCTGCATAACAACTGGTGGATTAGAACCGTGTAACTTTTGAATTGGCAGTGCAATTCCTTACCACCATAGCGCCCTATACTTCCCTGGTATTTTTATTACTATTGTTTATTACTATTGTTTGTTTTTGGCCTCCTAGTTAAAAAGACATTTGGGCCTGAGGGTTGCTGGTTTTAATTGTTTTTGGTCAAATATTCCTCTAAGTGATATAGCACTGGTCTGTCCATTTGCCTAACAGAGGTAACTCGTGGTTACTATGATGTCAAACATTGTGACACTGATATGTGAAATACAATAATGGTCACCCATGGTGGACAGTGTTTGATGGAGCTCCTTGATTAGAACAAGCTTAAAAGCAGGAGTGTCATCCACTTCCAAAATAGCTTGCCTGCGGAAACTTCTATGAACTTGGAGAAATGATGAAAGTTATACAAGTGTTCAGGACTTCCGTTCATAGGGTCATTATGAGTCGCCTACAATTTGATGACACTCAACAACAACAATAACATTTTTTGTTTATTAATTGAGGGGCTGTGGGTGGCTTACTGTGGTAGTAAATAAGGCGAGGAAATGCCTTAACTCAGTGTAACTGAATCTTTGACATAAACTGTCTGTTCGGAAGTCTGAATCTAAAGTCTTTCCTGCTATTTTTGTGTCCTGTCTTATGCTTTCTCTATTAATTATAGGAAACTAAACCTAATCCTAAAATAGCATTATAGTATATTACCTATTGGCTGAAGTCTAGAGAGACCTGGGAAAGAAAAAAGAAGTTAGATGTTTCTAAGACACAGGAGCAGATCTATTCCTTCACACCATATCCTCAGTTTAATCTCCCATCTGAGACTTCTCTGCTATGACTTGTAAACCACAGCACACAGCACAGAGGAGACAGCAGGATCTGAGAGCCAGCAGGCTGTGGAGACACTCAGAGACCACATGGGTCTAGCATAATGGTGTTAGCCTTAGTAGCTTTTCATTTGCCCCAAGGTCTTTACTTCAAATTTCAAGGCACAGTAGCCTTCCTTTTATCTTTGACAGGTTATAATCCCTATGTTGTGACAGAAGAACCATGGGTTCTATTTCTGGATGTCATGATATTTTGGATTGATTGAAATACAAGATCTTCATACAAGGACATCACTATACAGAAACCTAGCTTCGAGAAGCCATGTTTCTCCTCAGAGAAGTCTATGGGGAATCTCAGCTACCTTCTCTTCTCCTCACCTTTCTGATTTCTGAAGTGGATGAACAGCCCTGCCCCGAGGAAGAGCAGACCCAGAAGGAAGCCCCCGATTCCACTCAGCATCTTGCTCTGTGCAGATCTGGATTGTGCTCCTAGGAGAAGAAGCCATGTTCAGGGGATTGTTCCCTAATCCAACATCCCTGCTAGGAGAACAAACAGGTTCTTCCTGGAGATGGTGTAATCAGATTTCTCCTTGGAGGCAAGGATTCTGAAGCTCCATCTGACATAATCTGGGCATGTTGCAAAGAGGGACCAGTCCTTGGAGAGGGACATCATGGTTGGGATGGTGGAGGGACAGCATACGAGAGGAAGACCCTGGATGAGATAGATTGACTCAGTGACTAGGGTAATGGGGGTAGGTGTGTCAGAGAAAATACAGTTGGCTCAGAGTAAAGCAGGGCTCAGAGCTGTTGTACATGGGGTCACTATGCGTTGCAAGTGACATAACAATAACAACTCAGATCCTAAGAGTTAGCACTTTGAGAATGGGGAAAATGTTTGCTGGGGAAAAGAAAAGTTTTAAACACACACTGAGTAGGCTGGAGATGTGGTCACTGCACTCATCAAAACTCAGGTTTGCCCCAACAACAGGTGAGGAGCCTGAGGCTCAAGGAAGTTAAGTAGCTTGTGATAGAGTTAATGAAAAGCAGAGGTGAGATTGGACTTTTTCAGGCCAGGAAGGGACAATGTTGTAGAAGATGCTCCTCCTTTAGATCAGAATAAAAATTTCTAGAATGTAGAGCAAAGTACTGGAAGAAGAAATCCAGCTCAAGAGAGAGAAGCTGCTCCCCAGAGTGATGAACATGACCATGACCTGTGCTGTCATGAAAGGATTCCAGAGACAACCCTTTCCTGACTGCCAGACATAACTCTCTCCATAAGGAGAATAGGTACTTGTGGATATCATCACAGAACTACTCTCTGTGACCTGAGCTGAAGGAGAGAAGAATATACAGCCAATGAAAACCTAGTGTGGGAAGAGGAGGACCTGGCCCTCAGGGATAAGCCAAGTCCCCCTGCTTGGTGACTGAGGAATTGATGAGATGAGATGACTGCTCACTCCATTCCACGGTGACAGGGCTCTCCAGGCTCAGATGCTCCACTTGGCAGGAGTAAACCTCTCCACTCTGAGGAACAGCTTCAAGCATCAACAGCATCTGGAAGGTCCAGTCTCCATTGCGGACCAGGCCTGTGGACACAACCCCAGCCTCCTCTTCCTGGCTATTCCGGAACCATTTGACTTCAATGTGTCCTGGATAGAAACCACTCACAGAGCACACCAGGAGGTTGTGGTGCTGCAGAGGCTCAGTCTTTGAAGGGTACACAGTCACCTTAGGCTCAGCTGGAGAGAAACGGCAGAGACAATAAATGAGAAACACAGAGGAACTCTTGCTTGTCTAGGCATCTGTTTTTATACCCCAGGAACAAGTCTTGGACAGGCCTCCCTAGAGGTGGACACACTTGTGGGTGGCCTAATGGTTTGATGACATATGAGTGAATTGTAGGGTTTTCAGTGAT
>NW_006399767.1:25516756-25521136 GCF_000299155.1 Elephantulus edwardii | reverse complement strand
GAATGGGCCGCCTCTGGGATTGCAGTGCAGCTTCTTGCCACTAGGCCACCAGAGCTCCCCTATTTTATTAATTTTAATGAACATTTACAGAGATTTCGGATTTTCATTCATTCATTGTTGCACTTTTTTCTTTACCCCCCTGCCCCCAGTTCGTGCCTCTCTTTGAAAAGCAAAACATAAATTCTTCATTGGTATACAATCCCCCCACTCCTGACCCTGCCCCCCACCCCGCCCCAAATGCACTCCACTATGCAATCTTAATTCTGGATTCCTGTGGTAATCATAATATGCTATCATATGTCACTTTTAAACTGTTCTCTTCCTCATCTGTTTCAGTTCAGTATGCATAATCTATCCAGTTTTTCTAAGTCTTACCCCAACCCTGATGTCAGTCACTTTCTACAACAGTGGCACCATGCAGTATTTGTCCTTTTGTGACTGAGATATTTTACTCAGCATAATGTCCTCCAGGGTCACCCATTTTGAATAATTTTGCATGAGTTCCTTGTTTTTCAATGCAGCATAGTATTCTATTGTGTGAATATACCACAGCTTCTCTATCCATTTGTTTGTTGTTGTTTCTAACTCCTTGCTATTGTGAACAAAGCCGCAATAAACATGGGTATGCATATATCTGCTTGGATGTCGGTTATGGTCTCTTTGGGGTATATTCCCAGTAGTGGAATTGCTGGGTCAAATGGTATCTCTATTTGCAATGATATCTCTTTTTGAGAAAGCGCCACACCACTTTCCACAGTGGTTGCACCATTTTACACTCCCACCAACAGCATTCCAGTTTCTCCACAACCTCGCCAGCATTGCTGTTGCTTGCTGTTCTTTTAAATTTTGGTATTCTTACTGGGGTGAGATGATATCTCATAGTTGTTTTGACTTGCATCTCTCTTAGAGCTAGGGATTTTGAACATTCCTTCATGTGCTTGTTTGCCATCTGAATGTCTTCTTTGGTGAAGTGTCTGTTGATATTCTGTGCCCAGTTTTCAATTGGATTATTTACCTTTAATTTGCTGTGGTTCTCAAGTATTTAAAAAATTCTAGATATAAGTCCCTTATCTGATATGTCATTACCAAATACTTTTTCCCAGTCTGTGGCTTCCCTTTTTACCCTGTTGGAGAAGTTTTTGGATGTGCATAGGGATGTGATCCATAGAAGGTCCCATTCATCTATTTTATCTTCTCCTGGTTGTAGATTTTTCAGGCTACTTGGAAGACTGTTTATGTTGTGGATTAGGACTACTAGGGTTTGTCCAAGTTTTTCTTTAATGAAGCTTATAGTCCTTGGGTTTAGTCCTAGGTCCATGATCCACCTTAAGTTGGTTTTTGTATATGGAGTGAGGTGTGGATCTTACTTAAGTCTTCTGCAGATATTTTTCCAATTTTGCCAACAAAGACTTAAAAAGCCTTAAAAAGGCTGTCATTTCCCCACTTAATTGATTTCATCTCCTTGTCAACAATCAGTTGACCATAGGTAGATGGGCTGATTTCCGGGTTCTCAATTTTATTCCATTGATCTATGTGTCTGTCATTGCACCAGGACCACGCTGTCTTAACCACCACAGCAGTGTAGTAGGATTTGAAATAGGGGAGTGAGATGCCTCCTATCTTTTTTCTATTTTTAAGGAGTGTTTTGCATATTCGCGGCTTCTTTCTATTCCAAATGAAACTAGAGATTACCTTCTCCATCTCTTGAAGAATGGGATTGGTATTTGTATTGGGATTGCGTTGAATGTGTAAATTGCCTTTGGTAGTATTGCCATTAGGAATGCTTAGAATTTTTGAAAGGTATGTCAGGTTTAATTAAAAGTGTTGGTTTTAGTGCCTGGATTTCTGGGTTCAAGTCTAGAATTATCTCTTACTAGATGGCCCTAGGAGAGGATTTTGGCTGCTTGTTCTTTTTTAATTCTTCTATGCATTAGCTTTCTAACTTATAAATAAGTTTCCTGCTATGGACTTGAAATGAGTCACGACCAACCCCTCCCTGATCCTGATTTCCAAACTGTGGATCAGTAAGGAGGAGATGTCCACCTTTCTTCTGAGGAGTCCCATGTAGATTTGAACCTCTAGAGTGAGAAGTACAGCCTTTCAATTAGTAGTTCTATTCCTATTGATTCTGCCACCAAAGCTCCCTTTTAATCTCCAAATGGATAAAAATAATAGCTTACTTTTTAGGGTTGTGTGAAAATTGATGCAATTAAATTATGAAACAGGTGAGCTCTGGTGACCTAGTGGCAAGAAGCTCCACTGCAATCCCAGAGGTGTGTGGTTCAAATCCACCAGATGCTCTGCTGAAGAAGGAGGGACAATCTCCTCCTGTACCAGTCAGATACGATTTGATGGTACACACATTAAAAATAAAATAAAATAAATTATTAAACAGTGACTGAAACTTAGCCAGTATGTTAGATGAGAACTCTAGGGTATTAGTGGTAAGGAGTTACGCTGCCAATCCTAAGGCACTTGGTTCAAGTTCACCATCTGCATCTTAGGAGAAAGATGGTAAGTCTGGTCCCATGAGATTTACTATCTCTGAAAACCAGAAGGAGAGTCAGATATGTTTCAGTTCCAACTTGACAGTACATATCAGCAACATATATTAGCTACTTATTATCCTTGTTTAGGCAGAGATGTAATGTGATTTAAAATAGTATGGATGATGGGGAAACAATAGTGAGAAAGGTGGGAAGAAAGGAGGCTGAAGTCCTAGAATGTGATCATGATGTGTGCACATGTTTAAAGAACCTGAATTAGATAGGGAAATTGTCTGTTAGTTGAATCCAGGGACAGCGTGAGATCTAAAAGACAGATTAAATAGCAAAAAAAAAAATGTCATTTCTTTACTTTTTAAGGTACTAATGTTTGCTCTTTTGATTAATTCCTTTCTTTTCTGAAGACAAGCATAGGTAATATTGGAAATTTGACTTTGTTTACAATTTTCTAAACTGGCTTATCAGGTTTGGGTGTGAGGTCATTAAGCATGTGCTTCACGATTTGCACAATCCCTGACACTAGCAGGCCCTTGGGGATTTTTCGTGGTGCTTTGAGATTTTTTTAAAAAAAGAAACTTAGGAAACATTCCCATAGTACAAGAAACAGTAGATTTAATATTGATGAAGGGAGCTCTGCTGGCCTGGTGGCAATAATCTGTGCTGAAATCCCTCAGAGGCCACCAGCTGCTCTGTGGGAGAAGGATGGGAAGTTTCTTCCCCTGCAATTAACTGCCTCTGAACACCAGCTAGGGATGAGCTATGGGTCAGTTCTGACTCTACCTTACTCAACAACAACAACAACAATATTGATGATAAATTTTCTTTTTCAATTTTGCAATAGATCTCATTTAATAGATGTATTGAAAGTCTACTACTGAAACAAATAGAGCCAAACTGTAAGCCACAAACTCAGACCACAGTAACGTCTTCATAATCTTACTTTGTGGAGAACTTACTTATCTGGGGAAAAAACCCCTAGAATCTTAGTGACAGTGATTGATATAGGTGGTGGTCCATAGAATGTAATTAAAGATGGCCAATAAACATGGAAATATTTAAGAGCCTCAAAGTAAATTTAAAACAAAAATAAACTTTACACTTAATATCTCACACTAATTTTTATATTACAGGAAAGCCTATGAGGTAAATTTTGTTACAAAGATAGAGAGCAGATTATGACTTAATTTTTGTTTGTGTTGTAAAAGTAACACCGCATTTTAAGAAAAAAAATTATAATGAAAAACCCTAGTTCCAGAATTATTCTAATTTTATATACATTTTAAAAAAATATTTGGAGGCAAATTTAGATTCAAAAAGAGCTTCGGAAAGGTCTCAGATGCGTCAGGATTTGTCACGTCCTGGATGACACTGGGCAGCACCCGCCACACTCGGTGGATACAGAAACTGATGCCTGTGACGGTTCACCCTAACTGAAACGTGCAGGGCAGTGAACACTTAACATCCTGTTTTTATCTGGAGGATTTCAGGCCAAGGAAAGGTGGTTTGGTGACTAACTTCACACCATCCCGTATTTTTTTCTCTCTTAAAACGTCGCCCAGCCCCCCCCCCTTCACTTTCCTTCCTCGAATCTCTCACCACCATCACCCTCCCCCGGTGTCCCCATCTCAGGCCCCGTCACTGCAGCCCCGTGTCCCCCCACCGTGCTCCCCCCACAGTGACCCCGCACCCACAGCCGCGCTCACTTCGCCGCCGCACCAGGAAGTTGTCAAAGACCCCGTAGTTGTGTTTGCAGTAAGTCTCCACCTCGGCCCTTCTCAGCTCTAGAAGGTCTTTCTGGCTGTTCCAGTACTCGGCGTCGGGCCGCCCCAGCTCCGTCACCGCCCTGTACTCGCCCACGTCGCTGTCGAAGCGCGCG
>NW_006399767.1:25515803-25516304 GCF_000299155.1 Elephantulus edwardii | reverse complement strand
CCATCTCCTCCCGCGAGATTTAGTCTCCGAAAGTCAGTTCCTACTAGAGTGTAGTGAGTTGGAGATTTTTGTTGGTTTGGATTTCTTGGTTTAGAATGGATAAAAGAAACAAAAGCAAAACCAAATCAAACGACACCACAACACACAGCATTTATACTAAAAACCAAAACCCAGGCCACCACACTGAAGTGGGTTCCCATTCCAAAAATACAACATCGGATTTCCAAAAATGTCAAAGCTCAAGAAGGAGAACTGCCCGTCTCCGCTTCTCAGAGCAGCTGGTGCATTGAACTGAGTTTTCCATTAGAAGTACTGTGCATGATGCACTTAGCCATCAGGGCCCTTCACCATTGATATGAGAGGGAGAAATGTTTAAAAAAGAAGAAATGTGTAGAGAATTCTTTAAGACAGGAGAGTGATGTGATATAGAAAGATGAATCACAGAATAACATATTTCAGATGATGCTGTAGACTGAATTCAGCTCCCCCTCCCCCTCCCCT
>NW_006399767.1:25513491-25515698 GCF_000299155.1 Elephantulus edwardii | reverse complement strand
GCTCATAGCTGACCCTCCAGCTGGTTTTCAGAGGCTGTAAATCTACTGGGAGGAGATTGCCCATCTTCCTTACCAGGAGCAGCTGGCGAACTCCTTTCAACTCCTTTCCCAGTGTGTGCTTTGCATCAATCTCGGGTGAGGTATACGAGGGCATTACAGGGAAGTATTGAGAAGAGTGTAATTAGATGGTGGGGATGAAATTAATATTATGGAATAAAAATGTGTATGAATGGTTAAATGAAAAATTAATTTGTAAATTTTCACTCAAGTCACAACAAAAGAGGAGGAATTGTCAGTAGTGTGCCATCTTGTCATGAAGTGCTAGAGCTCAGGGATAAGGGACCTGCTTCTCTTGGACAGTGATAGGAGCCAGAGGAAAGACCTAGGAAAAGAGAATGCAAATGTAACAGAGCAGAAGGAGCAACCAGAGATTCAAGGAGCAGAGGGTGTGGGAAGACGGACGCCAGGCCACGGGGAGATCCCCACAGAAAAGAAGCTCAAGGGGAACTGGCAATCCTCCTCCAGAGCCAGCAGAGGCTAAGTCTCCCCTTAGACCGAACATTTGGAATTGGAAGTTCTTGGCTCCTAACTGGGAGAAAATACATTTCTGTTGCTAGAAAGATTAATGTGTTATTCCTATTATAGCAGCAAATCCCCACAAATCCAGGTGACAAGAATGTAAATCATGTGAGCTAGGAGATAGTGGAATGGAGTGAATTTGGGCTAAAAGCAAAGCACCTTTCAAGTAAAGGTGATACCATGTACAAAAGGATGAAAGAATTGAGGAATTTATAAAAATACAAAGGAAAAGAGTTCAGTGAAGCCCAAAAAATGAGGGTGAATGGGAGAAATCACATGTTCTTAAAAGCCGTAGGGATTATGTTAGGATTTTGGATTTATAATAAATATGATAGGAGATTATAAAGCATAACTTTAAGTAGATTAAAGTGAGGATAAAACCAGGTCCCCTATCCCTACCCTACATTTAAAAATGTAAAGGTAAAAAAAAAAAGCCCCAAACAAACAAACAAAAAAAATCAAACCAAAACAAAAACCAGAAGAAAAAAATCCTTAAGTTTGGTGTTGAAGCTCATTTGGCAAATCTGACCTGATTAGTTTCAGAGTTGTATTATTTTATTGTGCTTTCTTATTTAAGTTTAATTGAACTATGAACTGTGAAAATGGGTTGTTGTTTTGCCATTGAGTTGGAACCGATTCATAGCTGACCCTCCAGCGGGTTTTTGGAGTTAATAGCATGCGAGGAAATGAAATGTCCTTTCTCCACAGAGAAGCTGGTGGATTTGAACTGTGTGCCCTTGAGATTGCAGCTCAGCTCTCAGCATAGTTTAAAATTATAAACGGAGTGTTCACTTTGGCAGCACATAACTAACATTGGAATGATACAGAGGAGATTAGCATGGCCCCTTCACAAGGATGACACACAAATTCCTGAAGCATTCTGTATTTTTTCCAACACAACAAGAAAAAATGGAGAAGTAAGACATTCTTAAAGTATAGAATAGGAATCACTACAGGTGTTTAAGGCATTATATTGAAAAATATTGTGTGAGGAAAAACAAGGTCATAGTCATAGTTTAAAAGACCATTTCTAGTTCAGTGACATACAAGGAAGACCTATTAATACCACAGTTTTTCAAATATATGTACCTACAACCAGAGCCAAAGAGAAGGAACTAGATTTCTACTAAGTTTTGCAGCTGGAAATCAATTGAGCTTGTAACCAAGATGCATTGATAATAATGGGTGCCTGGAATGCAAAAGTTGGAAGCAAGAAAGAAAGAACAGTAGTTGGGAAAACATGAACTTAGAGACAGAAATGAGGCTGGAGATAGAATGCTAGAATTTTAAACAATCAATGATTTAATTCATTGCAAATTCCTTTTATAACAAATACAAATAGCGACTATACACATGGACCTCAGCTGATGGTCTACCCAGCAATCAGATGGATTATATCTGTGGAAAGAATTGTTGGGAAAAGCTCAATATCGATTGTTAAAACTAGGCCAGGTGCTGATTGTGAAACAGACAATCAACTGCTCATATGCAAGTTCAAACTGAAGCTAAAGAAAATGAAAATAAATCCACAAGAAGTAAAATTTGACTTTAAATCTTTCCCAACTGAATTTAAGAACCATCTCATGCCATCAACAAACGAATGGCTAGAGAAGCTGTGGTATATTCGC
>NW_006399767.1:25510152-25511854 GCF_000299155.1 Elephantulus edwardii | reverse complement strand
AACAACAACACTGTCTCATCGTACTAGGATTTGGTGGAGTCAATTCAGAAAGACTTAAAGAAAACACTTGAAGTCAAAGGGCTTGGTTGTAATTATTAGGAGAACCCTGTGCCCGAGATGGCTGTGATGTGACAAGGGTGGAATAAATTTATTCCTTCATACTTTTAACAACTGTACTTCCCAGAAAGATTGCAAAATCCCAATATTTAAAATAAAGCTACTCTGAGGCAAAAAAAAACAAAAACAAAACCATCTCATGAACAGGTTGGAGGCCTTGAACACTAATGAACGCTGTGGGAGGATATCAAGAATATTGTACATGAAGAATGCAAAATGCCGTTAAAAAGACAAAGGAGGAAGAAAAGACGGACATAGTGGCAGAAGAGATTCTGACTATTTCACTAGAATGCCAAGAAGCCAAAGCAAAGGGAAGAAATCAGAGAGATAAGGAGCTGAACTCAGGAAGTTAAGAAGGATTTCAAAGGGCAGCTCAAGAAGACAAAGCAATATATTATAATGGAATGTGCCAAGAGCTGGAGTTGGAAAATCAAAAGGGACAAACTTGCTCAGCGTTTCTTAAACTGAAGGAATTTAAGAACAAATTCAAGCTTCAATTTATAATACTTGATCATGCTATCAGGAAGCATAAAAGAAGATGGAAGGAATATATAGAGTCACTGTACCAAAAAGAATGGGCTGACAAAGAAGAATGTCATGATATGACATATGATCAAGAGGCAGTGGTGATGATGGAGGGTGTTCAAGTTACTTTGAAGGAATTGGCAAAAAAACCAAGGCCTCAGGAATTGATGAAATACTAATTGGCATATTTCAACAAACAGAAGTAGCCTGGGCTTATTCACCAAGTTGTACAGAGAAACCTGGAAGTCAACTACCTGGCCAACTAACTGGAAGGGATCCAATATATTCCCATTCCAAAAAGAGATGATTTGACAGAATGTGGAAATTATTGAACACTATCACTAATATCACATGCAAGCAAAACCCTGATGAAAATGATTTTTAAATGATTGCAACGGTACATTAACAGAGAATTAGCAGAAATATAAGCTGCATCTAGAAGAGGCTGTGGCAATAGAGACATTATGAGCAATATAAGATAGATCTTGGCTAAAAACAGAGAATACCAGAAGAATGACTATCTGTGTTGCATTGTGTGTGCAAAGGCATTTATCTGACTATGTGGATCACAACAAATTGTGGCTAACCTTCAGAAGGATGGGAACACTTGACTGTGCTCATGTTAAACCTATACTTGTACCTGGAAGCAGATGTCAGGACAGAGCAAGGAAACACTGGATGGTTCAAGAATCAATAAAGGAGTGAATCAGAGATGTGACCTATCCCATACCTTTTCAATCTATATACAGAAGAGATCATTTGGAATGTTGCACATTATGAGGACTAATGTGGTATCAGGATTGATTAGAGGAAGACACATCAAACAAACTCGCTTGCTGAAACTGAGGTGTACCTAAAGCCTTTGCTGCAGAAGGTCACAGACTTTATTCTTCAGTGTGGATTGAAGCCCAGTTTCAAGAAAACAAAGATTCTCATCAGTAGGCCAAATGGCAGCACTAATATAGATGTAGAAGATATTCAGATTACTAACAATTTCAGCTTGTTATTTCCACACTCAACACTTGGCACCAGCAGTCAGGAAATCCAAGGAGAAATTGCA
>NW_006399767.1:25508120-25509332 GCF_000299155.1 Elephantulus edwardii | reverse complement strand
TTTGTATTGGCAGTACAATTGCTTATACTTAGTCACCAGAGCTCCCTGAATACCCCAAAACTTGTAGGTATATGACTCGACACTATAAAGTCAAATTGTTGAAAGTAAGCAGAGGTGGTGATGATCAAGAACTCATGGTATACTGAAAAGCATTACAGAGGACAGAAAAGATGGTTAAGACTTGAATTTGTATTAACTGAATGAACACAAGAAAGTGGTAAACTTTCTAGTATGTTGGCAGAGAAACAAGCTAAAATAAACTATGAAAAAAATGGATTGAAAAATATGTGTATGTGTAATATGGGGGTATGAGACTTTCAGAAGCAGCACAGTGCAAGCTAGAGTTTGCAACCTTGACCACGTTGTCATTTTGGACTGAATAATTCCAAGGAATGCATAGAAAATCTCCTAAACTTTGTGATGTGTTTACTATCATTCCTTGTCTCTTCTCACCTGAAACCAGCAGCATCTCAACAGCGGTCATAAAGCAAAGTGTCTGTAGACATTGCTAAGAGACTCCTGAGAGACAAAGTTGTCTCTGGGTGAGAACCACGTGAAAACTCTGTGGTGAAAAAGTCAGTGTTAAATATGATGTAGATAGAGAAATGAAATGAATAATTTTCCGACATTTTATCTTTCAAAAATCTTAGTCCAGAACAAATCTCTTTCTCTGCGGAAAAACTCTCTACTGGGCCTGGATTCTTAGAAATAAACAATATTTGCAAGGTTTAGTGAGAGTGGAAAAAGATGTTATATATCAGAGAAAAGGTGTTCTAATGCTGCAAGTTTTCCCAAAACAAAGAAAATAACAATTAATGTCACTGAATGTCACATATAGAAATTGTTAAGTTGGTGTTTCCTGTATTGCGTGTATTTTCATCAAAACAGAAAAAGGGAATATAGGGAAAATTACAAATCCATTATGCTTAAAAAGAATTTTTATTAGGTCATTAATTTATAAAAAAGAAAGCATGGATAACCGGAGATAGGATCCCTGACTAGTTTATGAATTACTTTGTGTCAATGACTTAAGTTCATCATAGACAAACTGAAAAGGAAAAAAATTTAATGTTTAATTATCTCTCAGCATCAAGAAAACAAAAATCCTCCCCCTGGAACAATAAGCAACTTCATGATAGATTGAGGAAAGATAAAAATAGTCATTGATTTTATCTTACTCAGATATTGTTGTTACGTGCCAACGAGTTGCTT
>NW_006399767.1:25503256-25506546 GCF_000299155.1 Elephantulus edwardii | reverse complement strand
ATTCTGCCTAAAGCATCCTTGATTATAGCAACTCGAGGTTGAAATTTGTTCTCAGTTCCTTGAGCTTAAGAAATGCGGAGCGAGTTCGGCCCTTTGATTTTCCGACTCCAGCTCCTTGCACATTTTATTGTAATATTTTGCATTGTCACCTCGTGCTGCCCTTTGGAATCTTCTTTTCAGCTCTTTAGTATCTCAAATTCTTCCTTGTGCTTTGGCTTCTCTGTGCTCCAGTGCAATATTCAGAGTTTCTTCTGACATCCATTCTGGTCTTTTCTTCCTCTTCGCTCATGTTCAAGGGCTCAAACCTGTTCACGAGATGGTTCTGAAATTCAAGTGGGATGAACTCAAAGTCATATTTTGGTTCCCTTGGATTCAGTTTAATTTTCCTCAGCTTCAGCTTGAACTTGCATATGAGTAGCTGGTGGTCTGTTCCACAATCAGCTCCTGGCCTTGTTTTCAAAATTCAAACCATGGCACTGGACATCAAGAAATCAGAAGACATGTTGCATTGGGCAAGTCTGTAACCAGGAACCTCTCCCAAGTGCTAGAGAGCAAGGACGTCAGTGTCAACTCTGAAATAGGACTCCAGGAGCCGCAGTCTTTTTCAATTACTTGCTATACATTTGAGATTTGATAGTAAACAAGGAAAACAGTAAAATAGATGCCTTTGAGTTGTGGTGCTTGAGAAGAGCAATAAATATCCCAGGGACTGTGAAAAGAACCTGGAAATATGTTTTATAGAGAGTGAAGCCAGGATACTCCTTAGAGGAAAAGATGGTGAAACTTTACAGACTCTGGGCATGTTTTCAGAAAGGGCCAGTCCTTGGAGAAGGACATCTCGCTCAGAAGGAAGGAAACACCCTCAATGACATGGATTGAGACAGTGATCATAACAATGAGCTCTAAGTGTGGCAGAAATGATAGGAATGGTACAGCAAAAGGCAGGTTTCAGATCAGATGTATATAGAGTTGCTATTAGTCATATTTGACTTGACAGAATTGAACAGCAGCTATATAATTACACTACACACACCCCTCCTAATTTTATACAAAAAATAAAAAAGATTTGTGACTATTAATTTCTCCCTGTGAGAGCTCTGTGTAGGAGCCTGTGTCCCACGACTCCTGAGCCAGGAAGAAACTTGTTCTATTAATTTCAGCTCATAACAACTCGTATAGTAGAATATAGAACTGTTCCATTGTGTTTCCAAGACTGTAATAATCATGGAGGAAGCTCTAATGGTGTAATGTGTAGGGATTTGCACTGCCAACCCAAAGGCATGAAGTTTGAGTCCAACAGCTGTTGTAGGGGGAGAAGATAGTCAATCTCCTTCCACAACATTTACAGCTTCTGAAACTCTGCAGGAAGGTCACCTATGAGTCAGTTACAACTCTATGCACAAAACAGCAATTATTGTGAAGAGAATCTGTAGCACAGTGGTTAGATGTGAGGCTAGTAGATGAGAAGCTGGCAGTTTGAACTCACCAACAGCACGGTGGTAGGAAAGACTGGACAAGTCCTCTCCTAAATTTTTGCATATAGGAAATCTTTAGGGGGCAAGTCGACTCTGCCTTAGAGATGATGAGAGCCTGAAAGATGGAATGAATTACGTGTTGTGTTGCTAACAGAAAGGTAGGTGGTTCAAATCCACCTGGTACTCATTAGGAGAAAGATGGATGATGTCCTCCTCATGTAAAGATTTGCAACCTTGTAAACTTGATGAAGTGTTGTTAGGAGCTGGAAGCCAAGCAAAGGCAGTGTGTCTTGGGTTTTGGTTAATAACCAGATGAATCAACACAGTCGCTACAACAATAGATTTAAGTACAGTAGCAATTATGAGAATGCCCCAAGATCAGGCAGTGTTTACTGTGCAAAGTAAGAGTCCTGATGAGTCAGAGTCAACTCAGTGATATCTAACAACAATAGCAGTAAGAGTCTGGATTGACTTGATAGTACACAGCGGTCTATGGAACACATGGTATTTCGAATCACCGATCTTTCTGTTTGCAGCTCCTGGCTATAAACTGATTTTAAACCCTGTGCTTGCTGCAGTGTTTAACTGCATGGGAGTTCAAAACTTATCCAAAGAAAAAGTCAATTACTAGTGCTTAATACAATGTTAGTGGTTAGCAAATCAACTAGAATCAACTAGAACCAAATGTCAGTTGTTGACTTTGCAAATGAGCTAGGAGGTGAAGATTTTTAAAATATTCTGTGATAAATGAGGAAAGAATTACTTCAAGCCTCACTATTTAATGAAATTGTAGCAGAGAAATATTAGGCAAGTCAAAGAAAAACTGACATCAAATGCATGCTGATCACTGACAGGTAGTTCCCAGCTGGGTATTCCGAAAGGATGGAAACATAGGCCAGTCGATCATGTGAAGGACATGGAAGAAAAAGTCCCCGAAGATGATTGAATAAATTATGTTTCTTGTGTATTGCAGCTTCCTCAGACCCTGCTGACTCAGAAATGCAATGGTACTAGAAGCAGACTTTAAAACAACCATCTAATGAATACTGCTTCATCCTAGTGAATTTAATTTCCTGAATTAATGAATTTCCCGCTCCAAATTAATGATGAATTTAACATGGAAAGGAAGTTGCTCAAAAGAGCATTTTTTGGTCTAAATGAATAAATCCAGACAGATAATTGATTGTTGCCTGTGAAAGAAAGAGCTCAATGTCTGATAAGACTTTAATCAGATAATAAACTCATTGCAATGGAGCTGGAACTGACTCAGATTTTTAAGGCTGTAAATTGTGCGTGAAGAGATCACTGGTCTTTCTCCTACAGATACACTGGTGGATTCCAACCAGTGGAGAGGCATGGTCATTGAGATAGTAGCACAAGTCCCCACAAACTGCACCACCAGTGCTCCCTGATTCAGATAATGCCCTGCATACAGGGCTCTTCCACTGTTGTTATTGTTATATACCATTGAGTGGCAAGCAACTCATAGCAATCCTATATACAACAGCTCTGAAACCTGCCTTATCCTGAGCCAGTGTCACTGACTCTGACACACCTAATCCCAACATCCCAATTATTATTATGTTACTCCATCTCATCCAGGATCTTCCTCTCCTGTGCTGTCACTGCATACTTCCAAGCACGATGTCCTTCTTTGAGGACTGGTCCCCCCTGGCTACATGCCAAAATATGTGAGACAGAGCTTCAGATCCTTGTCTCCAAGGAAAAGCATGATTTCAACCTCTTCAAGACACATCTATTTGTTCTCCTGGATGTTGATAGTATGATAAATACTCTTCTCCAACACCACAACTT
>NW_006399767.1:25493062-25496791 GCF_000299155.1 Elephantulus edwardii | reverse complement strand
ATAGAGCAGGGTTTAGGGCTGCTGTACATAGGGTCGCTATGAGTCGCAAATGACTCGATGGCGCATAACAACAACTATTAAGATATTAAAATAACTGTACCATCTCAGATTGAGAATGAACTTCATATAACAACTTACTGATCTCAGGTGCCACTGACTCAGTTCCAACTCAAAACAACCCCATGAACAGCAGAAAGAACCTCTGCCCAGTCGTACACCGTCCTCACTCTCTCTTCTATGCTCGGGGCCATTGCTGTAGTTCCGGTGTCGATCCATCTCATTGTTGGTCCTCCTCTCTTTCCCTGACCCTCTGTTTTTCAAAGTATCCTGTCCTTCTACATGGACTGATCCCCCTTATAACATGCCCACAACATACGAGAAAGCCTCACCATGCTTGTTTCACAAAGAACACAAAGGCTGTACTTCCTTCAAAACAGGTTTGCCTGTATTTTCAGCCATTCATGAAATAGTCAATATTTTTGCCAACCCAATAATTCGACGTCTATTCCTCTCCTTACTTATTAACCAGAATTTTAAATTTTTTAAACAATTCAATTTTATTGTAATTTGAGTAAAACATTACAAAGTAAAATAATCCTTCATTCAACTACCCATATACACTTGATTCTATGTTCATTTCCATATGCCCAATGAAATAGCATCTTTTCCATTTCTTATTCCTATATTCAAGTTTCCATTATCTCTCCATACTTGACTGTATTGTTTCCTTTCTCTACAGGTGTTGTGCTGATCATCCCATTATTGTGGTTTGAAGTTCCCTTCCCCTGTCATTACGTGCTGAGTATTCATTCTCCTGTGCATCATGAGATACACCATCTAGGAAAATAATGTACGCTCAGGTATGGGTTGATTCTGAATCAATGGCAGTGAATGAATGAGTGAGAATTACCTCTAATTCTCCACTTCCACATCATCTCTACTATTTCCCACTTAAGGTAACACAATTTCCAAAACTGGCATAAGCATAAAACATTGTGAGATATAAGAATAAATTAACATTAAGGTATTTACCCTCTTTCTTAAAATTATCTTCCTATGTCCTATAAATACTCTTCTAACTAGAGGAAAAAGATTAAATTTCTCTGAATTTGTTACATAGACTGGAAGAGATACATAAAGTGTATGTATCTGAACAAAGTAATAAAACTTAATGCTCTTCCTTTCTTCCACTCAATAATCAATTTTCAGATGCTTACGTTTATTTATTTGTACACAAAGTTTTTCAGAGAAATTTCTGCTCACTAAAAGCTCTGTGTTAGTCTTAGCAGAAGAGATTAAGACAACAGAAACCTACTCTCAGGCAATATACCTAATCACAGGCTATAAAGACAATACATTTGTAAATATTTAACAGAGATGAAAATTTCATAGTATGGTGAGTGCTTTGAAGAAAACGTGTCAAGTTGTTCAGACAGAAAGTAATGGATTCATGTAAAACAATGAAAGAATTTTTCTTTTACTTTTCCAAGAGGGTAGTGTACTAGGGGGGAGGGTTGGGAGGGGAGAAAAGTGCAACAATGAATGAATGGAAATCCAAAGTCTCTGTGAATTTTTACTGAAATTAATAATGAATTTAAATAAAACAAAAAAATAATAAAAAAGAAAGTAATGGATTCAAATGACTGAAGTTGAGTGACTAGAATCCTCTGCTTGAGAAATGTAACATTTAATTGAAACATGAATGAGAAGTCATTTGATGCTCTAAGAGCAAAAGCTGTACTTAGAGGTCAGTTTGTATCAATAAAACCCTTTTCTTTTAGAAGTTGTCAGGTTTGCTGCTGTTCTTTTTCTGCTTAAGATGTTGAAGTAAATATTCAACTTTCATTATATCTTTCCTTTCCAAATATTTTTTTATTGCATTGAATTGACTTCTAAGAACTGTGATTGCTGTATTCCAGAGGTTTTGGTAAGTTGTATTTCCATTCTCATTTGTTTAGAGAAACGTTCTTATTTCTTCTATTACCCACTTCATGTTCAAGGAGAGTGCTGTTTACCTGTCAGGTCATGATTTTCCTTCTCCTTTACTCTTTTGTTGATTTATAATTTTATAATATTATGACCTGAGAAAATGCTTAGTAGTGTGTTTCAGTGTTTTTTTAATTTATCAAGGATTCCTTTGTGAACTAAAACATCATCTGGGGGAAGTTCCATGCACATTTGGAAGAATATATATTGAGCTTATTTAGGGTGTATTATCATGTATGTGCCTATGAGATCGAGTGGGTTAGTTATATAGTTTCATTCTTCAAAATCTCTGTACAGTTTTTTGTAGTTTTCCTGTATTGAGAAAGGTACATTGAAGTCTCCTACTAATACTATATTGTTGTTGTTAAGTGCTGTCGAGTCGTAGGTGACTCATAGCAACCTTATGAACGAACGAAAGACCTGAGTACTGTTCATAGAGTTTCCGGAGGCAAGCCATTTTGCAAGTGGATGCCACTCCTGCTTCCAAGCTTGTTTTAATCGGAAAGTTGCACCAAACACTCCCCACCATGGGTAACCATTATTTCATTTGTCACGTCAATGTCACAGCAACCATGAGTTACCTCTGTACAGCAATGCACAGACCAGTGCTATACTACATAGAAGAATATTTGACAAAAAACAATTTAAACCAGGCCTGAGGGCCAAAGATTAAAATAACCCACCTTGGGCTTGGTACCATAACCAGAGTGGATGGGTTTTTAAATAGGAGGCCTTATCACATGGCCTCATTTCCCTTAGCAAATCAACATTTCACCTTAGTGCTCTCCAATCTCAGACTCTGTAGAACCAGCTCCTGTAGATATCTTTTGTCAGTTTTATGAACATTTGTGTGTTCTGCAGCTCTATCATTTGGTATCATCTGGATGTCTCTTTATGTCAATCAGGACCTGGTGGGTGGGCCTTTGTATTTAAAAGTTGGTTTGGTCGTTCCTAAATCTCCAGTTTAAGGCTCAGTCATGAAGCAGTTGTATTCTGGAAGGTAGGTTCTCTTGATTTTGTTGAAAGTTAGGTATAAACTAGTCATATATTATTTCATTTATAATCGTGTGTAAACTGATGGATTTCATTAACAATCAGCTGTGGGGTATAAGTTACTTCTTTAAGTCAATCTGGACGTGGTGGGAGGGCTTTGGTATTTAAAAATCAGTTGGGCCCTAAGTCTCCAGTTTGGTGGCTCATGTGTGAAGCAGTTGCATTCTGGAGGGTAGGTTCTCTTGATTTTGATGAAAGTTGGGTGAAAATTAGTCATTTTAATTTCATTTATAATGGTGTGTAATCAAGAAATTAATTATGTTTGGGAAGGACATTGTTTTAGGTGGTATAGTACTGGTCTGTCCATTTGCTGTACTGAGATAACTTGAATTTCTGTGATACTGAATGCTACTTACCACTGGTGTGGCAATGTCATAATGGTTACCATGGTGAACCGGGTTTGGTAGAGCTCCTAGAATAAGACAATCTTGGAAGCAGGATTACCATCCACTTCTTAAACAACAGGCTTCTGGAAACTCATGAATATTAGAGAAACAATGACACAGCTCAGCTCTTTTGTTCATAGGGTTGCTATGAGTCATACTCAACTCAATGGCACTGCAACAACTACATCATTTTGTGCATTAGTATTTATTATGCTCATGTTCTCTTGAGCACAATCAAGTGTTCTGGGATTCCCATTCCTCTCAAGGTTAGCTACAATTTGTTGTGCTCCACACAGTCAAATGT
>NW_006399767.1:25490555-25492962 GCF_000299155.1 Elephantulus edwardii | reverse complement strand
TTCTGGCATTCCCATTCTTTTCAAGATTAGCTACAGTTTATTGTGATCTATGCTTTCAAATGACTGCATAGTTGTTAATGAAGCACAGATAGATTTTCCTCTGGTACTCGGCTTTTGGCCAAGATCTAGCTGACATTGGTGATAATGTGTATACTGCCACAGCCTCTTCTAAATCCAACTTGTATTTCTGGTAGTTCTCTGCCAATGTATTATTCTAGTCTTTTTTGGATAATCTTCAGCAGGATTTTGCTATTGTGTGATAATGTTTGATAATTTCCACACTCAATCAGATCACTTTTTTTGGGATAGGATTAAGTATGGATCTCTTCCAGTCAGTTGGTGAGGTAGTTGCCCTCTAGATTTCATGTCACAACCTGATGAACACATCCAGGGCAACACCTGTTTGTTGAAATATGTCAATTTGTATGCCGTCAATTCCTAGGGCCTTATTTCTTCTTCCAAACCCTTCAGAGCAGCTTGAATTTCCTTTTTTATCTCCATTGCCTCTTGATCATATGTTGTTTCAGGAAATTCTTCTGTATCAGCCAATTCTTTTTGGAACAGTGACTCTATGCATTGCTTGCACCTTCTTTTAATGCTTCCTGTATCATTCAATATTCTGCCCAAGGCATCCTTAAGTATTGCTACCTGAGGCTTCCCTTATCTGTAACTAATTCAGAGAAGCTTGCATCTCTCTTCTCTTACTGGTATGAGGAAGCTTTTCCAAGTGATTTAAAGATAATTTTAGGAAAAAGAAAAACCCCAATTTTATTTCATTTATTCTACTCTCATGTGTGCTAGACCAATGTCAGTTTTGGAAGTTTCTGTAATGGTGATGACTTATGTGGGGAAAGAGTAGATAAGAGCAGTAAGTTGACAGGTAGAAGCAAATAGACATATCCAATTCAGTGAAAAAGAGAGCATGGTGAGTGGCCTTGTGATATGTGTCCACTTCAAAGACCTCTAGGTTCCCTATATTTGCTTACTGAGTTTCAGGCATAAGGAACGTGAACAGTTTTCACAAACCCTTTGGGGACCTGTCCAAGGTATATAAGTTAAACCACAGGAAATTACTAATATTTGACCATATTTTTTATCCACAAAACCAGAATTTTATTCTATCTCAGTTGTCTCCTTCTTTTGGGCTGAGTTCAGAGAAAGACGATGATGACACTGATTGAATAGAAAGGCCCACAACAGACTCTTAAAGTTGGAAAGATGTCTTAAGTTTTTAAGTGACCAGAGAAAGAACACTTCACAGTTGTTCCATAGCTACAGGATCATTCCAGGCATGAATGTGCCCTTCTTCAACCCAGGGTTCTTTCCACAGGAAAGAGAAGGAATTCCAAACTCATTTTTTGTCACAGAAGGTCTAGTGCAGGGGCATACAGATTTATACTCCATGAGCATCAGGATTTAGAAAGAAGGGAAAGATGATGATGGTAGAAGACTCTTGACCCCTGCTTACATTTTCAGCAGGGGTACCAACATTACAGATCTCACTGAGGACATAATATCTTAGAACCCTCTTGAAAAATTACCTGGAAACTTTCCCTTATTTAGCTACCTAAATATAATAAAACAAAGAGTTAGAGGAGAACTTATTTTCAATTCTCAAAACCATGAGGGAAAGGATGAGAGGGTAGAGAGGTTGTATTGGAAAATTGTTAAAATGAAACAGGTCTTAACAGGTCCCTCAAGCAGCTTCCAGAGGGAGGACAAATATCCACTCTTCACTCGTGTGAAAGAATGAGGGATCAACATGACAAAGATGGATAGAAATCGAAGAGTCACAATTTTTCTCTTTTAAGAACATGACTTCACAGAGCCTGGACACAGAGGATGAGTTAAGTCTTTCCATACCTTATTCCACCCCACAATAGCTAACCCTCCATGAACGATGCACTTATGTTGAGTGTTCCTGGACAAAGCCAGCAGAGGGCTCAGCAGAACCATCATCAGTGTCAGAGCTGCCATCCAGGTGTCCCCAGGGAACCACAAGCTCACCATGCTGGACGACAGGAGGGGACAAGTCCTAAATGAGCAGGCAAGTCTCCACCAAGTGAGATCTACAACCTATTGTCCAAAAACAGGAACCAAGAAATGCATCACTTTGCCTCTCCTTAGGTAGCCAATCAGCATTTGAAACGGAAAGCATCATCAGTTGCTGGTCAGAAATCTCATATGAAAGACCTCTTCTGAAACTTTTAGTAAAAAGTTGCTTGCCTTTTAATACTTTAAAGATTTGAACCAGCTACTTTTAAAACTTTTAAATTAACCCCTGTTGCAAGCCATGGCTATACTAGTCAGTGATGTGTCTTCATCTCTCCTGTGGCTCAAGACAATGTGTAGTTTAAGAATAGAGGTGTTGAAGGAAAGATGGCTGCAAGTCAAGAGATCTTTTTTT
>NW_006399767.1:25484877-25486090 GCF_000299155.1 Elephantulus edwardii | reverse complement strand
AAAAAAAAAAATAAATCTGTGCACTCTTTATTTCTGGATATCCTGAAACCAGCTTAGAGAAGACCACATTTCTCCCTCAAAGAAGTACACTGGAAATCTCAGCAACCAACAGGTTCCTTGCCTTTCTGATTTCTGAAGTAGATGAAGAACTCTCCCCCAGTAAGAGTGCACGCAGAACAAAGTACCCGATGCCACTCAGCATCATGTTCTGTGAAGATCCAGATCATTCCCCTACGAAGCCGGATTCAGTGATTTGTACACCAAATCCAATATCTCTAATTGTGATCCTGAGATTCAAAGCTTTGAGGAAGGGGATATGTCTGCTCTGCAAAAATTGGTAACTTCTGAGGGAAAGAAATTTTATAAAAATCACTTTGGGTAGATTCCAGTTTTGATCATTGAATTCATTGATTATCTCAACTCTGACGTTAACTTTGCTCACAAAACAGGTGAGGAGACTGAGACTCAGTGAGGCTAAGAAGCATGTCCAGAGTGACACAGCTAATAAACTGTAGAGCTGAGATTGCAGTCCTCCAGATCAGGAAGGACCTTACATTGAAGAGAATGATCCTCTTCTCAGATCATGGTGAACATTTATGTAACTCAGAGCAATAGCACTGGAATCAGAAGGCCAGCTCCAGGGACAGGAACTGGTAACCAAAGTCAAGTGCATGACTATAAGCTGTACTATAATAATAATATTCCAAACACAGATTACCCACATTATTTTCCCTTCCTGCCAGGCATGATTGTCTCCCCAGGGGGTATAGGTACCAGTGGAGATTATCACAGAGCTAACCTGTGACCTACCTAGAAAGACAAGAGATTATGGAGAAAATGAAAATATAGTGTGTGAGTAGGAGGACCTGGCCCTCAAGGATATGCCCCCCTTCTTGACTGAAGAATTGATGAGATGACTGCTCACTCCATCCCACGGTGACAGGGCTCTCCAGGATCGGGTGCTCCACTTGACAGGAGTAAACCTCTACACTCTGAGGAACGGCTTCAAGCATCACCAACATCTGCAAGGTCCAGTCTTCCCAAGCTCCCCTCTGAAATCTTCTGTTCAGCTCCTTTACTTCTTGATTCCTTCCCTCTGCTTTGGCTTCTTGTTGCTTTAGTTCAATATTCAGAGTCTCTTCTGACATCCCTTTTGGTCTTTCTTTTTCCATCATTGTAATGACTTTTGGATTATTCATGGATGATATTCTTG
>NW_006399767.1:25475683-25477012 GCF_000299155.1 Elephantulus edwardii | reverse complement strand
CTAGGAAGGAGGAGTGGCATCCACTTCCATAATAGCTTGCCTCTGGAAACCCTATGAACTTGGAGAGAGGATGAAAGACACCCAAGTGTTGAGGACTGTCCTTCATAGGGTCACTATGAGTTGACTGTGACTTGATGACACTTAACAAAAACAACAACAACAACAACCCACCTGAAAGCAGCAGAATCTCAACAGCTGTGATAAATGAAAGTGTCTGCAGGCATTGCTAAGAGCCTCCTGAGAGACAAAATTGTCTCTGGGTTAGAACTATGTGAAAGGTCTATGGTGAAAAAGTCAATGCTAAATATGAAGTTTGAAGTTGACAAAAAATTACACAGGAAATTTACCAACATTGTGTCTTTTAAAATTCTTAGTCCAGCAAAAATTTCTTTCTCTGGGGAAAAGTTCTATAGTGGTTCTGGATTCTGAAACATAAACAAAGAATATTTGTAATGTTTGGTGAGAGAGGGTAAAAAGCTGTCCTGTATTAGAGAAAAGAAGTTCTAATTCCCAAAACAAAGAGAATAGTAATTTTTATATATATATATATTGCTGTATTGTGTGTATTTTCATCAAAACAAAAGCAGAGAAAGGAATATTAATGGAAAAGTGCAAAATCCATTATGCTTAAAGGAATATTTTACTACAGCAGTCGTTTATTAAAAAGGAAGGTTTGAGTAACCAGAGATAGGATCCCTGGCTGATTTATAAATCTCTTTGTATCGGGACTTATGTTCATCATAGACAAGCTGAAATAGGAGAAAATGAAAGCTTAATAACCTCTCAGCATCAAGAAAACAAAAAATCCACATCACTGGTCCAATAGGCAAAATCATGATAGAGGAAAGATGGAAATTGTCTTTTTCTCTAACTCAGAACTATATTCAACAACTTTGGCACTGTTGTTGTTGTTATTATGTGTGGTCGAGATGCTTGCCACTCATAGCGATCGATGTACAACAGCCCTAAACTGTGCTTTGTCCAACAGCCCTAAACTGTGCTTTGTCCTGTGCCAATCTCATTGTCTCTGATACACCCAACCCGATTACCCTAGTCACTGGTTCAATCCACCTCATAGAGGGCCTTCCCCTCCTGTGCCCTCCTTCCACCCTCCCAAGCATGATGTCCCTCTCCAAGGACAGGTCTCTCCTTACAACATGACCAAAGTATGTCAGATGAAGCCCCGGGATCTTTGCCTCCAAGGAGCAGCTTGGTTTAATCCTCTCTAAGATGAATCTGTTTGTTTTCTTAGCAGTCCATGGTACACTCAGTACTCTTCTCCTGCACCACACCTCAAAGACATCAATTCTCCTTCTATCTTCCCTAGTC
>NW_006399767.1:25471054-25474838 GCF_000299155.1 Elephantulus edwardii | reverse complement strand
GGGCAACTGTTCTTTCCTGTGGAGGAACACGGGATTTGTTTCCTTCTGAGGTGGCTATTAGCATTAATGTGAGTTGTGAATTCACCTAGACTCAATTCTGAAGAAGAAGGAAGCAAGTTGGATGACGAATACAGATAAGATTATTCTATTCACAGCATTGTTCTCAATTTCTATTAGTAAGCATGGTTTACATCTTTGAATGTCTTTATGAAATAAATTTTGTACAGAAGTCATAACATTTTAGATTATCAGCAGTATCAGGTAATGTCACCGATGATAAATGCCTGATGCTGAAAATAGAGCTAGAGGATCCAGAAGCCAAAACAAAGAAGAAAGAATACTATGGAATAAATGTGTATGTGTGCTTGGATGAAAATTTAATTTGTTTTGTAAACTTTCACTCAAATCACAACAAAAGAGGAGGAAATGTCAGTCAGTGTGCCATGTCGTCATGAAGTGCTAGAGCTCAGGGGTAAGGGACCTGCTTCTCCTGTACAGTGACAGGAGCCAGAGGAAAGACCTGGGAAAAGAGAATGAAAATGAAACAGAGCAGAAGGAGCAACCAGAGGTGCAAGGAGCAGAGGGTGTGGGAAGACGGACGCCAGGCCACAGGGAGATCTCCATGGAAGAGAAGCTCAAGGGAAACTGGCAATCCTCCTCCAGAGCCAGCAGAGGCTGAGTCTCTCCTTAGACCGAGCATTTGGAATTGGAAGTTCTTGCCTCCTAACTGGGAGAAATGCATTTCTCTTTGTAAAATGACTCATGTGACCTTCCTGTTAGAGCAGAAATTCACAGCAAACACAGGTGACAAGAATTTAAATGATGTGAGCTAGCGGGATATTGGGGTGTACATGAATTGGGACTAAAAATTAAGTACCTTTCAAGTAAAGGTAATACCATGCACATAAGGTTGAAAGAATTGATGAACTTACTATAAAAACAGAGGAAAAGATTTCAGCGAAGCCTGGAGAATGAGGGAGGAGGGAATAAATCATAGGTCCTTAAAAGCTTTAGGGATCATGTTAAGATTTTTGATAGATATTAAATGTGATAGAAAATTATAAACCATTACTGTAAATAGATTAAAGCAATGATAAAAACAGGTTCCCTATCCCTTCCCTACATTTAAAAATGTAAAGGTCTCAGAAAACAAAAGAAAAAACCTTCAGTTTGGTGTTAAAAGTAATTGGGCAAATCTAACCCGATGAGTTTCAGAGCTGTGCTCTTTTATTGTGCTTTTTAATGTAAGTTTAATTGAACTATGGAATGTGAAAATGGGTGGTTGTTGTAGTTGTGGTTGTTGTTTTGCCATCGAGTTGAAACCGACTCATAGCTGACCCTCCAGAGGGTTCTCAGAATTAATAGGACGGGAGGAGATTAGATGTCCTTTCCCAACAGAACAGCTGGCAGATTTGAACTGTGTGCCTTTGTGATGGCAGCTTAGCTATCTGTATAGATCAAAATGATAAAATAAATGGAGTGCTGGCGTTGGCAGCACATGTACAAACATTAGAATGATACAGAGAAGATTAGCAGGGCCCCTGAACAAGGATGACACGCAAATTGCTGAAACGTTCCGTAGTTTTTCATATAAAACGACAACAAATGGAGACGTTAGATATTATTCAAGTATAGAATATGGAATCAGGTATTTAAGGCATTATATTGAAAAATATTGTGTGAGGAAAAATAAGATCATAGTAACAGTTAAAAGGACTATTTCTAGATCTATCTTGAAATACAATGTTAAGAGCAACATACAAGGAAGACCTGTTAATACCACAATCATTCAAATATATGTGCCCACAACCAGAGCCAAAGAGGAGGAAATAGGTTTCTACCAAGTCTTGAAGTTGGAAAATAATAGAGCTTGCAACCAGGATGCATTGATAATAATGGGTGACTGGAATGGAAAAATTGGATGCATTGATAATAATGGGTGACTGGAATGGAAAAATTGGCAGCAAGAGAGAAAGAGCAGCAGTGGGAAAATATGGACTTGTTGACAGAAATGAGGCTGGACATAGAATGGTAGGATTTTGAACAATCTATCTAACTCTTTACAAATACTTTTTATAACAAATACAAATGGCGACTATACACATGGACCTCAGCTGATAGTCTACACAGCAATCAGATTGATTAATCTGTAGAAAGAATTGTTGGGAAAAGTTCAATATCGATTGTGAAATCTAGGCGAGGCGCTGATTGTGGAACAGACCATCAACTGCTTATATGCAAGTTCAAAGAAAAGCTAAGGAAAATGAAAACAAATCCACAAGAACCAAAATTTGACCTAAAATCTGTCCCAACTGAATTTAAAAACTGTCTCATAAAAAGGTTGGAGACCTTAGACACTAATGAACAATGTGGGAACATATAAAGAATGTTGTACATGAAGAAAGCAAAATGCCATCAAAAAGACAAAGGAGGAAGAAAAAACTGACATAGTGCCAGAAGAGATTCTGACTATTGTACTAGAATGCCACGAAGCCAAAGCAAAAGGAAAGAAATCAAAGAGATAAGGAGCTGAACTCAGGAAGTGAAGGAGGATTTCAAAGGGCAGCTGGAAAAGAAAAAGGGATATATTATACTGAAATGTGCCAAAAGCTGGAGTCTGAAAAATAAAAATGGATGAACTCTCTGAGCATTTTTTTTAGCATTTCTTCAACTGAAGGAATTGAAGAACAAATTCAAGCTTCAATATGCAATACACGAGGATGCTATTGGTTGAATAGTGAATGATCCAGGAAGCATAAAAGAAGATGGAAGGAGGATTCAGAGTCACTACACCAAAAACAAGAGGCAATGGTGATGATCGAGGGTATTCAAGCTAATCTGAAGGAATTAAGAAATACACAAGGCCTCAAGAATTGATGCAATATCAAATGGTATATTTCAACAAACATATACAGACTGGGCCTGTTCACCAGGCTGTGCCAAGAAATCTGGAGGTCAATTACCTGGCCAACTGACTGGAAGAGATCCAATTTACTCCATAAAGAGGTGATCTGACAGAATACGGAAATTATTGAACAATATCACAGCTACCACACGCAAGCAAAACCCTGGTGAAGATTATTCTAAAATGACTGCAACCGCACATTAACAGAGAATTACCAGAGATGCAAGCTGCATATGGAAGAAGTTGTGGCACTAGAGATGAAAAGGTTTTTGATTGTGTTGATCACAAGGTATGGCGGACTGTGAGAAGAATGGGAATCCCAGAACATTTGATTGTGTTTATGCTAAAGCTATATTTGGACCAAGGGGCAGTCGTCAGAACAGAGCAAGAGATACTACATTGTTCAAAATCAGATAGGGTGTCCACCAAGGATGTATTCTATCTCCATACATTTTCAATCTGTATATAGAACAGATCATCCAGGACGCTGGGCTGTATGAGGAGGATTGTGGCATCAGGATTGGTGGAAGAGTCATCAACAACCTGTGATTTGCAGATGACACAATCCCACTTGCTGAAATTGAGGAGGGTTCAAGGACTGCAGCCTTCAATATGGATTGAAGCTCAACATCAAGAAAACAAACATTCTCAACACTGGGCCAATTAGCAGCATCAGTATGGATGGTGAAGAGATTGAGATAGTTAAGTTGTTCTTTGCTTGGCTCCATAGTCAACACTCTTGGTACCAACAGCCAGGAAATCAAAAGACGAATCACATTAGGGAAGTCTGTTGTCAGGGACCCCTCCAGAGTATTGAAGAAAAATTACATCAGGCTGGAGACTAAGATGAGTCTTTGCAATTGTGTGCTATGCATCGGA
>NW_006399767.1:25463340-25466039 GCF_000299155.1 Elephantulus edwardii | reverse complement strand
ATCATTCTTGGAAGGGTAGAAGGACAGCACAGGAAAGGAAGACACTGGATGAGATAGATTGACACAGTAACTGGAGTAATTGGGATAGGTGTGCCAGAGATAGTGGGATTGGCTCAGGACAGCGCAGGTTCAGAGCTGTGTACATAAGGTCACTACGAGTCGCAGGTGACTCGACGGCACATAACAACAACATTGGGAAATGTTGTTGTGTTTTTATGTACCATCAAATCAGAATAGCTGACACTGCAGCAGGATTTGGGACTTTCAGAGGCAAGAACTCCTACAGGATGAAATGGCCCATGTTGTCCCCCAGAGGAGCTACTGGATTTGAACTTCGTGCCTTTGTATTGGCAGTACAATTGCTTACAGTTAGCCACCAGAGCTCCCTGAATACTCAAAAGCTTGTAGGTTATGACTCGACACTATAAAGTCAAGTTGTTCAAAGTAAGCTTAGATGGTGATGGCCAAGAAGGCCGAGAAACAAGGTAAAATAAATCATGAAAAAATGAATTGGAAAAAATGTGTGTATGTATAAGATGGGAGTATAGACCTTTCAGAAGCATCATAGTGCAAGATAGAATTTGCAACCTTGACCACATTGTCATTTTGGTCTGAATAATTGCTGGGAGTGCCTAAAAAACCTTCTAAGCTTTGTAAAGTGTTTAACATCATTCCTAGTCTCTGCCCACCTGAAAGCAGCACCATCTCAACAGCTGTGATAAACTAAAGTGTCTGCAGACATTGCGAAGAGCCTCCTGAGAGACAAAATTGTCTCTGGGTGAGAATTATGTGAAAAGTCTGTATTTGTTGTATTGTGTGTATTTTCATCAAAACAAAGGCAGAAAAAGGAATATTAAGGGGAAAGGGCAAAATCCATGATGCTTAAAAGAATGTTTTACTAGGCCATTAATTTATAAGCAAGGAAAATATGCATTACCAGAGATAGGATCCCTGATTGGTTTATGAATTGCTTTGTATCACTGAGTTTGTTCATCATAGACAAACTGAAATGGGAAGAAATTAATGTTTCATTTTTTCTCAACAATAAGAAAACAAAAATCCTCCCCTCTGGTCCAACAGGCAACAACATGACAGATAGAGGAAAGATAGAAATAGTTATTGATTTTATCTTACTCTGATCTACAATCAATATTCAAACCATGGCACTGACAGTCAAGAAATCAAAAGACATGTTGCATTGGGCAAGTCTGTAACCAGGGACCTCTCCAAAGTGTACAGAGCAAGGACATCAGTGTCCACTCTGAAATAGGACTCCAGGAGCTGCAGTCTTTTTCAATTACTTGCTATACATTTGAGATTTGACAGTAAACAAAACATAAGAATAATAGATGCTTTGAGTTGTGGTGCTTGAGAAGAGCAATAAATGCCACATGGACAGTGAAAAGAACCTGGAAGTATGTTTTGGAGACAGTAAAGCCACAATACTCCTTACAGGGAAGGATGGTGCATGTTTTCAGAAAGGGCCAGTCCTCGGAAAAAGACATCTTGTTCAGAAGAGTGAAGGGTCAGGGAAGGAAGGAAAGACCCTCAATGAGGTGGATTGAGACAGTGACCATAACAATGGGCTCTAGTGTGGCAGAAACGATAAGGTGGTACAGCAAAAGGCAGGTTTCAGATTGGACGTACACAGAGTTGCTATTATTCATATTTGACTTGACAGCATTGAACAGCAGCTATACAATTACACTACAAACACACCTCTTAATTTAATGTAAAAAAATTAAAAAAATTTGAGACTATTAATTTCTCCCTGTGAAAGCTCTTTGTAGGAGCCTGTGTCCCAGGACGCTTTGACCCATGAGGAAACCTGTTCTATTAATTTCATCTCATAACAAGTCCTACAGTAGAGCATAGAACTCTTCCATTGTTTTTCCAAGACTGTAATGATTATGGAGGAAGCTCTAATGGCGTAATGGGCAGGGAGTTGCACTGCCAACCCAAAGACATGAAGTTTGAGTTCAACAGCTGCTGTGGGGGGAGAAGATAATCCATCTCCTTCCATGACATTTACAGCCTCTAAAAATCTCCATGAAGGTTACTTATGAATCCGTTTCAAGACCATGCACATAATAACAATCATTATGAAGAGAACCTGTAGCACAGTAGTTAGGTGTGAGCCTAGTTGATGAGAGGCTGGCAGCTTGAACTCACCAGCAGCCCAGTTGTAGGAAAGAATGGACAAGTCCTCTCCTAAATTTTTGTGTACAGGAAATCTTTAGGGGCAAGTCTACTCTGTCGTAGTGATGATGAGAGCCTGAATGATGTAATGAATTAGGGGGTTGTGCTGCTAATAGAAAGGTTGGTGGTTCAAATCCACCTGGCTCTCATTAGGAGAAAGATGGATGATGTCCTCATATAAAGATTTGCAACCTTGTAAACTGGATGGAGGATTTTTAGGAGCTGGAAGCCAAGCAAAGGCAGTGGGTCTGGGGTTTTGGTTAATGACCAGATGAACTGACAGATTCAGGTATAGCTGTAATTGTGAGACTCCTCCAAGATCAGGCAGTGTATACTGTGCAAAATGAGAGTCGTAACGAGTCAGAGTCAACTCAGTGATACCTAACAGCAATAGCAGGAAGAGCCTGGATTGACTTGAGCGCACACAGCCGTCTTTATGAAACTGATGGTGGGTTCAAATCACCGATCTTTAGGTTGGCAGCCCATGGCTGTAAACTGAT
>NW_006399767.1:25454765-25462025 GCF_000299155.1 Elephantulus edwardii | reverse complement strand
CTCAGCTTAGTCTCTAGACTGAAGTCACTGCTCCTCAGCACTAAGGAGAGGTCCCTGACAGCAGACTTCCCCAGTGCAATTCGTCTTTTGATTTCCTGTCGGCCTGTGTCAATAGTGATCACTGTAAAGCCAGGCAGCTGAAATTGTTAACAACCTCAATCTCTTCTCCAATCATCATGAGGCAGCCAATTGGCCCAGTGGTAAAACCTTTGTTTTCTTGATGTTGAGTTTCAATCTATTTTAAGGACTATAGTCCTTGATCTTCTGCAACAAATGCTTTAGGTCCTCCTCAGTTTCAGAAAGGAAAGATGCATCATATCCATAATGCAGGTTTTTGATGAGTCTTTCTCTAATCCTGATGCCACATTCCTCCTCATAATGTATAGCCTCCTGAATAATCTATTCTGCATATCGATTGAACGGGTATGAAGATAGGATGAATTCCTGATGGACCCTTTTCCTAATATTAAACTATGCAGTTTTTCCTTGCTCTGTTCTGATCACTGCCTTCTAGTCCAAGTATAAGTTTTGCATGAGCACAATCAAGTGTTCTGGAATTCCCATTATTTTCAAGGTTAGCAACAATTAGTTGTGATCTACACTCTCAAATAAAGCACAGATAGACTTTCCTCTGGTACTCTTAGGTTTTGGCCAAGATCCATTTGACACTAGTGATAATGTCTGTCCTGCCATAGCCTCTTCTAAATTCAGCTTCCATTTCTGGTAGTTCTCCGCAAATGTATTGTTCCAGTCTTTGTTTTATAATCTTCAGCAGGATTTTGCTAGTGTGTGATATTAGTGATATGGTTGATAATTTTCACATTCTATGGGATGTTTTTTATAAGATTAAGTATGGCTCTCCTACAGTCAGTTGGCAAGTAGTTGTCCTCCAGAATTCTTGTCACAACCCGATGAGCACATCCATGGCATTATCTATTTGTGGAAATTTGTTGATTTGTTTGCCATCAATTCCTGGGCTTTATTTTTTTTGCCAATTCCTTCAGAGCCGCTTGAACCTCCTCCTTCATCTCCATTGCCTCTTGATCATGTGTTGTTTCATGAAGTTCTTCTGTGTCCACCAGTTCTTTACGGTACAGTGATTGTGTACTTCTCCCATCTTCATTTAATGCTTCCTTGAACATTCAATATTCTTCAAAAGCATGCTTATGTGTTGCGACTCAATACTTCTCTTATCTGTAACTAATTCAGAGAACCTTTCATCTCTCTTCTCTCACTGGTATGAATCAGCTTTTCCAAGCAATTGAAAAGTAATTTTAAGAAAGAAGTGACATCCAGTTTAATGTCATTTATTCTACTCCCTCTTATTGTGCTAGGCCTATTTCATCTTTGGAAGTTTCCGTAATAGTGATGACTTATGTGGGGAAAGATTAGAGAAGAGCAGGAAGTAGAGAGGTAGAAGCAGCGAGACACATCCAACTCAGTGAAAAAGAGACTATGGTGAGGATCCTGTGATAAGTGTTCCCGTCAAAGGCCTTTGAGTTCCCTATATTTGCTTACTGAGTTTCAGGTGTAAAGGAACATTTTCACAAATCCTTTGGGGCCCTGCCTAAGGTATGTAAGTTAAACCATAGGAAATTGCCACTGTTTGACCATATTTTCTGTCCACAAAACCAGAATTTATACTATACCAGTTTTCTCCTCCCTGTGGGCTAAATCCAGAGAAAACAGTGATGGTGGAGAAATTGATTGACTAGAAAGGCCGAAAAACAGACTCTTAAAGACCAAGTTGCAAAGATGTATTGATTTTAAGTGACCAAAGAAAGAACATTTAAAGATGTGCCATATCTACAGGATCGTTCCAGGCATGAACATGCCCTTCTTCAACCCAGGGTGCTTCCCACAGGAGAGAGAAGGAATTCCAAACTAATTTTCTGTCACAGAAGGTCTAGTGCAGGGGCATACACATCTATAATCCATGAGCATCAGGACTTAGAGAGGAGGGAAAGATGATGATGGTGGAGGACTCTTGACCCCTGCTTACATTTTCAGCAGGGGTACCAACATCACAGATCTCACTGAGGACATAATATCATAAATTCCCCTTGAAAAATTACCAGGAACCCTTCCGTTATATAGCTACCTGAATATGATAAAAGGAAGAGTGTGAGGGGAACTTGGTGTTAGTTCTCAAACCTTGAGGGAATAGACAAAGGGCAGGGAGATTTTAGTGGAAGATGGTTAAATAAAACCCAGTCATAACAGGTCCCTCAAGCAGCTTCCAGAGGGAGGACAAACATCCACTCTTCACTTGTGTGAAAGAATGAGGGATCAATATGACAAAGATGGAGAGAAATCGAAGAAGTCACAATTTTTCTCTTTTAAGAACGTGACTTCACAGGGCCTGGACACAGCAGATGAGTTAACTCTTTCCATACCTTATTCCACCCCACAATAGCTAACCCACCATGAATGACGCACTTACATTGAGTATTCCTGGACAAAGCCAGCGGAGGGCTCAGCACAACCATCATCAGTGTCAGGGCTGCCATCCAGGTGCCCCCAGGTAACCACAAGCTCACCATGCTGGACGACAGGAGGGGACAAGTCCTAAATGAGCAGGCAGGTCTCCACCAATTGAGACCTACAACCTATTGTCCAAAATCAGGAACCAAGAAATGCAACACTTTGCTCCTGTTTAGGTAACTTTTGTAACCAATCAGCATTTGATTTTTTGTAACCAATCAGTGTTGCTGGTCAAGATCTCATATGAAAGACCTCTTCTGAAACTTTTGGTAAAAAGTTCCTTGTCTTTTAATACTTTAAAATTTGATGCAGCTACATCTATAACATTCACTTTAACCCTGATTGCAAGCCATCTCTATGCTGGTGATTGATATGCACACACAGGTTTAAGCCCTTAGGGTCTTTATCTCCCTGTGGTTGAAGACAATGTATGTGTTTTGGAATAGAGTTTTGGAAGGAAAGATGACTGTAAGTCAAGAGATCTTTAATTTGCAATATTACCCAGAAAAATCTCTAATCATGAATATTCAAAAGGAAAATTAAGATTCTTTGCTTTTTTTTTTTTTTGTTCCTCCTGAAAAGTGGATATTGGGAGATGCTGTGAGTCTTTGGCCACTTAGGAGCCTCCTTGGGAAACAGCTTTCTCTGTTGGGAGGACAGAATTACAGCTTGTGATTAGAAACTATGCTCTATAACTCCTTAAGGATAAGGCTATTTCTGATAAATAAAAGAAAATAGAAAATTATTCAGTAATTTGTCTTCAGTGTAAAGTTTTTCAAGGTTATTTCCTGTAATTGTCATTGAGCTTAGCTGCACATCCAGAATACGTAGGAGACAATCTAGTGGAAGTAATGGTCTTCAGGATATGTTAGTAAAGCACTTAACCTGACAATATTACAAGGTAAAAAGTTCAAATCAAACAACACAAGGACCTTGTTATTGTTTTTATTTGTCATCGAGTCACCTGCAATTCATAACGACCCTACGTACAAGAGCTCTGAAGACTGCCCTGGCCTCAGCCAGTCTCAGTGACTCCAACACACCTACCCAAGAACCCCAGTTACTGTATCTAATCCATCTCATCTGAGTTATTCCTCTCCTGGGCTGTACTTCCACCCTTCCAAACATGATATCCTTCTCCAAAGACTGGTCCATCCTGCCCATGTGCCCAAAGCATGTGAGACAGGGTACAAAATTCTAGCCTCCAAGAAGAAAATTCCTTTCTCCCTTTCCAAGACAGACCTATTTGTTTTCTTGGCAGTTCAGAATATGTTCAAGACTCTTCTCCAGCAACACAACTCAAAGGCATCGATTCTTCTTCTGTCATGCCTAGTCATTGTCTAGTTTTCTGATACATAGTGAGTAATTCTGAAGACCACATGCACCTTAGTCTCTAAGCTAACATAGTTTCTTCTCATTACTCTGGAGAGGTCCCGAATGATACATTTTGCCAGTGCAATTTGTCTTTTGATTTCTTGACTACTTGTACCAAGTGTGTTGATTGTGGAGCCAAGAGAGCTGTAATTGATGTATTGATGGAGAACTACCAGAAACAAAAGCTGGGTTTAGAAGAGGCCATGGCAGGAGGGAAATCTACAATGGTTGGATGGGAAATATAGAGGAAAAACTATAAATTTAATCCTTTGTTATGACCATGTAATTTTATGCACAGATTTCTACTTTTAAGCAACTATTAAGATGTTACAATAACGTTATCATCTTAGATTGAGAATGAACTTCCTATAACAGCTTGATGATCTCAGATGCCACTGACTCAGTTCCAACTCAGAACAACACCATGAACAACAGAAAGAACCTCCGCCCAGTCGTGCACCATCCTCACTCTCTTTTCCATGCTCACGGCCATTGCTGCAGTCCCGGTGTCGATCCATCTCATTGTTGGCCTTCCTCTCTTTCCCTGACCCTCTGTTTTTCCAAGCATCCTGTCCTTCTCCATGGACTGAGCCCCCTAATAACAGAGCCAAGCCATGTGGGATGAACTCATCATCCTTGTTTCTAAGGAACATGATGGCTGCACTTTCTTTAGGACAAGTTTGCCTGTTTTTTCAGCCATCCATGAAATGGTCAATATTTTTTTTTTTATTAATTCTAATGACAGTTTACAGAGACGTAGGGTTTCCAGTCATTCATTGTTGCACTTTTCTCCCTGCCCACATCTTCCCCCCAATTCACTCTTCTCCTTTAAAAAAGAAAAACTCTTTCGTTGTTATGCAATCCCTCCTCCCAAGTCCACTCCACTGTGCAGCCCTCATTCTAGACTCCTGTCATGACAATAATACTCAATCATATATCCGTTTTAAACAGTTCTCTCCCTCATCCGTTTCAATGCAGCATACATCATTCCTTCCCTCCTTCTCTGTCTTCCCTCAACCCCGATGTCAGTCCCGTTTTACAAGTGTCCGTATGGAATATTTGTCTTTTGTGACTGAGATATGTCACTCAGCATAATGTCCTCCAGGGTCATGCATTTTGCATAATATGTCATGAGTTCTTTGTTTTTCAATGTAAATAGTCAATATTTTTTCCCACACAGTAATTCAATGACATCTATTCTTCTCCTTATTCATTATCTGGTATTTTTCTTTAATTTTTAACAGTTTGATTTTATCATGATTTGAGTAAAAGGAGATTGTTCTAAGTGGTTTAGTACTGGTCTGTCAGTTTGCTCTTCGGACATAATTTGGGGTTGCTGTGATACTGAACGCTGTACCGCTGGTGTGGCAAATGCCATAATGGTTACCCATGATGGACAGGCTTTGGTAGAGCTGCCAGATTAAGACGGGCTTGGAAGCAGGGTTGGCATCCACTTCCTAAACAACAGGTTCTGGAAACTCTATGAACATTAGGGAAACAACAGTTATAGAGGAGGGTTCAAATCTTTTGTTCATAGGGTCATGCTGAGTTGTATTGATTTGATGGCACTTAACAACAAAAACAACATCATTTTGTGCATCAATATTTGTTATGGTCTTATTCTCTTGAGCACCGTCAAGTGTTCTGGGATTCCTATTCCTTTCAAGGTTAGCAACAATTTGTTGTGATCCAAACAGCCAAATACCTTTGCATAGCCACGGAAACACAGATAGATAGATATTCCTCTGGTACTCTTGGTTTTCAGCCAAAATTCAATCGACTGTGGTGGATTTCCCTCGTGCCACGGTCTCTTCTAAACCCAGCTTGTGTTTCTGCTAGTTCTCCATCAATATATTGTTCAAGTCTATTTTGGATAATCTTCAGCAGGATTTTTCTTGCATGTGATCTGAGTACTATTGTTCTATAATTTCTACACTCTGTTGGGCCACCTTTTGTTGGAATGGGAATAAATATGGATCTCTTTCAGTCATTTGGCTGGGTAGTAGTCTTTCAGATTTCTTGGCACAACCTGGAGAGCACATCCAGGATAGTATCTGCTTGTTGAAATATGTCAATTGATATCTCATCAATTCCTGGGGGCTTGTTTCTTGACAATTCTTTCAAAGCACCTAGAAATTCCCCTTTCATAACTGCCTTTTTATCAGTCATTGTTTCAATACATTCTTCTTAGTCAGCTAACTCTTTTGGCTAGAGTGACTCTGTGTACTCCTTCTATCTTCTGATGCTTCCTGGATCTTTCAATATTCTCCTCATTGTATCCTTATGTATTGCAAGGTGAGGCTTGAATTTGTTCTTCAGTTCCTTCAACTTAAGAAATAAGACTATTAAAATATCAGAGTATAAAGCAGTTTGCATATAGATAGAATCAATTATGGAAAATTACCATAGATGAGAAGCAATGGGAAAGGAGAGAAAATAAAAAGAATTTTTGCTACGTACATACAAAGCTTGGTAGATACTCTCTACCTCTATGAGCTCTGGTTACCTAGTGTCAAGACCCTGCATTGTAATCCCAAAGGCACATGGTTCAAATTCACCAAATGGTCCAAGGGAGAAGGATGGGCAGTCTCCTCCCTGGAATTAACTGTCTCTGAAAACCTACTGGAGGGTCAACTATGGGTTAGTTTCTACTTAAAGACATACAACAACAGCAACAATAATCTATCTATCTAAAACACAGTTCTCTAGTATTTTAATCTCTTGTTTGGTTATTAATTGAGGAAATTGAAGGAAGAGAGTGGGGTAGAGGGAAGAAGTGAGGAAGAGAAAAAGCGGTGTGGGCAAAGTCTTAAACTTTTCTCACTGAATTTTGAAGACCTGAACAGAAGTCTGGATTTAAAATCTTCCCTGCTCTTTCTGTCCACTATTTTGTCAATTCCATTATCAATTCTAGGACACAAAAACAGGATGATAGCATATTTACATGTTGGCTGAAGTTCAGAGTTTCCAAGGAGAGACAGATGTATATAAGACACAAAGGGAAATCTGTTCCTCATGTCAGGTTCTCAGTTCTAGATTTCCTACTAAAGACTTCTCCGATACAACACATGTAATTTCACACAAGGGTTAATAAACAGCAGAGTCTAAGAGCCAACACTCTCTGAAGCCTCTGTGACATGAATTCCTTATACTATTGGCCTTGTATGACCCTCTTTCATTAACCTCAAGATAGTGACTCCAAATATCAATGCATTTATAGCCTTTTTTTCTCTTTGAGAAGTTATAACTCCAAGGTTGTAGGAAAATAAAAAAAAGAAACACGCTCCTGGACTCTTTATTTCTGGGAGTCCTAAAACCAGCTTAAAGAAAACCCTGGAAATCTCAGCAATCTAGCCTCGCCGCCGCCGCCGCCGCTACCCGGCACCGGAGGAGAGGGCGGCG
>NW_006399767.1:25451010-25452386 GCF_000299155.1 Elephantulus edwardii | reverse complement strand
CAGGTCAGGAAGGACCTTGCATTGAAGAGAATGGTCATCTTCCCAGGTCGTGGTGAACATCTATTTAACTCAGAGCAATAGCTCTGGAAACTGAAGTCCAGCTCCAGGGACAGGCACTGGTAACAAGAGTCAAGTGTATAAACATGACCAGTGCTGACATAAAAATATTCCAAACATAGGTACCTACCTTTTTCCCCTGATTGTCAGACATGACTGTCTCACCAAGTTAGATTATCACAGTGCTAACTTGTGACCTGAACTCAAAAGGAGGAGAATATGGAGGAAATGAAAACATGGTGTGTGAAGAGGAGAAACCCGGCCCTCAGGGAGAAGCCAAGGTTCCCTTCTTGGTGACTGAGAAATTCATGAGATGGGCTAACTGCTCACTCCATTCCACGGTGACAGGGCTCTCCAGGCTCAGATGCTCCACTTGGCAGGAGTAAACCTCTGCACTCTGAGGAACGGCTTCAAGCATCATCAGCATCTGCAAGGTCCAGTCTTCCTGAGCTCCCCTCTGAAATCTTCTATTCAGCTCTTTAACTTTTTTATTTCATCCTTTTGCTTAGGCTTCCTGGTGCTCTAGTGCTATATTCAGAATCTTTTCTGACATCTATTTTGGTCTTTCCTTCTTTGTATTTGTAATGATCTTTTGGTTTCTTCATGGATGATACTCTTGATATCTTCTCACAGCTGATCTGGCCTTTATATATTAGTGTTCAAGGCCTCAAATTTGTAAATGAGCTATTTATTATATGCAGGGAGGATAGAATCAAGATAAAATTTAGGTATAAGTAACAACATCACAGAATCCATTTAAGAAATAGTTATATCATATGCACACCCATCTTTATTGCGGCTTTTTCACAATAGCAAAGAGTTGGAAACAACCTAAGTGCCCTTCAACAAACGAATGGATAGAGAAGCTGTGGTCCATTCACACAATGGAATACTATGCTACATTGAAAAACAAGGAACTTATGAAATATTATATAAAATGGGTGATCCTGGAGGACATTATGCTGAGTGAAATATCTCAGTCACAAAAGGACAAATACTGCATAGTGCCACTGTTGTAAAATGAGACTGACATCATTGTTGGGGGGAGATTGAGAAAGGGGATACATTATGTATACTGCATTGAAACATATGAGGGAGAGAACTGTTTAAAGAGTATATATGATTAAGTATTATTATCATGACAGGAGTCCAAAATGAAGGCTGCATAGTGGAGTGGATGTGGGGAGAGGGATTGTATAACAACGAAGACGTTTTCTTTTATTTTGCAAAGAGAAGAGCGAACTGGGCAAGAGGGGTTGGCCGGGAGAAAAGTACAACAAAGAATAAATGGAAATCCAAAATCTCTATAAACTTTCATT
>NW_006399767.1:25448567-25450909 GCF_000299155.1 Elephantulus edwardii | reverse complement strand
TTTCTGTTGTCTAGTTATTACAACATAATAAAGAGAAATGTTAGCTTGGGAATAATTTAAAATCATTTTTTTCTAGATGCTCTGAAGATCATGAGGGAATAGATGAGAGGTTACAGAGAATTTATTTAAGGATGATTATTAAAAAACATCCCTTAAGAGATACTGTAGCAGCTCCCACAAGGAGTAGAAATAGCCTCTTTGTGTTGAAAGAATTTGAGTTCAATATGACAGAGATAGTTACTGAAGAAAAATGTCATTTTTTTGTGGAACAAACTTTTCTTTTTATTATTATTATTAATTTCAATGAACATTTACAGAGATTTTGGATTTCCATTCATTCATTGTTGCACTTTTCTCCCCACTCCCCCACCCCCACCCCAAACATACTCCACTCTGCAACCCTCATTACGAACTCTTACGATAATCATACTGCCCTAAAAGATATTGCTTTTAAACAGTTTTCTCCCTCATCTGTTTCAAAAAAGAATGTCACTTCACATAGCCTGGACAGAGTTAACTCTTCCCCTGTCATATCCCACCCCAAAATAATTAATCCCGAATGTATGCATTTGTGTTGGGTGTTCCTGGACAAAGTCAGAGGAGGGTTCAGCACCATGAGCATGAGAGAAGCCAACCAGGTCCCCCCAGGGAACTACAATCATATGATACTGGAGGACAGGTGAGCACAGATCAGAAAGGAGCAGACATGTCTCCCTCAGTGAAGACCCAGGACTCACCTCTCCACATAACAGAACTGAGGGATGCATTGCTTTGCCTCTGGGTTGAGTAAACACCAATCAGCATCCAAGAGGGAAAGCATCAGCGGTTTTTATCTATGATTTAATACAAATGAATTCTTCTCAATTTTATACTTCTTGTTAGTATAAGGATGATGTACATTTAGTACCTTTCCTTGATTTGTTTTTATTTTAATTTTGTATTTGAGTAAAAGTTTACAAATCACCTCAGTTTCCATTAAATGATTCATATAAATTTTGTTTTATAAATTTATACATGAACAATTTAATTGATTACATGTCTCATCAACCCCTTGGTTGTACATTGACTGTTTCTACACTCAGAATATCTCTTTATTAATTTTTGGGCTCCTCTCCCTTCATTCTCATGCTTGTTAACAGTCTATGTCTGAAACTGTGGGTGTATAAATATTTTCTTTGCTGTTTATCATAGTACTTTTATACCATAATGTCCTTTTGTGACTGACTCATGCCACTCAGCATGATTTGTTCTAGAATCTTCCATTTTGTGCAGCATTTCACAAATTTTTGGTCATTTTTAAGAAATCCATAGTATTATATTATGTGAATGTATGACAGTTTCTTCAATCCTTAATAATCCCTTGAAGTGTTTCTTACCCTTTGCTATTGTGAAGAAGATTGCAGTAAACATGGGTGTGAGTATTTTATTGTTTCCCCTTCATTTCTTTAGGCTTTATATCTAGGAGTCTGGAGCTCAGGCGGCATAGTGAGCAGAGTTGCACTGCCAACATAAAAGCAAGTTGTTCAGATTCTCCAGCTGCTCTGTGAGGAAAAGATGGACACTCTCCTCCTGTGTAATTACAGCCTTTCTCTATATAGATCTTATGTATCTCTTGTTAGATTTCTTCCTAAAATGTCATCATTTAGGTGGCTATTGTAAAGGGAACTGATCTAATAATTTCATTTTTTGGTCCCTTTGTTACCATGGTGAAACCTGCCTGACTTTTGTGTGCTATCTTGTACTGTCTCACTAGGGTGTTGGAGTGGGGGATACCTCTCTTTGGAGAAGAACATCATGCTTGGAAAGGTGGAGGGATAATGCAGGAGAGGAAGACCCCAGATGAGATGCATTGCCACAGTACTTGTGGCAATGTGGGTAGGTGTACCAGAGACAGTGAGACCGGTTCAGGATAGTACAGGGTTCACAGCTATCGTACGTAGGGCCGCTAAGACTTCAAGCCATATGACAACACATAAAAACAAGAACAAGACTGTACACTGCAATTTTTTTTTTTTGAGATTTAATACATGAGCTTATTTATTTGCCACACATAGAAAATTCTATTTCTGACTGGATTCGGATTTGGAGGTAGAAGCTCTCAGAGAGGAGAGCCTCCGTCTCTTGGCGATCTGTTCCTGGCGTTTCTCTTTGGCCTCCTTCATTCTCTTGGCCAAAAGCTTAGCGTACTCTGCAGCCTCCTCCTTATTTTTCTTAGTGCGCTGTTTTTTCAGCGAAATGCGCCGGCGCTTGTGCTGCAGGAAGCGTGGAGTAACAAGACGCTGAATCTTGGGAGCTTTGGTCCTGGGTTTCTTGCCTTCTTTGTTTAGTGGCTTTCTCACAAC
>NW_006399767.1:25444292-25446292 GCF_000299155.1 Elephantulus edwardii | reverse complement strand
GAGAGGCTGACTTCCTTGAAGTTTTCGCCTCAATCGGGTGATTTTGTCACGCAGACTCCCTTGGAGTTGGTGTGGCACTTCATAATTAAACCCAAAACTTTTTTTGTAGTGTTAGTTTTACTTCCTCTTTGCTCATTTGGATCTCTTCTTTTTCTTGCCTATTACGCTAGCTAAAATTTCCAATACAATCTGGAATAGTAGTGTGTGAATCCTCTCACAAGATGAATGCCTTTGAGAAAGAAGCTGGGTATGTATGTGTTGTTTTACCATAGAGTGGGAATCAACTCATAGGTGACCCTCAGAGGCAGTTATTCACACTGGAGGCTATTGCCCATTCTTCTCTCATGTTGGTTTTGAATATAAGTTTCATTGTACTTAGACATTTCCCTTCTATTCTGATTTTGTTGAATGTTTTTCTCAGAAACAGGTGTTGCATTATGGTAAAATTATTTTCTTCTTCCAATGAAATGATCTTGTGGCTCCTTTCCTTCATTTTATGGAAGTGGTAGATCGTGCTGGTTGATTTCCAGTGGTTGGAATATCCTTCACCATTTTTCTAATGTTGAAGAATAAAAAATGTTCATGATATTTTATATGGTTGCGGTTTTGATTGGCTAGGAGTTGGTGGGAATTTTTGTATCTATGTTCATGAGGAATGTTGCTGCTGTTGTTAGGTGCTATCCAGTCAAATGTCACTCACAGCCACCCTAAGAACAAAACATCTGAATCTCGCTTGTCTTGTGGCATCCTCACCATCGCTGGTACCCCTGAGCCCATTGTCATAAAAGTGTCCCAATTGATCCTGCTGCAGCACTTCTTGTTTTTCCTCTGACTCTCCCCCTTCCCCAGCACAAGATCTTTTCCCAAGGACTGATCTCTTCTAATAACATGTGCAAAATATGTAGTTGAAGTTTCCCCATCCTTGCTTCTAAGGAGCAGCCTGGTTCCACTTCCTCCAAGACAGACTCCTTTGTTCTTTGGGCCGCTTGGTTGGATATTCAATACGTTCCTTCAACATCATGATTCAAAGGCATTGATTTTTCCTGTCATCCTTTTCATTATCCAACTTTCAGATTTACAGAAGAAAACTGGGTTGAAATTAGCTTGGTTCAGGCAAATCTTATTCCTTAATTGGACATCTTTGCTCTTTGGAGAAGTCCTTGAAAGCAGATTTTCCCAATGCACCACATCTTTTTCATTCTTTCTTTCCTCTTATTTTATACTGTTTCATCTATGTACACTGTTTTACACAATCTTTTATTTTCATTGTTTCATACAACCACTCATATATACTGTATTTCATACAATGAATTACTATTGACCTATGTTTACTATCACCCTGTGTCTTGGAGTCCCTATTAAATCTTCCTCATTATTTCACACACTACCATATTCTATTGTATACAAAACACGTTCTGTATGCATTAAGTGTGATTGTTCTTATATATTATCAGGTCAGAACCAACTCATAGTCGATCCTCCAGAGAATGTTCAGAGCCATTAAATTGCGCAGAACATGGCATATCCTTCTCCTATGGAGTAGTTGGTGGATTTGAACCACGTTCCTTTGGGTTGACAGTACAACTCCTTACCCGTAAGCCACCAAAACTCCATTATGCACTATCTAACTGACTGATATTTGAATGTTACCCTTTTGCGCTATCATGATGAATACTGTTGTTCTTTATCATTGAGTTGGAGGTGACCCATAGCTGACCCTTCAGTAGGTTTTTAAAGGAGAGTAAACAGCATGTTGCATTAGGAAAGTCTCCTCTAAAGACCTCTTTGAAGTACTTTTTTATCAACAGATCATTTGGGAGGTTGGACTTTATGAGGAGAAATGTGGTATCAGGAAGGAAGACTCATCAATAAACTAGGCTATGCAATGACACAAACATGTAAATGACACAACCAAGGAGAGCATGAGGTATTTGCTGCAGAAGGTCAAGAAATGCAATGTACAATAAGGATTGTATCTCATCATCAAGAAAACAAAGATT
>NW_006399767.1:25441735-25444071 GCF_000299155.1 Elephantulus edwardii | reverse complement strand
TTCAGCTTGCTCGGCTCCATAATCAAAATGTTTGGCATCAGCCGTCAAGAATTCAAAAGATGAGTTATATTGGACATATTTGCTGTCTAGGACCTCCCCAAAGTGCTGAAGAGCAATGATGTTAGTCTGGAGGTTAAAGGGTGCCTGACCCAGGCCATGCTCTTTACAATTACTTGCTATGCATCATAGAGTTGGACAATGAGAAAGGATGATGCAAGAAGAGTTGATGGTTTGGAGTTGTGGTGCTGAAGAATATTGAATACACACCATGGACTGCCAAAAGAACAATAGGTCTATACTGGAAACCAAGTTGCTTCCTGAAGCAATAATTTTGAAGCTCTACCTCCCATATTTTCAGTATGTTGTCAATAGGGACAGGTCCTTTGAGAAGGATACAAGGCTTGGGAAAATAGATGGATGGCACGGGAAATGGAGACTGGATGAGTCTGGATGAGACTCTGGATGACTCTGGATGAGACTCTGATAGACTGACACAGTAACTGGGGTAGGTGTGTTGGAGACAATGAGGCCAGCTCAGGACAGGGCAAGGTGAAGAGCTATTATGCATAATAGGGTCACTGTGAGTCATAAGTTACTCAGCACATAGCAACAACAAAGTACTTTTTTTTAAAAAATAAAGAAACAGAGAACAGCTAACTTTTCTCTTTAAGGTGTGCCTAATCTGCATCACACTATTTTCAACTGTCTCATGTGCACATGAAAGTTGGAAAGCCAATAGGGAATCCAGAAGAGTTGATGTACTTGGGCCGATTTGAGAAGGAGCAAAAATGCCAAAGTGAGGCGCACCCTGTTGAACCGGCAATTGGGGCCTGGGGGTGGAGGGTGGAGATAAGGGGTCTGGCCGGCCCTGGGAATGCCAATTACATTTAATGGATTTTGTGGTTTACTTAACACAAGAAGAACATTTTCCTTGGCATTTAGGCACTTTTGTATTTTCTTCATCCCAGAAAGAAAACAAAATTCTGAACTCAGGACTTGGCAAGAGTTTCTGTGTTGTCTCCTGTATCATGTATTCTTGCTTCTTTTATCCGGTCACGTTACCTTGTCATTAAATTTAGATATTGCTTCTCTACAGTTTACCTGCAGGATTTAAAATGGGAAAGTCTGCTTTTCTTTTTAATTCCACCTCTTAAATTCAGCATGGTGAAGCCACTATATACAGTCATTCTGCAAACTTCTCCAAAGAAAGAATCAATTGTCATGGGTCTTCCGCTCCTTACTTATTGTAAAGAAATTATTTTTAAAACGGGAGTCTGATCTTAATTGAAAACACATACTTTGTTATTTCTGAATTCTTTGCCTTTTGTTCCAAAAAGAAGACCAAAGAAATAGCAAGAATGGATGACTTCAAGGCTTGTATAAAGTCTTCCATTCTCAGCCACGATCATGCAAAGCAGAGTTCACACAGCAGCAGTAAATTCCAAATATGGGATCCCATTTGAACCAACAGAGATGGTTAAAAGTTACATTGATTTGTGTATCTAAATCCTGGATCAGCTCTCATAATTTTCTGAATAAACACAGGTCTTGTTTTGCAATTAAGCTTTTGATGTGATAAAAAGCATAAAGACAAAATACCTTGAGGTTAGTAGACAAAAATAAAACCAACATTCTCAGTACAAATAGAGATTTTGGGGAGGAGGCAAGGAGTGAGAAGAGGGTTATCAATCCTAGAGAAAGCAGCTTTGTTCATTCTTTTCCTCAGAAGTCTTTGAACACTGGTATTTGAAAATATTTTTTGCTTAAATAAGGACTAGACTGTCAAAGTTAACTTAGTGAACACATACTGAGGCCTTGAGAATCAGAGGTAAAAGAAAACAGTCTTGATTCAGCCCAGTGATGGGACCCTTTTTACTTTCCTAAAAAGTGAAGCTGTGAAAAAAAAAGTCAAGCTGTGGAATAAATAATTTCATCTTTCTTTATTGAATAAATTAATAATAATACTTAAGACTTGGTTTCTCTTATTGTCATGGCTGGAAGAAGAGAAAACTGGCATGAATGGTTTTTCAGTTCAGAAGATGTTGACAGACTCAAATATATGATCTGCTTTTAATTTTGGATTGAAAGAAGTTGGTGGAATTGAGAAAAGTTTTACATAACTCCTTTCTCCTAGAAATAAGAAGAAAGATACTTTATGCAACTCAATTGTACTTTTTATATCCTTTAACTCCATTCTTCATAAAACTACTTTCCCCCCATTCAAGATGAGTTGTTGTTGTTGTTTTTATGTGCCATCGAGTCACTTGCAACTCATAGCGACCCTATGTACAACAGTCCTAAACTCTGCTCTGTCCTGTGATAATCGTACTGTCTCC
>NW_006399767.1:25438886-25440700 GCF_000299155.1 Elephantulus edwardii | reverse complement strand
ATCTAACATCAGCTACAATATCCCTAGTACCATGACCCCTTCTAAACCCAGCCTGGACTTCTGGTAGTTCTCTGCTGATGTGCTGTTCCAGTCGTATTAATTTTTTAGATACTAGTAGGACTAGCTCTGGGGCTGGGAGGCTCCACTCTGGGAGTTTGGCTACTAGCTGGCATCTTGATGGTAGTCTTGTCTGTCACATAAGAGAAGTTTTTGGGGTCGTGTTTGATGTGTATTATTGGTCTTTTCCACTCAAAAGTGATGTCCTTGAGCCTTTGCCTAAGGCAGAGGTCTGCTCAAAGATGTGGCTTTAAAACCCTGCAGGATCCCCAGGCCTGTGGCACTTGGGCCAAATGTATTCATTTTTAAGTGAGTATTCCTTAAATGATATAGCAATCTTTTGTCTATTTGTTAAACTGAACAACTTGGTGTTGCTATGATGCTGCACACTGTTCTATAGTCTTGTCAAATACCATAATGGTTACCCATATAGATGAGCTTCCACACTGATTTATGCTGGGAAGTAGGAGTGACATCCACTTCCTAAACTAGATGCCTCTGGAAACTCTACAAACTTTCTAAACTCTACAAACTCTCTAAACTTTCTAAATATACATAAATACTGTTAGTTATAGAATAGAGTTCTGGTCTTTTGTATAAAACTTCCTCTCAGTCGTATCCGACTGACAACACTTAACCACTGCTAAATGATACTAGTGTTGTTATATCTGGAGGAACACTCTTTCATATTGTATATCACTCTCAGTCAATGTGCTGTATGAACTAACCCGGGTTTACTGTGTTGCTGAACCTTGTTCCGTTGAGGTATCAAATAACAGAATGGTTTTCCAATGTGGACAGTGTTTGGTGGAGCTCCCAGTTGTTAAACAGGTTTGGAAGCAGGAGTGGCAACCACTTCCTAAACCACAGGCCTCTGGAAACTCTATGACTTGGAGAAATGACAATAGTTATGGAAAGGCATTAGGTTTTTTGTTCATAGAGTCACTATCACTTGCCCTTGACTCAACGGCAGTCAACAACACAGCAGGAGTAGTGCCCACTTCATAAACAACATACTTCCAGAAGCTCTATGAGCTCAGATAAACGTCCATGGTTGTAGAGGGACTTCAAGCCTTTTGTTCATAGGGCCTCTGTGGGTCATGCTTGACTTGAAGGCAATCAACAACAGGTGTATTGTTAGGCTAAAACGGCTGGGGCACAAGTAATTATTTGGAACTTAAGCTTCTCCTTAGAAGGTAGTTTGCAGTAAATTTGTGGTTATATCAGAGTAGATAGAGAAAAAAATTCAGGATCTTAAGAAAACGTCAAGAAAATATCTTCAACAAGAAATAGGGATTTTCATTTCCTTCAGTTAAAAATTATGCCCCCCCACACACAAATAAATTATGCCACATGAAGAAATGGTAGCTATACCTCGCTCCAGTAGTGGTGTGTTAGATTCTTACATAAGGAGAAGATACACTTAATTTTGATCTTTTTGTGGTTAGAGAAAATATTTAAACTTCTTACATTAAGTTGATAGTCTTAGATTGCATTATATGGAATGTCTGCCCAGAACCACACATGCTATGATGCAAAGAAATGAGAGCAGCTACCAAAATTTGATATAGATAGAAATGTCTCCCAAATGGAAAATTTTAAATACTCTTAAGAATTAATCAAAGGGCTAATTTTTTGTTGCTATAATCAAGGGTGCTTTGGGCAGAATATTAAATAATCCAGGAAGTATTAAAAGAAGATGGAAGGAATATACTGAGTCATTGTATAGAAAGGAATTGGCAGATACAGAAGAATTT
>NW_006399767.1:25436110-25437488 GCF_000299155.1 Elephantulus edwardii | reverse complement strand
GGTCCTTGGAGAGGTACATCATGCTTGGGAGGGTGGAGGGACGGCGCAGGAGGGGAAGACCCTCTATGAGATGGATTGATTTGGTGACTTGGGTAATCGGGATGGGTGTGTTGGAGGCAGTGAGGTTGACGCGGATAGAGCAGGGTTTAGGGCTGTTGTGCATAGGGTCGCTATGAGTCGCAAACGACTCGACGGCACACAACAACAACAATTTTTAGTAAAATAATTACATAGTATAGATAAATTATATGTTTTGTGTAATTTGAGGACACTTACCGAGTGGTAAGGACAACAGAAATAACATTAATTAACATAAATTTTCCTCCAGCTGACTTCACAATCAATTCTGATGATTTTTATTTAGAATATTAAAATTGTTAAACATTCTTCTAGGTGATATAGCACTGGTCTGTGCGTTGCTGTAATGCTGAACACTGTGACAATGATGTGCCAGTTGTGGTAATGGGTACCCACGTGGACAGTGTTGGCTGGAGATTCCCGACTAAAACAAGCCTGGAAGCAGGAGCGGCATCCACTTCTGAAATGGCTTGCCTCCGGAAACTCTATGTACAAACAGTGTGACTCGACGGCACCAAATAACAACAACAACAAAATTGTTAAAAAGAAAATGAAACAAAAAAAAAAAGAATTGATGTGTTTGAATTAGGATGTTAAGGATATTGAACATATCAGAGAACAGCCTAGTGATAAGGAGCTGCACTGTCATTCCAAAGGCACATCCACCAGTTGCTCCACGGGAGATGGATGTACAATCTCCTCCCATAGGGTTTACTGCTTCTGAAACCCTGCTGGAGGGTCAGCTGTGAGTCATTTTCAACTTAGCGCCACACAACACAACAACTGTAACAACAAGAGCACATTTCTTAGGAAAAGTACAACTAGAATGCTGCTAAAAAGCAAGAATACTGAGACTTCATCTTACTCATTGTGCGTGCGCTATCAAGAAAGACCTGTCCTTGGAGAAGGACGTCATGCTTGGCCCACTAGAGGTTTGGTGACTTTCAGATCTTCACTGAGATAGATCGACACTGTCTTAACAAAAGGCTCACACATAGTCCCAATATTGAGAATGACCAGGGATCAGGTAACAGTTTGATCTGTTGTGCATTTGTTTGTTATGACTTGGAGGCAATTCAATGTCCTCTAATAAAACAATACAACAGATGAAGTTTGTTGTTGTTGTTGTTGTTATGTGCCATCGAGTGGTTTGTGACCCATAGCGGCCCTATGTACAACAGTCCTAAACCCTGCTCTATCCTGTGCCAATCTCATTGTCTCTGACACACCCTTCCCGATTACTCCAGTCACTGAATCAATCCACCTCATAGAGGGTCTTCCCTTCCTGCGTTGTCCCTCC
>NW_006399767.1:25428814-25430639 GCF_000299155.1 Elephantulus edwardii | reverse complement strand
TATGAGTCGCAGGCGACTCGATGGCACATAACAACAAGAACAACAACAACACCTTTTGAATAGGCAGTGCAATTCCTTTACCACCAATGCTTCCTATATTTCTAGTATTTTTTTCATATTTGCATATTTTAATTTTCCCTTCTGAGTTGTTTCTTTTCCCCCCTACTAGTTTATTTACAAAATTTGAATATAAATTCAAACAAATTATTCTAATTTCCCTCATGCATCAAATTGAAGGACACAATGATTAAGGGTCCTCTCCTGCACATCCACATCCCTCTGCTTCCACCCTCTCCCACTCCTCGTAGACTTTTATATTCATTTTACAATAATGGCTTTATACAATATTTATCCTTATAGAACTGAGTTAGTTCACTCAGCATAACCCTTTCCAATCCCTCCCAAATTAGGTAATGATTTACAAAATCATTCATTGCTCCTGTGTGCTGTGTAGTATTCCATTGTGTGAATATATCATAATTTCTCAATCCATTCATTTGTAGTTGGACATCTGGGCTGTTTCCATGTTGTTTGTCTGTTAATTTAGTGAGTTGTGGGTGTTTACTGGGATTGAGTGTTAGTGAAGAAGGGGGGGGGAATCCCTTCATTCTCTGTCACTGAATCTTTGACATAATCTGTCTGCTCAGAAGTCTGAATCCACAGTGGTGGTGTTATTGTTATTGTTAGGTGCCATTGGGTTGAAGACTACTCACAGTGACACTATGAACAAAAGATCTGAACCCTGTTCTGTCCTGCTCCATCCTCACACTTCCTGAATCACAAGAGCCCATTGCAGGAGTCACCATGTCAATCCACCTGGTTGAGGATCTTCCTCTCATTGGCCGACACTCCAGCCTTCCCAGCATCATGTCCCTCTCCTAGGAAAAGCACCTCCTAGTAATATGTCCAAAGTATGAGAGAATCCATACTTAGCATTTCTGTTTCTTGTCCTAAGACTTTCATTATTAATTCTAGGAAACTAAACGTAATGTTAAAAAAGGATTGCAATATATTACCTGTGGGCTGAAGTCCAGTGTGTCCTGGAAAAGAGAAAGGAAGATGAATGTTTATAAGACACAGGACCAGATCTGTCCCCACACACCATGTGCTCAGTTTAGTCTCCCATCTGAGACGTCTCTGCTCTGAGGTGTAAGCTACAACATACAACACAGAGGAGATAGCAGAGTCTGAGAGGCAGCAGCCTGTGAAGACACTCAGAGTGTTTGCCTCAGTATTTTCTTCTTCATTTGCCCCAAGGTCTTTACTTCAAATTTCAGGGCACAGTAGCCTTTCGGGGGAAAAAAAACCAAACAAAGAATCTCTGACAGGTTATAATCACTGTTTTGACAGAAGAACTAGGGCTCTTCTTTCTGGATGTCGTGGAATTTGGGATTGACTAAAACACAAAAGCTCAATAAAAGGTCATTACTATATAGAAAACTAGCTTAGAGAAGCCATGATTCTCCTCAGAGAAATCTATGGGAAATCTCAGCCACCAACCCTTTCCTCACCTTTCTGATTTCTGAAGTGGATGAACAGCCCCGCCCCGAGGAAGAGCACCCCCAGAACGAAGCCCCCGATGCCACTCAGCATCTTGCTCTGGGCAGATCCAGATTGTGCTCCTAGGAGAAGAAGCCACATTCAGTGATTTGTTCCCAAATTCAACATCTTTAAATGGGATCCTGCGAGTCAGCACTATGAGGATGGGAAAGAAGTCAGCTGATGGGAAAGAAAGGTTTTAAAAATCACACTGCCCATCAACAAACGAATGGCTAGAGAAGCTGTGGTATATTCACACAATGGAATACTATGCTGCATTAAAAAA
>NW_006399767.1:25427656-25428714 GCF_000299155.1 Elephantulus edwardii | reverse complement strand
CCTCAAGCCAGCAACCAAATGACTCCCTGTGCATTCCTGCTCCATTTTCACAGTCTCTGCTGGGCTTCAGCTTGCTGTTTACAGCCACTGTGTCAGTCAATTTATCTTGTTGAAAGTCTTCCTGTTTCCCCTGACCCTATTCTTCCCCTCCCATGACACCTTTCACCTTTCTGCAAGGACGGGTCCTGCCTCATAACATATCACATCACAAGTCTGGGAGAAGAAGTTTCATCATTCTTGCTTTTAAAGAATATCTTGCAATATAATTAAAATCAATTATTACAAAGTAACACACCTTTTCTATTTTATTTCTGTTTCTATTTTTGAAGCCATAGGAAAGAGATAATTTCCAAACAAAGTTTATTCAAGAAAATTTTTATAAAAGTAATGTGAGCAAAGGTGAATTCAGATGCACCGAACAGAGTGAGGAACAGGCAAAACTGAGGTAACTGGGGTGGGGCAAATGCACAACCTTCAATAATTATGAGGACTTCCACACCAAGACCAGGGGGCAAGGAAACCCATGGAAGAGGCTGTCTTCTGCAGGATCACTGAATGTGGGGGAGCCTGATGCTGACGAAGTTTCTGCAGAAGATGGAGAGTGAAGCACAAATTCCTTGATGCCGCTCAAGGGTTGCGACAGGAGGTTCTTCCTCGGGTGAAACAGTCTTTATGTCACCTCAAGAGACCTGGCAAAGATATAAAAGAGTGTTATTTCCAAGTCTGACTCTACAAGCAACTTCCCCCCACTTCTCTCAGGCTCCATGTTACAGCAACTAAGTCACAAGACAGAAAGAAAACGTCACCAAATGAACATACTCAAATTCATGTTTACTGCAACACAGTTTACTATAGCAAAGAGTTTGAAAAAAGTCCCTGTGCATCAATCACCGTGGCTAATGAAAGAGTGCACCTAAGAACAATAACAATGACAACATAGAGAGAGCTACATTGATCTAGTGTACAGAAAGTTATGCTACCACGCCCAAGGTGGGTGATTTTAATCTGTGGCCCTCAGACCGGTTCAATTGTTTTGCTGTCAAACATTCTTCTAGGTG
>NW_006399767.1:25425677-25426306 GCF_000299155.1 Elephantulus edwardii | reverse complement strand
CTCAAAGGCATCAATTCTCCTTCTATCCTCCCTAGTCATTGTCCAACTTTTTGATGCATAACAAGTGATTGCAAAAACCATGGCCTGTATCAGGAGCACCTTAGTCTCCAAAGAGACACTGTTGCTCTTGAGAAACAAAGGTAAGAGAAGGAAAAGTATGCAAAATACATACCAGTTCAGCTAGAGACTATGTAAGTGAAGCTCAGTGCCTAGTGGTACAGAATTATACTGCCAACCCAAAGGACATGATTCAAATCTACTAATTGTTCTGTACAATGAAGATGAAAATCACCTTCCATGTGATATACAGCCTTTGAAAACCTGCTGGAGGGTCAGTTATAAGTCAGTTCCAACTCAAGGTACATAACAACATACAAACACACAAGAATATTCTGCTAATTCTTTTTTTCACATTGGAACTGCCTCATAGCTCACCCCTGTCAGTGGGTTTTCAGAGGCAGTAAATTACACAAGAAGTGATGCCCATCTTTCTCCTGCAGAGCAACTGGTGGATTTGAACCTTGTGCCTTTTGAATTCAGTAGTTGGAAAACATGGACTCGGTGACAGAAATGGAGCTGGAGAGAGAATGATCGAATTTTGCACAATCAATGACTTATTCACAGCAAAT
>NW_006399767.1:25418979-25421508 GCF_000299155.1 Elephantulus edwardii | reverse complement strand
TGGCGGGGAAGAAGAACAAACTGGGGAGGAGGGTGGAGAGAATGGTGCGGCAATGAAGGAGTGAAAGCCCAGAATCCCTGTGAATGTTCATTGAAACTAATAAAACTTAATAATAATAAAAAAATACAAAAAGAAATCACACTGAGTAGGTTGGAGGTGTGGTCATTGCGCTCATCACAGCTCAGGTCAGGTCTGAGACTCAGGGAGGTCAGAAGCTTGTGATAGAGTTAATAAAAAGCAGAGCTGAGATTGCATTCCTTCAGGCCAGTAAGGACCAACATTATAGAAGATGTTCCTCTCTTAGATCACAGTGAAAATCTCTAGAATGCAAAGTACTGGAAACAGAAATCCAGCTCCACAGAGAGAAACTCTCCCCAGAGTGAAGAACATGACCATGACCTGTGCTGTCATGAAAGGATTCCAAATAAAGGCAAATTTTCTCCTGACTCAAAGGGCATCATTGTCTCCACAAGGAATAGGCATTTGTGGATATTATCACAGAACTACTCTCTGTGACTTGAGCTGAAGCAGAGGAGAATATACAGCCAATGAAAACCTAGTGTGGGAAGAGGAGGACCTGGCCCTCAGGGATAAGTCAAGTCCCCCTGCTTGGTGACTGAGGAATTGATGAGATGAGATGACTGCTCACTCCATTCCACGGTGACAGGGCTCTCCAGGCTCGGGTGCTCCACTTGGCAGGAGTAAACCTCTCCACTCTGAGGAACAGCTTCAAGCATCACCAGCATCTGGAAGGTCCAGTCTCCATTGCGGACCAGGCCTGTGGACACAACCCCAGCCTCCTCTTCCTGGCCATTCCGGAACCATTTGACTTCAATGTGTCCTGGATAGAAACCACTCACAGAGCACACCAGGAGGTTGTGGTGCTGCAGGGGCTCAGTCTTTGAAGGGTACACAATTAGCTTAGGCTCAGCTAGGAGAAAAAAGGGAGAGACAATTAATGAGAAATACAGGGGAACTCTTGCTTGTCTAGGCCTCTGTCTGTTTTTACACCCAGGAACAAGTCTTGGACAGGCCTCCCCCAGAAGAGGACACATGGCCATACAAGTCAGTAGTTCATGGACCCTGAACTTTATGGGGCCATTTGATTTGAGACATATGAGTGAAATGTAGGGTTTTCAATCATTTGACCACTGTAGAAATGCTTGGAGTTTTTGCAAGGTACATCAGGTTTAATTAGAGGTGTTGGTTTTAGTGTCCAGGTTTCCGGGTTCAAGTCTAGAGTTATCTCTTACTAGATGGCCCTAGGGGAGGATTTTGGCTGCTGGTTCTTTTTTAATTCCTCTGTGCATCAGCTTTCTCATCTATAAACTCATTGCTGTTGACTTGAAATGAGTCACAACCTGTAGCTGATCCTCCATTGATTTCCAAACTGAATCACTAAGGATTAGATGCCGTCTTTCTTCTGAGGAGTCACAGGTGGATTTGAACCACTGAAGAGAGAAATACAGCTTTGGATTAGCAGCTCAGTTCCTACTGATGCTGCCACCAGAGCTCCCTTCTCATCTCTAAATGGATAAAAAGAACAGCTTACTTTTTAGGGTTGTGTGAGAATTGATGCAATAAATTATGAAACAGTGACTAAAACTCAGCCATTATGTTAGATGGGAGCACTGGGGGATTAGTAATAAGGAGTTATGCTGTCAACACTAAGGCACTTGGTTCAAGCCCACCATCTGCATCTTAGGAGAAAGATGATCAGTCTGGTCTCATGAGATTTACTATCTCTGAAAACACAGGGAGGGACAGATAATGCATCAGTTCCAACTTGCAGTACACATCAACAACGTATATTAGCGACCTATACTGAGATAATCTGATTTAAAATAGTATGGATGATGGGGAAACAGTAGTAGGATAGGTGGGGAGAAAGGAGGCTAAAGTAATAGAATGTGATCTTGATGTGTGTACATGTTTAAAGAAACTTATTTAGATGGGGAATTTCTCTGTGAGTTGAATCCAGGGACAGCATGAGTTCTAAAAGGGATTAACCAAAAAATTTGTTTTCTTTTAAAGTGCTAATATTTGCTGTTTTGATTAATACCTTTTTTTTTATCAAAACAAACATATGTAGTATTGGAAATTTGACTTTAACATTTTTTTAACTGGCTTACCAGGTTTGGGTGTGAGGCATGTGCTTCACGCTTTGCACAAACCCTGACACTAGCAGGCCTTTGGGGGTTTTGGATGGTGCTTTGAGGTTTTTGAAAGAGAAGCTTGGGAAACATTCTCACAATACAGGAAATAATAGATTTAATATTGATGAAAGGAGCTCTAGTGGCCTAGTGACAATAATCTGTGCTAAAATACCTCAGAGGCCACCAGCTGGGAGAAGGATGGGCAATCACCTCCCCTGTGATTAACTGCTTCTGAAAACTTGCTGGGGGTCCATCTACTGTAAACAACATTATTGAGGATACTTTTTTTATCAATTTTTAAGTACATCTCATATTTTTATTTTAATTGTTATTTTAATGAATGTTTACAGAATATTTACGTTTTCATTCATTC
>NW_006399767.1:25416081-25418879 GCF_000299155.1 Elephantulus edwardii | reverse complement strand
CAGAGACTTTGGATTTCCATTCATTCATTGTTGTCCTTTTCTCCCCTCCCAGCCCTCCCCGCTAGCACACTACCCTCTTGGAAAACTAAAAGAAACATTCTTTCATTGTTTTACAATCCCTTCCCCCAGGTCCACTCCACTTCGCTCTGGGCTCCCTTCATGACAAAAATACCTAATCACATATCCATTTTAAACAGTTTTCTCTTTCATCTGATTCAATGCAGTATATATTATTTAACTCATCTTTCTCAGTCTCCCCCAACCCCAATGTCAGTCCTGTTTTACAACAGTGGCACCATGCAGTATTTGTCCTTTTGTGACTGAAATATTTCACTCAGCATAATGTCCTCCAAGGTTACCCATTTTGAATAATATTGCATGAGTTCCTTCTTTTTTCAATGCAACATAGTATTCCATTGTGTGAATATACCACAGCTTCTCTATCCATTCGTTTGTTGATTTTTCTTCTTTATTCTCTTGTTACTAATATCTAATTTTGTGGTGTTGTGATCTGAGAAGATATTTTGTATAATTTCTATGTTCTTGAATTTGTTGATGCTTGCCTTGTGACCTAGAATGTGCTCTATTCTGGAAAACACTCCATGCACATTGGAAAAGATGGTATATTGTGCTTTTTTTGGGTGCATTAGCCTATAAATATCTATGAGATCAAGTTGGTTAATTAGTATCTCACACTAATTTTTAAAAATACTGTATAACAATAGAGCCTATGAGACAAAATTTTGTTACAAAGATAAAGAGCAGATTATGACTTAATTTACTGTTCATGTGTAAAAATGTAACACCAGAAGTATTTTAAGAAAAAAAGTATAATTAAAAACCCAATTCCTACCAGATGCTCTACTGGAGAAGGAGGAACAATCTCCTCCTGTACCAGTCAGATCTGATTTGACGGTACACACAAAAAAATAATAAAATAAAATTAAAACAACAACAACATAAAAACCTAATTCCATAGTTGTTCTAATTACGTAAGTATATGTGTTGTTGTTGTTGTTTTATGGACTGTCGAATCGCTTGAGAATCATAGCAACCCTATGTACAACAGCCCTAAACTCGGCTCTGTCCTGTGCTAATCGGACTGTCTCTAATATACCGATCCCAATTACCCCAGTCACTGGATCAATCCACCTCATAGAGGGCCTTCCCCTCCTGCGCTGTCTCTCCACCCTCCCAAGCATGATGTCCCCCTCAAAGGTCCAGTCCTTCCTTACAAAATGTCCAAAGTGTGTTCAATGGAGCTTCAGGATCCTTGACTCCAAGGAGCCACCCAGTTTAACCCTTTCCAAGATGAATCTGTTTGTATTCCTAGCAGTCTGTGGTACTCTCAATACTCTTCTCCAGCACTACAGCTCAAAGGCATCAATTCTCCTTCTATCCTTCCTGGTCATTGTCCAACTCTCTGACGCATAACAACTGATTGCAAAGACTATGGCCTGTGTCAGACACACCTTAGTCTCCAGAGAGACACTATTGCTCTTCAGAACTTTGGAAAAGTTCTTAACAGCTGGCTTTCCTATAGCAATACATCTTTTAATTTCCTGGCTGCTGGTGCCAAGAATGTTGACTGTGGAGCCAAGCAAACGAAATCTGTGAACAATCTCAATCTCTTCAACATCCATCCTGATGCTGCCAATTGTCCCAGTGGTGGGAATCTTTGTCTTCTTGACACTGAGCCTCAATCCATATTGAAGGCTGCATCCTTGACCCTCTTCAGCAAGCACTTCATGTGCTCCTCAGTCTCAGTAAGCAGGGTTGTGTCATCTGCATAACGCAGATTGTTGATAGATCTTCCACCAATCCTGATTCTACATTTCTCCTCATAGAGCCCAGCTTCCAGGATAATCTGTTCTGCATACAGGTTGAAAAGGTATGGAGACAGGACGTATCCCTGGCATACACCCTTCCCAATTTTGAACCATGCAGTGTTTCCTTGCTCTGTTCTGACAATTGCCTCTTGGTCCCAGTATAGATTTCTCATTAGCACGATCAAGTGTTCTGGGATTCACATTCTTCTCAGAGTCAGCCACAGTTTGTTATGATTCACACAGTCAAACACCTTTGCATAATCAATGAGACACAGATAGACATTCCTCTGTTATTCCCTGCTTTCAGCTAAGATCCATATAATATCCCTAGTACCACGACCCCTTCTAAACCCAGCCTGGATTTTTGGCAGTTCTCTGCTGACATGCTATTCCAGTCGTTTTTGGATAATATTCAGCAGAATTTGCTTGTATGTGAAATCAATGATATTGTTCTTTAGTTTCCACACTCTGTTGGGTCACCCTTCTTTGGAATGGGAACAAATATAAATACTTTTAAAAAAATTAAATGTAGACTGAAAAGAAGCTTCGGAAAGGTATCAGATGTCAGGATTTCTGTCACCTCCTGGATGACACAGGGCAGCACCCGCCATACTCGGCAGATACAGAAACTGCCGTCTGTGACAGTAACACCTGCTTTTTTTTTTTTTTTTTGGTGTTGCCAGCTAGAACTTTATTATAATTTCGTAGCAAATAGTGACTTTGTCTCATTTTACGTACACCTTCATATATTTATTTTTGTTTATCTCTCCTCTCACCTCAGAGTGTGGGAGAGTCTGTCTCTGCTGTCTCAGGCTGTCTCTTCACAGCGCTGTGATACTAGTGTTGTACCTCTTCACTAAGGGAGCTCAGTGTTGGGTTTGTATTTATTTACTTTCTTTTTTTAATTTTTTTTTTTTTTTATTTCAATGAACATCTACAGAGATTTTGGAATTCCATTCATTCACTGTT
>NW_006399767.1:25403834-25415496 GCF_000299155.1 Elephantulus edwardii | reverse complement strand
TCCCCATCTCAGCCCCGTCACTGCAGCCCCTTGTCCCCCTGTGTTCCCCCACAGTGACCCCGGGACAGCTGGGGGTCCCCTCCTCCCGCACCCACAGCAGCGCTCACCTCGCTGCAGCGCCAGAAATTTATCAAAGATTCCATAGTTGTGTTTGCAGAATGTCTCCACCGCGGCTCTCGTCTGCTCCATGAAGTCCTTCCGGCTGTTCCAGTCCTTGGCGATTGAACGCCCCAGCTCCTTCACCGCCCTGAACTCACCCACATCGCTGTAAAATCGCACGACCTCCGCCCGGTTGTAGATGTATCTCGCCACAAACTGCACCCGCTCCGTCCCATTGGTGAAATGACACTCAGCCTTACCCTGCACCAGGAAATGTGCTGCAGAGACAGGGACAGAGAGACAAGGTGAGGACCATGAAGCCTGCAGCCCTCCAACACCTCCTGTCCTGCCCTGCCCCTGCCCTGCCCCTGCCCTGCTCTTCCTGCTCCTGCATTCCAGGCCTCTGTCTGACCGGCTCAGCCCTGGGCTGCCTGCTGGGAATAGAGGAGAGAAGCTCAGAAAACTCCTGTCATCTCAGACCCTGGGGGAGGTTAGGTAGGGCTAAACTCAGATTTCACTAAAATTAAATAAACCAGCGGCTCCCGGACAAAAGACCGAGCATCTCCTCCCGCGGGATTTACAGCCTCGAAAGTCAGTTACTACTTGAGTGCAGTGAGTTGGGGATTTTTGTTGGTTTAGAATGGATAAAAGTAAAAAACACACAGCATTTATACTAAAAACCAGAAACCCAGCCCACCATGTTGAAGGGGATTCTGATTCAGAGCATTCAGCATAGGATTTCGGAAAATGTCAAACCTGAAGGAAGAACTGAGCTTCTCAGACCCTCAGTGGAGAATGAATTTGAACTGAGTTTTCCATTAGGAGCATTTCCCGTGATGCACTCAGTCACCAGGGAGAAGAGTTTTAAAAAAAGAAGAATTGTAGTATGTAGAATTCTTCAACACAAGAGAGAGATGTGATATAGAAGGATGCAATCACAGAATAACGGGGATTTCAGAAGGTGCTGTAGAGTGAATTCTGTTTTCTCTCCTCCTCTCTCTTCTCTCTCGCTCTCTCTCTCACACACACACACTCTTGAACCTATAAAATCATTTAGGAACAGCCGCCCTGTTATGTTGATGACACAGTATTGGGATAATCACTCATCGCCCTCTAGAGGACTCACTTACAGCTGACCTTTCAGCCGGTTTTCAGAGGCTGTAAATCTACTGGGAGGAGATCGCCCATCTTCCTTTCCAGGTGCAGATGTTGAATTCAAGCCACCTGACTTCCAACTCCTTTCCCAGTGTGTGCTTTCCATCAATCTCAGGTGAGGTATACGAGGGCATTGCAGGGTTGTACTGAGAAGAGTGTAATTACATGGCAGGTGATAAAATTGATATGATGGAATAAAAAGTGTATGGATGGTTGAATGAAAAATTAATTTGTTTTGTAAACTTTCACTCAAATCACAACAAAAGAGGAGGAAATGTCAGTGTGCCATCTTGTCATGAAGTGCTAGAGCTCAGGGGTAAGGGACCTGCTTCTCCTGGCAGTGACAGGACACCAGAAGAAAGACCTGGGAAAAGAGAATGAAAATGTAACAGAGCAGATGGAGCAACCAGAGGAGCAAGGGGCAGAGGGTGTGGGAAAACGGACGCCAGGCCACAGGGAGATCCCCACGGAACAGAAGCTCAAGGGGAACTGGAAATCCTCCTCCAGAGCCAGCAGAGGCTGAGTCTCCCCTTAGACCAAACATTTGGATTTTTAACTAACTGGGAGAAAATACATTTCTGTTTGTAAAATGACTCATGTGACATTCGTATTAGAGCAGTAATTCACAACAAAGCCCGGTGACAAGAATTTAAGTGATGTGAGCAGGCAGGACAGTGGGGTGTACATGAATTCGGACTAAAAGTGAGGCACCTTTCAAGTAAAAGTAATACCATGTATATAGGATGAAAGAGGTGATGAACTTCTAAAAACAGAGGAAAAGATTTCAGCAAAATCCAGAGAATGAGGTAGGAGGGGAGAAATCATATGTTCTTAAAAGACTTAGGGATCATGTTAGGATTTTGGATTTCTATTAAGTATGATAGGAAATTATAAACCATTACTTTAAGTAGATTAAAGTGATGATAAAACCAAGTTCCCTATCCCTTCCCTATATTTAAAAATGTAAAGGTCTCAGAAAACAAAAGAAAAAAAGCTTTTAAGTTTGGTGTTAAAATTAATTTGGCAAATCTGAGTTGATGAGTTTCAGACTTATGCTCTTTCGTGGTGCTTTTTTATGTAAGTTTAATTGAACTACGGACTGTGAAAATGGGTTATTGTTGGGCCATCGAGTTGAACCGACTCATAGCGGGTTTTCAGAGTTAATTACACTGGAGGAAATTATATGTCCTTTCCCCACAGAGAAGCTGGCAGATTTGAACTGTGTGCTTTTGAGATGGCAACTCAACTAGCTGTATAGTTTAAAATGATAAAATAAATGGAGTGCTCGCTTCAGCAGAACATGTCCTAAAATTGGAACAATGCAGAGAAGATTAGCATGGCCCCTGGGCAAGAATGCCACGCAAATTTGTGACATATTCCATATTTTTTTCATATACAACAACAACAAATGGAGAAGTAAGACATTATTCAAGTATACAATATGGAATCACTGCAGGCATTTAAGGCATTATATTGAAAAATACTGTGTGTGGAAAGCAGTCATTGTCATAGTTTAAAAGGCCATTTCTAGATCTTTCTTGAAATACAATGTGGCGAGCAAAGGATAATATCCAAGCACATTCAAGGAAGACCTGATAATACCACAATCGTTCAAATATATGCACCCATAACCAGAGAGAAAGAGGAGGAAATAGATTTCTACCAAATTTTGCAGTTGGAAATCGTGCAACCAAGATGCATTGGTACTAATGGTGACTGGAATGTAAAGATTGGAAGCAAGAAACAGAGCAGTAGTGTGAAAACATGGACTTGGTGACAGAAACGAGGCTAGAGATCAAATCATAGAATTTTGAACAATCAATGATTTAAGTCATTGCAAATATATTTTATAACACATACAAATAACGACTATATACATGAGCCTCACCTGATAGTCTGCACAGCAATCAGATTTATTACACTGTGGAAAGATTTGTTTAAAAAGCTCAAAATCAACTATGAAAACTAGGCCAGCAGCTGATTGTGCAACAGATCATTAACTGCTCAGAGACAAGTTCAAAATGAAGATAATTAAAACAAATCCGCAAGAACTAAAATTTGATCTTGAATCTATCCCAAATGAATTTTAAAACTATCTCCCGAACAGGTTGGAGGCCTTGAACACTAATGAATAAAGAGCTGTGGGATGATATCAAGATTATCATACATGAAGAATGTCATTAAAAAGATAAAGAAGGAAGAAAAGACCGAGATGGTGTCAGAAAGTCAGAAGAGATTCTGACCATTACACTAGAATGCTAAGAAACCAAACAAAGGGAAGAAAGAGATAAGGAGCTGAACTCAGAAAGTTAAGGAGGATTTCAAAGAGCAGATCTAGAAGACAAAGCAATATATTAAAAAATGAAATGGGCAAAGAGCTGGAGTCAGAAAATCAAAAGTTATGAACTTGCTCAGCATTTCTTAAGCTGAAGGAACTGAAGAACAAATTCAAGCTTCAACTTACAATACTTGAGGATGCTGTCAGTAGAATATTAAATGGTCCAGGAAGTGTAAAAGAAGATGGAAGGAGTATTCAGTCACCATACCAAAAAGAAGTGTCTGTCAAAGAAGAATTCATGACATGTGATCAAGAAGCAATGGTGATGATGGAGGAAGTTCAAAGTGCTCTGAAGGAACTGGCAAAAAAAACAAGACCTCAGGAATTGATGGAATACCAACTGGCATATTTCAACAAACACATGCAGCCCTGTGCATGTTCACCACGTTGTGCCAAGAAATCTGGAGGTCAACTACCTTGCCAACTGACTGGAAGAGGTCCAATTTAGTCCCATTCCAAAAAGAGGTGATCTGACAGAATGTGGAAATTATTGAACAATATCACTAAAATCTGGAGATCAGCAAAACTCCGCCTCTCTCCTCCCCGACTTGCAAAAATCTTTTCTGGCAATGCTTCAGGGTGCGTGCTGGCCAAGAAATCTGAAGAACAGCCAGCTGGCCCACTGACTGGAAAAGATCAATATTTGTTCCCATTCCAAACAAAGGTGACCCAACAGAGTGTGGAAATTATCGAACAATATCATTAATATCACATGCAAGCAAGATTCTGCTGAAAATTATCCAAAAATGTTTGGAACAATATGTCAACAGAGAACTGCCAGATGTACAGGCTGGACTTAGAAGAGGTCGTGGTACTAGGGATATTATAGCTAATGTTAGATGGATCTTGGCAGAAAGCAAAGAATACCAGAAGAATGTCTATCTGTGCTTCATTGACTATGCAAAGGCTTTTGACTGTGTGGATCACAACAAGCTGTGGCTGACTCTGAGAAGAATGGGAATCCCAGAACATTTGATTGTGCTAATGTGGAACTTATAACTGGGCCAAGAGGCAGTTGTCAGAACAGAGCAAGGAGACACTACGTGGTTTAAAATCAAGAAGGTGGTTCGTCAGGGATGTATTCTGTCTCCATACCTTTTCAATCTGTATGCAGATGAGATTGTCTGAGACACAGGGCTATATGAAGAGGAATGTAGCATCAGGATTGGTGGAAGAATCATCAGCAACCTGTGTTACGCAGATGACACAACCCTGCTTGCTGAAACTGAGGAGGACCTGAAGCGCTTACTGCAGAAGATCAAGGACTGCAGCCTCCTATATGGACTGAAGTTCAACATCAAGAAAACACAGATTCTCACCACTGGGACAACTGGCAGCATCAGTACGGATGGTGAAGAGATTGAGATAGTTAGCAGTTTTAGTTTACTTGGCTCAACAATCAACACTCTTTGTAACAGCAGCCAGGAAATCAAGAGACAAATTGTACTGGGAAAGTCAGCTGTGAGGGACCTCTCAAGAGTACTGAAGAGCAACGGCATCAGACTGGTGACTAAGGTGCTCCTGATAAGGGCTATAGTCTTCGCAAATATGTGCTATGCATCAGAGAGTTGGACAATGAATAGGGTTGATAGAAAGAGAATTGATGCCTTTGAACTGTGGTGCTGGAGAAGAGTGTTGAATATACCATGGACTGCTAGGAGAACAAACAGGCTTGTCCTGGAGAGGGTGAAACCAGAATGCTCCCTGGAGTCAAGGATTCTGAAGCTTCGTCTGACATATTTTGGGCATGTTGCAAGGAAGGACTGGTCTTTGGAGAGGGACATCATGTTTGGCAGAGTGGAGGGGCGGCGAAGGAGAGGAAGACCTTTGATGAGATGGATCGATTCTGTGACTGGAGCGGTGGGAATAAGTGCGTTTAAGATGGCTAGGTTGACACAGGATAGAAGAGCGTTTAGAGCTCTTGTACATAGGGTCGCTATGAGTCGCAAGCGACTCGATGGCACATAACAACAACAACAACAATCACTAATATCATATGCAAGCAAAATCTGGCTGAAGATGATTTTAAAACGACTGCATCAGGAAATTAACAGAGAACTACAAGATACAAGCTGGGTATCAAAGATGTTGTGGCACTAGAGACATTATGGCCAATAGCAGATGGATCTTGGCTGAGAGCAGAGTACAACACAGTCTATCTGTGTTGCATTGACAGTGCAAAGGCATTTATTTGACTATGTGGGTCACAACAAATTGTGGCTAACCTTGAAAAGAATGGGCATCCCAGAACACTTGATTATGCTCATGTGAAACCTGTTATTTGGACCCAGAAGCAGTTGTCAGGATAGAGCAAAGAAACACTGCATGGTTCCAAAATCAATAAAGGACTGCATCAGAGATTTGTCCTTCCCCATGTCTTTTCAATCTATACACGAAAGAGATCATTTGAGATGTTGGATATTATGAGGATTAACGTAGCATCAAGATTGAAGGAAGACTCTAAAACAACCCATGTTATGCAGATGATGCAACTTAGCATCCTACTAAGGAGAATGTAAAGCATTTGCTGCAGAAGGTCACAGACTGCGTCTTCAGGATTGGTTGAAGTTCATTATCAAGAAACAATGATTCTAATCAGTAGGTCAATTAGCACTATGATAGACAGAGAAGATATTGAGATTGCTAACAATATCAGCCTACTTGGTTCCACAATCAACACTCAGGGCACCAGCAGTCAGGAAATCCAAAGAGAAATTGCATTAGGAAAATCTGTTGTCAAGTATCTCTCCAAAGGGCTAAAGAGCAACAATGCCAATCTGGAGACTAAGGAGTGCCTGATCCAAGCCTTGATCATTGCAATTACTTCCAATACATTAGACAGCTAGAAAATGAATAAGGATTATAGAAGAATTTATACCTTTGAGTTGTGGTATTGGAGAAGAGTATTGAACGAACATACAATGAACTGCCAAGAGAGCAAACAAGTCTGTCCTGGAGAGGGTGAAACCAAGCTACTCCATGAAGGCAAGGATTTTGAAGTTCTGTCTCACATATTTTGAGCCTGTTGCAAAGAAGGACCAGTCCTTGGAGAATGACTTCATATTTAGAAGGGTGGAGGGACAGCTCAGGAAAGAAAGACACTGGATGAGATGGATTGACATAGTAACTGGGGTAATGGGAGTAGGTGTGTCAGAGTGAGAGTGGCTCAGGATAGGCCAGGGTTCAGAGCTGTTGTACATGGGGTCACTACAAGTCACAGGTGACTTCACAGCACATAATAACAACAACATTAGGAAATGTGATTGTTGTTGTTGTTGTGTTTTTATGTACCATCAAATCAGAACCAATTCATAGCTGACACTGCAGCAGGTTTGGGGAATTTTCAAGAGGCAGTAAATCCTACAGGAAGAAATTGACCATGTTCTCCCCCAGAGGAGCTACTGGCTGTGAACTACCTTCCTTCATATTGGCAGTGAAATTTCTTACACTTAGCCACAAGAGCTTCCTGAATACTCAAAAACTTGTAGGTTATGACTCAACACTATAAAGGCAAGTTGTTGAAAGCAAGCAGAGATGGTGATGACAAAGAAAGGAAAACCATTACAGAGGACAGAAAAGATAGTTAAGAATTGATTTGGCATTAACTGAATGAAAACAAGAAAGTGGTAAACTTTCTATTATTTTGTAAAAGGAACAAGCTAAAGTAAACCATCAAAAAAATGAATCGAGAAATATATGTTTGTGTAACATGGGAGTATCGAAATTTCAAGGTAGCACAGTGCAAGCTAGAGTTTTCAATCTTGACCACATTGTCATTTTGGACTGAATAAATTCCTTGAAGTGCACAGAAAACCTCCTAAGCTTTATAAAGTGTTTAACATCAAGCAATGCTACCAAGCCAAAGTGGGTGACTTTTAATCCACGGCCCTCGGGCCTGTCTTCACTGATTTTGTTCAAATATTCCTCTAGGTCGTATAGCCTGGTGTCCACTTGCCGTACAGCGGTAACTTGTGCTTGCTGTGAGGCTGAACACTGTAACACTGATGTGTCAAATTCGTTAATGGTTGCTTACCAAATGCAGACAGTGTGCTGTGGGGCTCCCCATTTAAAACAAGCTAGGAAGGAGGAGTGGCATCCACTTCCATAATAGCTTGCCTCCAGAAACCCTATGAACCTGGAGAGAGGATGAAAGAGAGCCAAGCATTGAGGACTGTTCTTCATAGGGTCACTATTAGTCGTCTGTGACTTGACTGCACTTAACAACAACAACAACCCACCTGAAACCAGCAATATCTCAAGAGCTGTGATAAATGAAAGTGTCTGCAGGCATTGCTAAGAGCCTCCTGGGAGACAAAATAGTCTCTGGGTGAGAACTATGTGAAAGGTCTATGGTGAAAAAGTCAATGCTAAATATGAAGTCAATAAAAAATTACACAGGAAATTGGCCAACATTATGTCTTTTAAAATTCTTAGTCCAGGAAAAATTTCTTTCTGTGGGGAAAAGTTCTATATTGATTCTGGATTCTGAAACATAAACAAAGAATATTTGTAATGTTTGGTGAGAAAGGGTAAAAAGCTGTCCTGTATTAGAGAAAAGATGTTCTAATTCCCAAAAGAAAGAGAACAGTAGCTAATGTCACTGAATTTTTTTGCTGTACTGTGTGTATTTTCATCAAAATAAAAGCAGAAAAAGGAATATTAATAGAAAAGTGCAAAATCCGTTATGCTTAAAGGAATATTTTACTAGACCATTAGTTTATTAAAAGGGAAAGTATGGGTAACCAGAGATAGGAACCCTGGCTGGTTTCTAAATCTCTTTGTATCAGTGACTTATGTTCATCAGAGACAAACTGAAATGGGAGAAAATGAAAGATTACCTCTCAGCATCAAGAAAACAAAAATCCACATCACAGGTCCAATAGGCAACATCATGATAGAAAAAAGATGGAAATTGTCTTTTTCGCTAACTCAGAACCACATTCAACAACCTTGGCACTGTTCTTGCTGTTGTTTTGTGCAGTCGAGTTGCTTGTGACTCGTAGCAATCCAATGTACAACAGCCCTAAACTCTGCTTTGTCCTGTGTCACTCTCTCTGTCTCTGATACACCCATCCTGATTACCCCAGTCACTGAATCAATCCACCTCATAGAGGGCCTTCCCCTCTTGCTCCCTCCTCCACGCTCCCAAGCACGATGTCCCTCTCCAAGTACCAGTCTCTCCTTACAACATGTCCAAAGTATGTCAGACAAGGCCCCAGGATCCTTGCCTCCAAGGAGCAGCCCGGTTTATTCCTCTCCAAGATGAATCTGTTTGTTTTCTTAGCAGTCCATGGTACACTCAATACTCTTCTCCAGCACCACACCTCAAAGGCATCAGTTCTCTTTCTGTCCTTCCTAGTTGCTGTCCAACTCTCTGATGCATAAGAAGTTATTGCAAAGACCATGGCCTGTATCAGACACACCTTAGTCTCCAGAGAGACACCATTGCTCTTCAGTACTTTGGAGAGGTCCCTAACAGCAGACTTTCCCATCACAATATGTCTTTTAATTTCCTGGCTGCTGGTGCCAAGAATGTTGACTGTGGAGCCAAGCAAACTAAAGCTGTGAACAATCTCAATCTCTTCAACCTCCATCTTGATGCTGCCAGTTGGGTCTGGTGAGAATCTTTGTCTTCTTCACATTGAGGCTCAGTCCATACTGAAGGCTACAGTCCTTGATCCTGTTCAGCAAGCGCTTCAGGTCCTCCTCAGTTTCAGCAAGCAGGGTTGTGTCATTTGCATAGCGCAGGTTGTTGATAGATCTTCCACCAATCTTGACACCACACATATTATATTATGTTAAGTTATTTTATGTTATATTAATTATATTATGTATGTTAAATTATTTATATATTAAATTAATTCTATTCTGTACAAACCTGTTGATACGAAATAAAGTAAAAAAAATTATCGCTGTGTTTTAGCCAATAGCTATCATCAACCACCATATTAGCCACCATTTTAAGAGATTAATTCCAAATTGCTTGGATTCCAAATTCCCACCAATTACTTTAAACAGACACTGGATTGCAGTATACTTAAGAAATATAAACAAGAAGGGGCAACTGTTCTTTCCTGTGGAGGAACAAGGGATTTGCTTTTTTCTGAGGTGGCTATTTGCATTAATGTGAACTGTGAATTCACCTTGACTCAATTCTGAAGAAGGAGGAAGCTAGCTGGATGATGAATGTAGATAAGATTATTCTATTCACAGAAATGTTCCCAATTTTATTAGTAAGCATAGTTTACATGTTTGACTGTCTCTATGAACTAAATTTTGCACAGAAGTCATAACATTTTAGATTATCAGCTGTATCAGGTAATGTCACCAATGACAAGAGCCTGATGTCTGCAAATAGAGCTAGAGGATCCAGAAGCCAACACAAAGGAAAAAGAATATTATGGAATAAAATGTGTATGTGTGGTTGAATGAAAAATTAATTTGTTTTGTAAACTTTCACTCAAATCACAACAAAAGAGAAGGAAATGTCAGTCAGTGTGCCATCTTTTCATGAAGTAAGGGACCTGCTTCTCCTGAACAGTGACAGGAGCCAGAGGAAAGACCTGGGAAAAGAGAATGAAAGTGAAACAGCAGATGGAACAACCAGAGGTGCAAGGAGCAGAGGGTGTGGGAAGACAGAAGCCAGGCCACAGGGAGATCCGCACGGAAGAGAAGCTCAAGGGCAAATGGCAATCCTCCTCCAGAGCCAGCACAGGCTAAGTCTCTCCTTAGATCGAGCATTTGGAATTTGAAGTTCTTTCCTCCTAACTGGGAGAAAATGCATTTCTCTTTGTAAAATGACTCATGTGACCTTCCTGTTAGAGCAGAAATTCACAGCAAACCCAGGTGACAAGAAATTAAATGATGTGAGCTAGCGGGATAGTGTGTTGTACATGAATTTGGACTAAAAATTAGGAACCTTTCAAGTAAAGGTAATACCATGCACATAAGGTTGAAAGAATTGATGAACTTATTATAAAAACAGAGGAAAAGATTTCAGCGAAGCCCAGAGAATAAGGGAGGAGGGAATAAATCATAGGTTCTTAAAAGCTTTAGGGATCATGTTAGGATTTTTGATATATATTCAATGTGATAGAAAATGATAAACCATTACTTTAAATATATTAAAGCAATGATAAAAACAGATTACCTATCCTTTCCCTTTATTTAAAAATGTAAAGGTCTCAGAAAACAAAACAAAAACTTCAGTTTGGTGTTAAAACTAATTGGGCAATTCTGACCCGATGAGTTTCAGAGCTGTGCTCTTTTATTGTCCTTTTTTATGTAAGTTTAATTGAACTATGGAATGTGAAAATGGGCCATTGTTTTTGTTGTTCTTGTTGTTTTGCCATCAAGTTGGAACTGACTCATAGCTGACCCTCCAGAGGGTTCCCAGATTTAATTATAAACCATTACTTTAAGTAGATTACAGTGATGATAAAACCAAGTTCCCTATCCCTTCCCTATATTTAAAAATGTAAAGGTCTCAGAAAACAAAAGGAAAAAACCCTTTAAGTTTGGTGTTAAAATTAATTTGGCAAATCTGATTTGATGAGTTTCAGACTTATGCTCTTTCATAGTGCTTTTTTATGTAAGTTTAATTGAACTACGGACTGTGAAAATGGGTTATTGCTGGGCCATCGAGTTGAACCGACTCAAAGCGGGTTTTCAGAGTGAATTGCATGGGAGGAGATTAAATGTCCTTTCCCCACAGAGAAGCTGGCAGATTTGAACTGTGTGCCTTTGTGATGGCAGCTCAGCTATCTGCATAGTTTAAAATGATAAAATAAATAGAGTGCTGGTGTTGGCAGCATATGTACAAAAATTAGAACAATACAGAGAAGATTAGCATGGTCCCTGCACGAGGATGACATGCAAATTCCTGAAACATTCGTGCTTTTTCATATAAAACAACAACAAATGGAGACTTAAGATATTATTCAAGTATATAATATGGAGTCACTGCAGGCATTTAAGGCATTATATTGAAAAATATTGTGTGAGGAAAAATAAGGTCATAGTCATAGTTAGAAAGACCATTTCTAGATCTATCTTGAAATACAATGTTAA
>NW_006399767.1:25400970-25402895 GCF_000299155.1 Elephantulus edwardii | reverse complement strand
GAATGATCCAGGAAGCATAAAAGAAGATGGAAGTATTCAGAGTCACCACACCAAAAACAAGAGGCAATAGTGATGATCGAGGGTATTCAAGCTAATCTGAAGGAATTGGCAAATAAACAAGGCCTCAGGAATTGATGCAATATCAAATGGTATATTTCAACAAACAGATGCAGCCTGGGCGTGTTCATCAGGCTTTGCCAAGAAATCTGGAGGTCAATTACCTGGCCAACTGACTGGAAGAGATCCACTTTACTCCCATTCCATAAAGAGGTGATCTGACAGAATGTGGAAATTATTGAACAACATCACAAATACCACATGCAAGCAAAACCGTGATGAAGATTATTCTAAAATGACTGCAACCGCACATTAACAGAGAATTACCAGAAATGCAAGCTGTATTTAGAAAAAACTGTGGCACTAGAGACGCAAATGTTTTCAACTGTGTTGATCACAATAAGCCATTGCTGACTCTGAGAAGAATGGGAATCCCAGAACATTTGACTGTGCTTATGCTAAAGCTGTATTTGGACCAAGAGGCAGTCGTCAGAAAAGAGTAAGGAGACACTACATGGTTCAAAATCAGGAAAGGTGTCCACCAGGATGTATTCTGTCTCCATACATTTTCAATCTGTATACAGAACAGATCATCCGGCATGCTGGGCTGTACGAGGAGGATCTGTGGAAGAGTCATCAACAACCTGCATTTTGCAGATGACACAATCCTGCTTGCTGAAATTGAGGACCTGAAGCGCTTGCTACAAAGGGTCAAGGACTGCAGCCTTCAATATGGACTGAAGCTCAACATCAAGAAAACAAACATTCTCACCACTGGACCGATTGGCAGCATCAGTATGGATGGTGAAGAGATTGAGATAGTTAACAGTTTTTGTTTGCTTGGCTCCATAGTCAACACGCTTGGTACCAGCAGCTAGGAAATCAAAAGATGAATCACATTAGGAAAGTCTGTTGTCAGGGATCTCTCCAGAGTACTGAAGAGAAATGGCAACAGGCTGGAGACTAAGATGAGCCTGATGGGGCTATAGTCTTTGTAATTGCATGCTATGCATCAGAGAGCTGGACACTGACTAGAGGTGATAGAAAGAGAATTGATGCCTTTGAGCTGTGGTTCTGGAGAAGAGTGTTGAATATACCATGGACTGCTAGGAGAACAAACAGGTGTGTCTTGGGGAGGGTGAAGCCAGGCTGCTACTTGGAGTCAAGGAATCTGAAGGTTCGTCTGATATACTTTGGGCATATTGCAAGGAGGTTCTTGGAGAGACACATAATGTTTGGGAGAGTGGAAGGACAGCGCAGGAGAGGAAGACCCTCAATGAGATGGATTGATTCTGTGATTGGGGTGGTCGGAGGAATTATGTCGGACACAGTGAAGTTAGCACAGGATAGAGCAAGGTTTTGGGCTCTTGTACATAGGGTCACTGTGAGTTGCAAGCGACTCGGCAGTACATAACAACAACAAGAACAACAACAAGAAATAATATAGATCTTAGCTGAAAGCAGAGAGTACCAGAGGAAAGTCTATCTGTGTTGCATTGAGTGTGCAAAGGCATTTTATATGACTGTGTGGATCACAACAATTTGTGGCTAACCTTCATAAAGACGGGATTCCCAGAACACTTGATTGTGCTCATGTGAAACCTATACTAGTACCTGGAAGCAGATGTCAGGACAGAGCAAGAAAACACTTCATGTTGCATGAATCCATAAAGGAGTGCATCGGAGATGTGTCCTTTACCATACCTTTTCATTCTATATACAGAGGAAATAATTTGGAACATTGCACATTATGAGAATTGATATAGAATCAGGATTGGAGGAAGAATCATCAAGAACCTGTGTTAGGTAGATGACACAACCTTGCTTGCTGAAACTGAGGAGGACCTAAAGTCTTTGCTGCAGAGGCA
>NW_006399767.1:25398830-25399875 GCF_000299155.1 Elephantulus edwardii | reverse complement strand
AACAACAACAGCCATTTTATGCCAGGTTCAAATGTGCAGATGTTTGAAAAGGAGCAAAAACAAGTTTAACTGTTCCTTGAACCCCAAGGCCAGGCAGGGATGTGCAGAATGATACGTCCCTCCCTAAAGACTCTGTTCTGATGGCCTTGCTTGCTAATTGGAAGCCTTGCTTGCAGGTGGCAGGGATATCAAAACAAATGTATTGTTGGCCTTGAGGCTGAGTTGCTTTTCTGTCCACTGTGGAAGAATATAACACTGAATTTCAAGAATAAACACTGCTACTGACCATCAGTCTTAGCCTCTCTGTGTCCTTCATCCTGGGCTCTCCCCTTCCCTCGGCTGGTCCGCGGCACATGGTCTTTGCAGTTACTTGCTATGCACTAGAGAGCTAGGCAATGTGTAAGAATGATAGAAGAAGAATTGATTCCTTTGAGTTCTGGTACTGCAGAAAAGTATTGAACATACCATTAACTGCCAGGAGAACAAACAAGTCTGTCCAGGAGAGGGTGAAACCTAGCCACTCTTTGGAGGAAAGAATTTTGAAGTTCCATCTCACATATTTTTAGCATGTTGCAAGGAGGGACCGGTCCTTGGAGAAGAACATTATACTTGGAGGGGAGAAGGACAGCAAAAGAGAGGAAGACACTGGATGAGATGGATTGACATAGTAACTGGGGTAACTGGGATAGGCGTGTCAGAGATAGTGGGATTGGCTCAGGATAGAGCAGGTTCAGAGCTGTGTACATAAGGTCACTATGAGTTGCAGATGACTCGACGGCGCATAATAACAACAACGGAATTGGAAAATATTGTTGTGTTTTTATGTAGCGTCAAATCAGAACCAACTCATAGCTGACACTGCAGGAGGATTGGGAACTTTCAGAGTCAAGAACTCCTACAGGAGGAAATGGTCCATGATCCATGGTCACTCCCAGAGGAGCTACTGGATTTGAAATTCCTCCCTTTGTATTGGCAGTGCAATTGCTTACAGTTAGCCACCAGAGCTCCCTGAATACTCAAAAACTTGTAGGTATATAACTCGACA
>NW_006399767.1:25396912-25397845 GCF_000299155.1 Elephantulus edwardii | reverse complement strand
CAGTCTTTTTCAATTACTTGCTATACATTTGAGAGTTGATAATAAACAAGGAAAACAGAAGAAAAATAGATGCCTTTGAGTTATGATGCTTGAGAAGAGCAATAAATGTCCCATGGACTGTGAAAAGAATCAAGAAATATGTTTTGGAGAGAGTGAAGCCAGGATACATCTTAGAGGAAAAAATGGTGAAACTTTACAGACTCTGGGCATGCTTTCAGGAAGGGCCAGTCCTTGGGGAAGGACAGCTTTCTCAGAAGAGTGAAGAGTCAAGGAAGGAAATACCGTCATGAAATGGACTGAGACAGTGATTTTAACGATGGGCTCTAATGTGGATGAAACAATAAGGTGGTACAGCAAAAGGCAGGTTTCAGATCAGATGTATATAGAGCTGCTATTAGTCATATTTGACTTGACAGCATTGAACAGCACCTATACAATTTCACTACAAACACCCCTCCTAATTTTATGCGAAAAATAAAAAAGTTTTGTGAATATTCACTTTTCCCTGTGAAAGCTCTATGTAGGAGCCTGTGTCCCTGGACTCTTTGGCCCATGAAGAAATCTATTAATTTCAGCTCATAACAAGTCCTATAGTAGAGCATAGAACTGCTCTATTGCATTTCCAAGACTGTAATAATTATGGAGGAAGCTCTAATGGCATAATGGGTAAGGAGGGAGTTGCACTGCCAACCCAAAGGCATGACGTTTGAGTTCAACAGCTGCTGTGGGGGTAGAATATAGTCAATCTCCTTCCACGACATTTACAGCCTCTGAAAATCTGCAGGAAGGTCACTTATGAATCTGTTTCAACACCATGCACATAATAACAATCATTGTGAAGAGAATCTGTAGCACAGTAGTTAGGTGTGAGGCTAGCTGATGAGAGGCTGGCAGCTTGAACTCACCAGCAGCACAGTTGTAGGAAAGACTGGA
>NW_006399767.1:25383159-25394012 GCF_000299155.1 Elephantulus edwardii | reverse complement strand
AATGCACTGTGTACAGATCCCTTCCACTGTTCTTATTACTATTTGCTATTAAGTTGCCACCAACTCATAGCAATCCTATATATAACAACTCTGAAACCTGCCTTATCCTGAGTCAGTTTCCCTGAATCTTACACACCTAATCTCAATGTCCCAATTATTATGTCAATCCATCTCATCTAGGGTCCTCTCTTGTGCTGTCACTCCACACTTCCAAGCATGTCCTTCTCTGAGGTCTGGTCCCTCCTAGCTACATGCCCAAAGAATGTGAGACTTTTTTTTTTCCAATCCTTGTCTCCAAGGAGAAACTTGGTTTCACTCTTTCCAAGACATACCTATTTCTTTTCCTGAATGTTGATATGATCAATATTCTTCTCCATCACCACAACTTAAAGACATCAATTCTTCTGTCATCACTAGTCATCATCTTACCTCTCTCATGCGTAGCATGTAATTGTGAAGATCATGGTCTGCATCAGGCTCAGCTTAGTTTCTAGACTGATGTCACTGCTCCTCAGCACTAAGGAGAGGTCCCTGACAGCAGACTTTCCCAGTGCAATTCATCTTTTGATTTCCTGACTGCTTGTGTCAAGAGTGATGACTACGGAGCCAGCAAGTTGAAATTGTTAACAACCTCAATCTCTTCTCTAGTCATCATGAGGCAGTCAATTGGCCCAGTTCTAAAAAGCTTTGTTTTCTTGATGGTGAGTTTCAATCTATATTAAGGACTACAGTCCTTGACCTTCGGCTGCAAATGCTTTAGGTCCTCCTCAGGTTCAGTAAGGAAAACCCTATCATATCCATAGCACAGTTTGTTGCTGAGTCTTCCTCTAATCCTGATGCCACATTCCTTCTGGTAATGTATAGCCCCCTGAATGATCTGTTCTGCACATAGATTGAAAGGGTATGGAGATAGGATGAATTCCTGATGCACTCTTTTCGTAATTTTAAGCTATGCCGTTTTTCCTTGCTCTGATCTGATCATTGCTTCCTGGTCCAAGTATAGGTTTTGCAGGAGCGCAATCAAGTGTTCTGGAATTCCTGTTATTTTCAAGGTTAGCAGTAGTTAGTTGTGATCTACACTTTCAAATAAAGCACAGATAGACTTTCCTCTGGTACTCTTAGGTTTGGCTAAGATCCATCTGACACTGGTGATAATGTCTATCCTGCCATGGCCTCTTCTAAATTCAGGTTCTGTTTCTGATAGTTCTCTGCAAATGTATTGTTCCAGTCTTTGTTTTATAATGTTCAGCAAGATTTTGTTAGTGTGTGGTATTAGTGGTATGGTTGATAATTTCCACACTCAGATTTTTTTTATAGGATTAAGTATGGATTTCCTACAGTCAGTTGGCAAGGTAGTTGTCCTCCAGATGTCTTGTCACACCTGGTGAGCACATCCAGGGCAGTACCTGTTTGTTGAAATTTATAAATTTATTTGCTATCAATTCCTCGGCCTTATTTTTTTTTTTTTTGCAAGTTCCTTCAGAGCTTCTTGAACCTCCTCCCTCATCTCCATTGCCTCTTGATCAGATGTTGTTTCATGAAGTTCTTCTGTGTCCACCAGTTCTTTACGGTACAGTGATTGTGTACTTCTCGCATCTTCATTTAATGCTTCCTTGAACATTGAATCAGCTTTTCCAGTGATTGAAAAGTAATTTTAAGAAAGAAGAAAAATCCAGGTCATTTCATTTATTGTACTCCCTCTTATTGTGGTAGGTCTATGTCATCCTTGGGAATTTCTGTAATGGTGATGACTTAGGTGGGGAAAGATTAGAGAGGAGCAGGAAGTAGAGAGGTAGAGGCAGAGACACACACCCAATTCAGTGAAAAAGGGACTATGGTGAGGATCCTGTGAAATGTGTCCCCCTCAAAGGCCTTTGACTTCCCTATATTTGCTTACTGAGTTTCAGGTGTAAGGAATATTTTCACAAATCCTTTGGGGCCCTGCCTGAGGTATATAAGTTAAACCATAGGAAATTGTTAATGTTTGACCATATTTTCTGTCCACAAACCCGGAATTTTATTCTATACCAGTTGTTTCCTTCCTGTGGGCTGAGTCCAGAGAAAGGAGAGATGGTGGGGAAATTGATTGAATAGAAATGCCCAAAACAGACTCTTAAAGACCAAGTTGGAAAGATGTATTGTTTTTAAGTGACCAAAGAAAGAACACTTCAGAGATGTGCCATATCTACAGGATCGTTCCATGCCCTTCTTCAACCCACGGTTCTTTCCACAGGAAAGAGAAGAAATTCCAAACTCATTTTCTGTCACAGAAAGTCTAGTGCAGGGGCATACACATCTATACTCCAGGAGCATCAGGATTTAGAAAGAAGGGAAAGATGATGATGTTAGAGTACTCTTGACCCCTGCTTACATTTTTGGCAGGGGTACCAACATCACAGATCTCACTGAGGACATAATGTCATAAAAGCCCCTTGAAAAATACCAGGAACCCTTCCCTTATATAGCTATCTAAATATAATAAAAGGAAGAGTGTGAGGGGAACTTCTTTTCAATTCTCAAAACCCTGAGGGAATTGATGAGAGGGCAGGGAGGTTTGAATGGAAGATGGTTAAATAAAACCCAGTCGTAACAGGTCCCTTAAGCAGCTTCCAGAGGGAGCACAAACAGCCACTCTTCGCTCGTGTGAAAGAGTGAGGGATCAATATGACAAAGATGGATAGATATCTAAGAAGTCACAGTTTTCCTCTTTCAAGAACATGACTCCACAGAGCCTGTACACAGCGGATGAGTTAACTCTTTCCATACCTTATTCAGACACCATATTCTGATGTGAAAGACTACTCTGCCTCCAGGAGCCAGGCAGGCCAGGCTAGGCCTAGGGTTTAAGGCAGCAGAGGGCTTCAAGCCCAAAAAGGCCCTCAGACCAGTCTTTCATTGTTTTTGTTCAGACATTCCTAAGGTCATATAGCCCTGATGTACAAGTTGCCATACCATGTGGTCACTTTTGGTTGCTGTGAGGCTGAACACTGTGACACTGATGTGTCAAATGTGTTAATGGTTGGTTCCTCAATGCGGACAGAGAGTGGGGTGGAGCTCCCTGATTAAAACAAGCTTGAAAGGAGGAGTGGCATCCACTTCCATAATAGTTTGCCTCTGGAAACCCTATGAAACTGGAAAGAGGATGAAAGGCACCCAAGCGTTGAGGACTCTCCTTCATAGGATCGCTATGAGTTGCCTGCGACTCAGTGGCACTTAACAACAACAACAACACATAACTTATTCCACCCCACAATACCTAATCCACCATGAACGATGCACTTACGTTGAGTGTTTCTGGACAAAGCCAGCGGAGGGCTCAGCACAACCATCATCAGTGTCAGGGCTGCCATCCAGGTGCCCCCAGGGAACCACAAGCTCACCATCCTGGATGACAGGAGGGGACAAGTCCTAAATGAGCAGGCAAGTCTCCACCAATTGAGACCTACAACCTATTGTGCAAAAACAGGAACTAAGAAATGCATCACTTTGCCCCTGCTTAGGTAACCTTTGGGAACCAATCAGCATTTGAAATGGAAAGCATCATCAGTTGCTGGTCAAGATCTCATATGAAAGACCTCTTTTTGAACTTTTAGTTAAAAGTTGCTTGTCTTTTAATACTTTAAAGATTTGATCCACTGGCCCACCATGGAAAACACTTTGCAGTACAGAGGGGAGTAAATATCAGGAAAATATCTTCTAGCAGAACAAGAAGGCAAGAAGTTTTAACCCACCCCATTCCCAAATCAGAAACCCACAAGTGAATAAGACAGTTTGTTTAATCACCACAGGACTATGCTTACCATTGTCCTGTATCATCTGGTCCCCATTGGATCCTTTCCATTTCTTTCACCTACTCCCCTATCCACCAAATTGTGCAGCCCTGCAACTGCATCCCTGAATTTCATCCCTGCCCATCCTCACCCTTCTGCCCCCAACATTCACCTCCTTGTATCCCCATATATGTTGTTCTCAATAAAAAAATAAAATAAAAGTTTGATCCAGGTACATAAATAACGTTTACTTTAACTCCTATTACAAACCATCCCTAGGCTTGTGAATGATATGTGCACACACGTTTAAGCCCTTTAAGAGACTTTATGTCTCCTGTGGTTGAAGACAATGTGTGTGTTTAGGAATAGAGGTGTTGAAGAAGATGACTGTAAGTCAAGAGATCTTTAATTTACAATATTACACGGAAGAATGTCTAATCATGAGAGAATGAATTTTCAAAGGGAAAATTAAAATTCTGTGTCTTTTTTTTTTCTCCTCCTGAAAAGTGGATAGTGGGAGATAACTATGAGTCTTTGGCCACTTAGGAGCCTCCTTGGGAAACAGACTTCTCTGGTGGCAGGACAGAATTACAGCTTGTGATTAGAAACTATGCTCTATATCTCCTTAAGGATAAGGCTATCTCTGATAAGCAAACAAACAAAAAAATAAAAACTTAGTGAGTAATGTGTCTTCAGTGAAAAGTTTTTCAAGGTTATTTCCTGTAATTGTCATTGAGTTTAGCTGCATATCCAGAATACATAAGAGACAATCTAGTAGAAGTAAAGGTCTTCAGGATATGTTAGTAAAACACTTAACCTGACAATACGATAAGGTAAAAAGTTCAAATCAAACAACACAAGGACCTTGTTATTGTTGTTTTTATTTGCCATCCAGTCACCTGAAACTCATAACAACCCTATGTACAACAGGTCTGAAGCCAGCCCTGGCCTGAGCCAGTCTCACAGACTCCAACACACCTACCCCATTCCCCAGTTACTGTACCGAATCCATCTCATCTGAGTTATTCCTCTCCTGGGCTGTCCTTCCACCCTTCCAAACATGATATCCTTCTCCAAAGACAGATCCCTCCTGCCCATGTGCCCAAACCATGTGAGACAGGGTACAAAATTCTAGCTTCCAAGAAGAAACTTCATTTCTCCCTCTCTAAGACAGACCTATTTGTTTTATTTTGTTGTTGTTTTTGTTATGTGTCGTCGAGTCGTTTGCAACTCATAGCGACCCTATGTACAATAGCCCTAAACCCTGCTCTATCCTGTGCCAACCGCACTGCCTCTGACACATCCCGATTATCCCAGTCACTGAATCAGTCCATCTCATAGAGGGTCTTCCCCTCCTGCGCTGTCCCTCTACTCTACCCAGCATGATGTCCCTCTCTAAAGACCTGTCTCTCCTTACAACATATCCAAAGTATGTCAGACGAAGCCCCAGAATCCTTCCCTTCAAAGAGCAGCCTGGTTTAACCCTCTCTAGGGTAAATCTGTTTGTTTTCTTGGCAGTCCATGGTACATTCAATACTCTTCTCCAGCACCACAGCTCAAAGGCATCAATTCTCTTTCTATCCTCCCTAGTCATTGTCCAACTCTCTGATGCATAACAAGTGATTGCAAAGACCGTGGACTATATCAGGCACACCTCAGTCTCCAGAGAGACACCGTTGCTCTTGAGTACTTTAGAGAGGTCCCTAACAGCAGACTTTCCCATCGCAATATTTTTTTTATTTCCTGACTGCTGGTGCCAAGAATGTTGACTGTGGAGCCGAGCAAACTGAAGCTGTGAACAATCTCAATCTCTTCGCCATCCATCCTGATGCTACCAATTGGTCCAGTGGTGAGAATCTTTGTCTTCTTGACATTGAGCCTCAGTCCATACTGAAGGCTGCAGTCCTTGACCCTCTGCAGCAATTGCATGAGGTCCTCCTCAGTTTCAGCAAGCAGGGTTGTGTCATCTGCATAACACAGATTGTTAATAGACCTTCCACCAATCCTGATGCCACAATTCTCCTCATAGAGCCCAGCGTCCTATATAATCTGCTCTGCATACATGTTGAAAAGGTATGGAGATAAGACACATCCCTGGCTTACACCCTTCCCAATTTTGAACCATGCAGTGTTACCCTGCTCTGTTTGTTTTCTTCGCAGTTCTTAATATGTTCAAGAATCTTCTCCAGCACCACAACTCAAAGGCATCAATTCTTCTTCTGTCATGCTTAGTCATTGTCTAGTTCTCTGATGCATAGCGAGTAATTCTAAAGATCACATGCACCTTAGTCTCTATGCTGACATAGTTTCTTCTCATTACTCTGGAGAGGTCCCTAATGACACATTTTGCCAGTGCAATTTGTCTTTTGATTTCTTGACTGCTTGTGCTAAGTGTGTTGATTGTGGAGCCAAGCAAACTGTACTTGTTAACCACCTCAGTCTCTTCTCCATCCATCATGGTGCTGCTATTGTTACCTTGGTGAGAATCTTTGTCTTTTTGATGTTGAGCTTCAATACATATTGTAGACTACAGTCTTTGACCTGCAGCAAGCACTTCAGATCCTCCTCAGATTCGGCAAAGAAGATTGTGTCTTCTGCATAATGTAGGTGGTTGATGAGTCTTCCTCCAATCTTGATGTCACATTCCTCCTCATACCTTAGAGGTCAATAAATATTTCAGGTCAACCATAAGCACAAGCGGGTTGTAGAATGCTTATCATTTACATGTAACTATGTTCGGTCCCTTGTTCACAGTTTTCATTGTTTTCTCATTTAACCTTGAAAATTCATCTGAATAGATCCTCTTCCCTTGTTTTGTTTTGATAAGAGTTTTTGAGTGTTTGATGGGTTTGGGGTTGTTGTATTTTAAAGAATGATATGAGGAGGCTTTGTTAGTTAATTATAAAACATTCAGGGAATGGAAAATATACAGGAAAAACTATAAATTTAATCCTTTGTTATGATCATGTAATTTTATGCCCAGATTTCTACTTCAAAGCAACTATTAAGATATTACAATAACTGTATCATCTCAGATTGAGAATGAACTTCCTATAACAGCTTGATGATCTCAGGCGCCACTGACTCAGTTCCAGCTCAGAACAACCACATGAACAGCAGAAAGAACCTCTGTCCAGTCCTGCACCGTCCTCACTCTGTCTTCCATGCTCTGGGCCATTGCTGAATCCCTGTGTAAATCTATCACATTGTTGGCCTTCCTCTCTTTTCCCCACCCTCTGTTTTTCCAAGCATCCTGACCTTCTCCATGGACTGATCCCCCTTATGACATGCCCAAGACATGTGGGATGGACTCATCACCCTGGCTTCTAAGGAACACGATGGTGGCACTTTCTTCAGGACAGCCATCCATGAAATAGTCAATATTTTTTTAATTAATTCTAATGAAAGTTTACAGAGACTTAGGGTTTCCAATCATTAATTGTTGCACTTTTCTCCCTGCCAACCTCCTCCACCCCAACTCACTTTTCTCTCTGATAGGTAAAGGAAAACGTCTTTCATGGTTATGCAATCCCTCCTCCCAAATCCACTCTATTGTGCAGCCTTCATTCTGGACTCCTGTCATGACATTAATACCCAATCATATATCACTTTTAAGCAGTTCTCTCCTTCATCTGTTTCAATGCAGCATACATCATTCCTCCTTTGTTTTCCCTCAACCTCGATGTCAGTACTGTTTTACAACAATGTCCCTATGCAATATTTGTCCTTTTGTGACTGAGATATTTCACTCAGCAATTTTTCACCTATTTTGCATATTTCATGAGTTCCTTGTTTTTTGATAGAAATAGTCAATATTTTTGCCAACACAGTAATTCAATAACATCTATTCCTCGTCTTATTCATTATCTAGTGTTTCTCTTTCATTTTTTAGCTTGCGTTATCATGATTTGAGTAAAGGGACATTGTTCCAAGTGGTATCATACTGGTCTATCAGTTTCCTATTCTGAGATACTTGGGGTTGCTGTGATACTGAATGCTATACTGCTGGTGTGGTAAGTGACATAATGGTTACCCATGACAGACAGGGTTTTGTAGAGCTGCCAGATTAAGACAGGCTTAGAGGCAGGATTGACATCCACTTCTTAAACAACAGGTTTTGAAAACTGTATGAACATTAGGGAAACAACAGTTCTAGTACAGGGTTCACATCTTTTGTTCATAGAGACACTCTGAGTCGTATTGATTTGATGGCACTTAACAAAAAAAACAACATCATTTTGTGCATTGATATTTGATATGGGTATGTTCTCTTGAGCACAGTCAAGTGTTCTGTGATTCCCATTCCTCTCAAGGTTAGCCACAATTTCTTGTGATCCAAACAGCCAAATGCCTTTGTGTAGACATTGAAACATAGATAGATAAATATTCCTCTGGTACTCTAGACTTTCAGCCAAGATCCATCTGACTTTGGCTGATTTCCTTAGTGCCATGGCCTCTTCTTTTTTTTTTTAAACATTTCTTTATTTTTTGCAATTCATTTTTTTAAATTTAATTGGGGAAAACATAATGGGGGTACAAGGAGTTGAGGGTTGGGGGCAGAAGGGTGAGGATGGCCACAGATGCAGTTGCAGAGCTGCACAATTTAGTTGGTGGGGGAGCAGGTGAAGGAAATGAAAAGGATTCAGTGGGGACCAGATAATACAGGGGAATGGTAAGCATTTTCCAATGTCAATTAAACCAACTGTCTTATTGATATGGGAACTGGATGCAGACTCTCTGGCTTGTTCATGCTAACAGGGGCGTTGATGTGAAGGGGGAAAGGGAGGACACTTTATCACCTTACTGGTGGTCTTGGGTTAAAGCTGCTTGCCTTCTTGTTCTGTTAGAAGATATTTTCCTGTCATTTGCTCCCCTCTGGACTGCAAAGTGTTTTCTCAGGTGGGTCCAGTGGGGTTGACTGGTTGAACCCAGAGGCTCCATCTTCCTTTGCTTCCTTAGCTGTCAGTTGTATTTCCTTTTTGTCACTGGCACTGGGTTCAGGGTCAATTCTGGAGTAAAACTCAGTGTTAAGGTTACCTATAGGAAAGGGAGCAAACCTAGAGAGAACAAACTTGTGAGTTACAAATATAAGGGCTTTGGAGGTGTTCCTTTCAGGTTTGCTGGGGGAGAGGGTGGCAGAATGTAGCCTAGATAAAATTCTCTGGATACCCTAGGTATTTTTTTCCCCCATCCAAGGGTCAGATGGCACAATCTGGGGACTGAGGAGCTCATCCTGAGGGCCGTGATGGCTCGCCCTGAGCCGAGGGCCGAAGACAGCCCACTCTGGGCCAGGGGCCAAAGATAGCCCATCCCGAGCAGGGCAACCTCCCCCCAGGGTCTGGCTGGTACATTCCCCCTCCAATTGCCTTCACCCAGTGTGGTCCCCTTGCCTGACCAAGTACTGTGTGGCCAAGGACAGCATCTCCAATTGCAGCACAGCCACTTTTACCCCACTCCCCAATAAGTGGTCATACTATAATTTGAAGTAGGTGTCACTGCCCTCCCCCTTTATAAATGGCAAAGGGAACCTGAGAGTTGTGAATAGACTCCCCCCAGGTCTAAACAGCTTTTGGCAGAAGCATTCAACAGATCAAAATATGTGGTGCATTTAGGATGTCGGTCCTCTTGGACATGCTGCCACTGTTAAGTGCCATCAAATAGACAACTCACAGTGACCTTAAACAATCCATTGTATCAGTGATCATCTTCTCTGGCCTGCCCGAAGAAACCCAAACCTGCTGGCAGAGGGCTCGTGTCCCATCTCCTGCGCAGGCGGTGAGGTGTCATCTCTGCACTGTGGCCAGTGGCCGCCCGTTTCCCTGCTGCCACTATCTTGGCTCCAAGAATTCTCCCCAGAACAAGTCCACTTTGCGGGATTGTGGCACATCCGCTGCACCAGTCTTGGGGAGGCCTGGAGCCTACTATCCATCCTGGGCGAGGGAATCCATAGTTTCCAGCTGTGGGAGCTTCATGGAGCTGCAGCAGCAGTTTGGCACAGTGCGGGCTCTGCTGGAGGGGGTTGGAAGCTGAGAGACTCACCCATTCCTCCTTGGGAATCCTTGAATTCCTGTAGTTGAGCCTCGATCTTCACTGAAGACCAGTCATCAACTGTTTAACTGTTCAATTATCAATAAACAGAGGTCTGTAGAAGGCCATAGTGGCCCTGCTCCAAGTGGTCCACTGCTCCCGCAACTCACCACATTGTCTCTGCCTCCGCCGCCATCTTGGATCTGGCCATGGCCTTTTCTAAACCCAGCTTTTGTTTCTGGTAGTTCTCTATCAATGTAGTGTTCCAGTCTATTTTGGATAGTCTTCAGCAGGATTTTGCTTGCGTCTGATATGAGTAATATGGTTCGATCATTTCTACACTCTATTGGGTCACGTTTTGTTGGAAGGGAATAAATATGTATCTCTTCCAGTCATTTGGCCAGGTAGTAGTCCTTCAGATTCCTTGGCACAACCTGGTGAGCACATCCAGGACAGTATCTGCCCGTTGAAATATGTCAGTTGATATCCCATCAATTCCTGTGGGCTTGTTTCTTGCCCATTCTTGCAAAGCACCTAGAAATTCCCCTTTCATAACCATTAACTTTTTATCATTCATTGTTTCAGTACCTTCTTCTGTGTCAGCCAATTCATTTTGCTACAGTGACTCTGTACCCCTTTCTTCTGATTCTTTCTGGATCATTCATTATTCTGCTCTCAATATCCTTAAGTATAGGCCAGACGGAAGAACTCCCGCCCACCACCAGAAGGGGCTCTGCCCGCTGCCAGACGGGCCAGGAAGAGACCTGGGAAGAACAACAGTCAGCCACCCACGCGAAACTTCAGAGGAGCAAAGACCGTGATACCCCAGAGGAGCGAAGACTACCCACCACTGTGTGACCCCCCCTGCACCCCACACCTGAATGACCCCCAACACACAGGGTGCTGCTGCATAAACCCCCAGCAGCGCCCAAGCCCTAGCAGGCACTGAACTGACATTTTTCTGAAGTCATAAAGTCAGAGAAATGCACAAATTCGGTAGCTGCCCATCTGATCTCAAGAGCATTGTCTTCAGATCAAGAACACACACCAATGTCT
>NW_006399767.1:25363312-25375904 GCF_000299155.1 Elephantulus edwardii | reverse complement strand
AAGAATTTAATGAAATAACCCATGAGCAAGAGCCTATGGTGATGAAGGAAGAGTTCAAACTGCTTTGAAGGAAATAGCAAAAAATAAGGCCCCAGGAATAGGTGGTATACAAATTGACGTGTTTTAGCTAACAAATGCTATCCTGGACATGCTCAACAAGTTGTGCCAAGAAATCTGGAGAATAACCACTTGGCCAACTGACTGTAAGAGATCTATAATTATTCCCATTCCAAAGAAGTGTGACCCAACTGAGCGTGGAAACTACAGAACAACATCACTGATTTCACATGCAAGCAAGATTCCACCGAAGACCATCCAAAATCAAAAAGGGTGAACTCTCTCAGCATTTCATAAACAGAAGGAATTGAAGAACAAATACAAGCTTCAATATGCAATATGTGAGGATGCTATTAGTAGAATAGTGAGTGTTCCAGGAAGCATAAAAGAAGATGGCAGTATTCAGAGTCACTACGCCAAAAACAAGAGGCAATAGTGATGATCAAGGGTATTCAAGTTAATCTGAAGGAACCGGCAAATACACAAGGCCTCAGGAATTGATGCAATATCAAATAGTATATTTCAACAAACAGATGCAGTCTGGGCTTGTTCACCAGGCTGTGCCAAGAAATCTGGAGGTCAACTACCTTGCCAACTGACTCGAAGAGATCTAATTTACTCCCATTCCATAAAGAGGTGATCTGACAGAATGTGGAAATTACGGAACAATATCACAAATACCACATGAAAGCAAAACACTGATGAAGATTATTCTAAAATGACTGCAACAGTACCTTAACAGAGAATTACCAGAAACACACTGTATTTAGAAGAAGCTGTGGCACTAGATACGCAAAGGTTTTTGATGTGTTGATCACAACAAGCTGTGGCTGACTCTGAGAAGAATGGGAATCCCAGAACATTTGATTTTGCCTATGCTAAAGCTATATTTGGACCAAGAGGCGGTCGTCAGTACAGATCAAGTAGACACTGCATGGTTGAAAATCTGGAAGGGTGTCTGCCAGGGATGTATTCTGTCTCCATACATTTTCAATCTGTATACAGAACAGATCATCCGGCACGCTGGGCTGTACGAGGAGGATTTTGGCATCAAAATTGGAGGGAGAGTCATCAACAGCCTGTGTTTTGCAGATGACACAATCCTGCTTGCTGAAATTGAGGAGGACCCAAAGTGCTTGCTACAAAGGGTCAAGGACTGCAGCCTTCAATATGGATTGAAGCTCAACATCAAGAAACAAAGATTCTCACCACTGGACCAATTAGCAGCATTAGTATGGAGGGTGAAGAGATTGAGATAGTTAAGAGTTTTTGTTTGTTTGGCTCCATAGTCAGCTCTCTCGGTACCAGAAGCCAGGAAATCAAAAGACGAATCTCAGGAAAGTCTGTTGTCAGGGACCTCTCCAGAGTACTGAAGAGAAATGTCATCCGGATGGAGACTAAGATGAGCCTAATGGGGCTATAGACTTTGCAATTGCATGCTATTCATCAGATAGCTGGACACTGACTAGAGGTGATAGAAAGAGAATTGATGCCTTTGGGATGTGGTGCTGGAGAAGAGAGTTGAATATACCAGGGACTGCTAGGAGAACAAACAGGTGTGTTTTGGAGAGGGTGAAGCCAGGCTGCTCCTTGGAGTCAAGGAATCTGAAGGTTTGTCTGACATACTTTAGGCATATTGCAAGGAGGGACTGGTCCTTGGAGAGAGACATAATGTTTGGGAGAGTGGAGGGACAGTGCAGGAGAGGAAGACCCTCAATGAGATGGATCGATTCTGTGACTGGGGTGGTGGGAGTAAGTATGTCGGAGACAGTGAGGTTGGTATAGGATACAGCAGGGTTTAGGGTTTTTGTACATAGGGTCACTGTGAGTTGCAAGCAACTTGGCGGTACATAACCACAAGAAATACGATAGATCTTGGCTGAAAGCAGAGAGTACCAAAGGAATGTCTATCTGTTTTGCATTGAAGGTGCAAAGGCATTTATTTGACTGTGTGGATCACAACAATTTTTGGCTAACCTTCAGAAGGATGGGATTCCTAGAACACTTTATTATGCTCATGTGAAACCTATACATCTACCTGGAAGCAGATGTCAGGACAGAGCAAGGAAACACTCCATGGTGCATGAATCAATAAAGGAGTGCATCAGAGATGTGTCCTTTACCATACCTTTATATTCCTTATATAGAAGAGATCATTTAGAACATTATGTTGCACATTATGAGGATAAATGTGGCAGCAGGATTGGAGGAAGACTCATCAACAACCTGTGTTATGTAGATGATACAACCTTGCTTGCTGAAACTGAGGAGGACCTAGAGCCATTGCTGCAGAAGGTCACAGACTTCATTCTTCAGTATGGATTGAAGCTCAACATCAAGAAAACAAAGATTCTCATCAGTAGGCCAAATGACAGCACTAATATATATGCAGAAGATATTCAGATTATTTACAATTTCAGCTTGCTTGGTTTCACAATCAATACTCTTGGCACCAGCACCAGCAAGGAGAAATTGCATTAGGAAAATCTGCTGTCAAGGACCTCTCCAGAGTACTGAAGAACAACAGTATCAATCTTGAGACTAAGGTGTGCCTTATCCAAGCCATGGTCTTTGCAATTACTTACTATACACTAGAGAGAATGATAGACGAAAAATTGATTCCTTTGAGTTGTGGTACTGGAGTATTGAACATACCATGAACAGCCAGGAGAATAAACAGGTCTGTCTAGGAGAGGGTGAAACCTAGGTACTTTTTGGAGGCAAGAATTTTGAAGTCCCATCTCACATATTTTTAGCATGTTGCAAGGAGGGACCAGTCCTTGGAGAAGAACATCATTCTTTAAGGGTAGAAGGACAGCACAGGAAAGGAAGACACTGGATGAGATAGATTGACACAGTAACTGAGGTAATTGGGATAGGTATGCCAGAGATAGTGGGATTGGCTCAGGATAGAGCAGGTTCAGAGCTGTGTACATAAGGTCACTAAGAGTCGCAGGTGACTTGAAGGCACATAATAACAACAACAACATTGGAGAATGTAGTTGTGTTTTTATGTAGCATCAAATCAGAATAGCTGACACTGCAGCAGCATTGGGAACTTTCAGAGACAAGACCTCCTACAGGAGGAAATTGACCATATTCTCGCCCAGAGGAGCTCTTGGATTTGAACTTTGTGCCTTTGTATTGGCAGTGCAGTTGCTTACACTTAGCCACCAGAGCTCCCTAAATACCTAAAAACTTGAAGGTTATGACACGACACTATAAAGTCAAGTTGTTGAAAGTAAGCTTAGATGATGATGACCAGGAAGGCCAAGAAACAAGGTAAAATAAATCATGAAAAAATGAATTGGAAAAATGTGTGTATGTATAAAATGGGAATATATACCTTTCAGAAGCATCATAGTGCAAGCTGGAGTTTTCAACCTTGACCACATTGTCATTTTGGACTGAATAATTCCTGGAAGTCCATAGAAAACCTCCTAAGCTTTGTAGAGTGTTTAACATCATTCCTGGTCTCTGCCCATCTGAAAGCAGCACCATCTCAACAACTATGATAAAGTGTCTGCAAACATTGCAAAGAGCCTCCTGAGAGACAAAATTGTCTCTGGGTGAGAACCATGTGAAATGTCTCTGTTTGTTGTGTGGTGTGTATTTTCGTCAAAACAAAGGCAGAAAAGGGAATATTAAAGGAAAAGGACAAAATCCATGATGCTTAAAAAGAATGTTTTACTAGGTCATTAATTTATAAACAAGGAAAACATGGATTAGCAGAGATAGGATCCCTAACTGGTTTATGAATTGCTTTGAATAACTGAAATGGGAAGAAATTAATGTTTCATTTTCTCTCAGCATCAAGGAAACAAAAATCCTCCCCACTGGACAATAAGCAACATCATGATAGCTAGAGGAAAGATAGAAACAGTCGTTGATTTTGTCTTACTCTGGTCTACAATCAATATTCAAACCATGGCACTGGAAGTCAAGAAATCAAAAGACATGTTGCATTGGGCAAGTCTGTAACCAGGGACCTCTCCAAAGTGCTAGAGAGCAAGGACGTCAGGTTCAACTCTGAAATAGGACTCCAGGGGCCGCAGTCCTTTTCAATTACTTGCTATACATTTGAGATTTGACAGTAAACAAAACAGAAGAATAATAAATGTCTTTGTGTTGTGGTGCTTGAGAAGAGCAATAAAGGCCTCATGGACTGTGAAAAGAACTTGGAACTATGTTTTGGAGACAGTAAAGCCAGGATAATCCTTAGAGGGATGGATGGTGAAACTTTACAGATTCTGGGCATGTGTTCACAAAGGGCCAGTCCTTGGAGAAGGATATCTTGCTCAGAGGAGTGAAAGGTCAAGGAAAGAAAGACCCTCAGTTAGGTGGGTTGAGACAGTGACCGTAACAATGGGCTCTAGTGTGGCAGAAACGATAAGGTGGTACAGCAAAAGGCAGGTTTCAGATTGGATGTACATAGAGTTGCTATTGGTCATGTTTGACTTGACAGCATCCAACAGCAATTATACAATTACTCTACAAACACACCTCCTAATTTTATGCAAAAAATAAAAAAAATTGAGACTATTCATTTCTCCCTGTGAAAGCTCCTTGTAGGAGCCTGTGTCCCAGGACACGTTGACCCATGAGGAAACCTGTTCTATTAATTTCATCTCATACCAAGTCCTATAGTAGAGCACAGAACTGCTCTCTTGCGTTTTCAAGACTGTAATGATTATGGAGGAAGCTCTAATGGCGTAATGGGTAGGGAGTTGCACTGCCAACCCAAAGACATGAAGTTTGAGTTCAATAGCTGCTGTGGGGGGGGGAGAAGATAATCCATCTCCTTCCACGACATTTACAGCCTCTAAAAATCTGCATTAAGGTTACTTATGAATCCGTTTCAAGACCATGCACATAATAACAATCATTATGAAGAGAACCTGTAGCACAGTAGTTAGGTGTGAGGCTAGCTGATGAGAGGCTGGCAGCTTGAACTCACCAGCAGCACAGTTGTAGGAAAGACTGGACAAGTCCTCTCCTAAATTTTTGAGTATAGGAAATCTTTAGGAGGCAAGTCTACTGTGTCGTAGTGATGATGAGAGCCTGAATGATGTAATGAATTAGGGGGCTGTGCTGCTAACAGAAAGGTTGTTGGTTCAAATCCACCTGGCACTCATTAGGAGAAAGATGGATGATGTCCTCATGTAAAGATTTGCAACCTTGTAAACTCGATGGAGGATTGTTAGGAGCTGGAATTCAAGCAAAGGCAGTGGGTTTGGGGTTTCTGTTAATGAAAAGATGAATTGACAGATTCAAGTATAGGGGTAATTGTGAGACTCCTCCAAGATCAGGCAATGTGTACTGTGGAAAATGAGAGTCATAACGAGTCAGAGTCAACTCAGTGATACCTAACAGCAGTATCAGTAAGAGCCTGGATTGACTCGAGTGCACACAGCCGTCTTTATGGAACAGATGGTGGGTTCAAATCACTGATCTTTAGGTTGGCAACCCACGGCTGTAAATGGATTTTAAACCCTGAGCTTGCTGCAGTGTTCAACTGTGTAGGAGTTCAAAACTTATCCAAAGAAAAAGTCAATCACTAGTGCTTAAAACAATGCTAATGATTAGCAAATCAACTAGAATCAAATGTCAATTGTTGACTTTGCAAATGAGCTAGGAGATGAAGATTTTGAAAACATTGTGATAAATTAGACGAGAATTATGTCAATCCTCACCATTTAATGAAATTTTAGCAGATAAACATTAGACAAGTCTAAGGAAAACTGATAACAAATGCATGCTGAGCACGGACAGATAGTTCCCAGCTGGGTATTCCTAAAGGGATGGAAGCATAGGCCAGTCGATCATGTGAAGGACATGGAAGGAAAAATCCCTGAAGATAGTATAGCAAACTAGAGATCAGTTAATTAATGGCTTTAATTCATTATGTTTCCTGTGGAGACAACATATTGCCGTTTCCTCAGGGTTCCTGCTGACTCAGAACTGAAATGGTACTAAAAGGAGACTTTAGAACAACTGTATAATGAGTACTGCTTCATCCTGGTGAATTTAATTTCCCCCTATCCAACTTGATGATGAAGATAACTTGGAAAGGAAGTTGTTCACAAGAGCATGTTTTTGTCCTAAATGAGTAAACCCAGGAGGAGAATTGATTGTTGCCTGTGAAAGAGCTCAATGTCTGGTAAGACTTTAATCCAATAGTAAACTCTTTGCAGTGGAGCTGGAACTGATTCTGATTTTTAATTCTGTAAATTGCACATGAAGAGATCACTTGTCTTTCACCTATAGATGCACTAGTGGATTCCAACCAACGGAGAGTTGTGGTCATTGCATTAGTAGATCAAGTCCCCACAAACTATACTACCAGTGCTCCCTGATTCAGAGAATGCACTGTGTACAGATCTCTTCCACTATTCTTATTACTGTGTGCCATTAAGTCACCAACAACTCATAGCAATGCTATATACAACAGCTCTGAAACCTGCCTTATCCTGAGCCGTTTCACTGACTCTGACACACCTAATCCCAATGCCCCAATTATTATGTCAATCCATCTCATCCAGGGTCCTCTCTTGTGCTGTCACTCCACACTTCCAAGCATGTTGTCCTTCTCTGTGGACTGGTCCCTCCTGGCTACATGCCCAAAATATGTGAGACAGAGCGTCAAATACTTGTCTCCAAGGAGAAACTTGCTTTCACTCTCTTCAAGACACACCTATTCTTTTCCTGGATGTTGATGGTATTATCAATACTCTTCTTCACCACCACAACTGAAAGACATCAATTCTTCTGTCATCCTCAGTCATCACCTAGCTCTCTGATGCATAGCATGTAATTGTGAAGATCATGGTCTGCATCAGTCTCAGCTTAGTCTCTAGACTGAAGTCACTGCTCCTCAGCACTAAGGAGAGGTCCCTGACAGCAGACTTTCCCAGCGCAATTCATCTTTTGATTTCCTGACTGCTTGTGTCAAGAGTGATGACTACGGAGCCAGCAAGTTGAAATTGTTAACAACCTCAATCTCTTCTCCAATCACCATAAGGTAGCCAATTGGCCCAGTGGTAAAAACCTTTGTTTTCATGATATGGACCTTGAATCTATATTAAGGTCTACAGTCCTTGATCTTCTGCAGCAAATGCTCAGTTTCAGTAAGGAAAGATGCATCATATCCATAATGCAGGTTGTTGATGAGTCTTCCTCTAACCTTAATGCCACATTCCTCCTTGTAATGTATAGCTTCCTGAACATTCTGTTCTGCATATCAATTGAAAGGGTATAGAGATAGGATGAATTCCTGATACACTCTTTTCCTAAATTTAATCTGTGCAGTTTTTCCTTGCTCTGTTCTGATCACTGTCTCCTGGCCCAAGTATAGGTTTTGCAGGAGCATAATCAAGTGTTCTGGAATACCCATTATTTTCAAGGTTAGCAACAATTAGTTGTGATCTACACTTTCAAATAAAGCACAGATAGACTTTCCTCTGGTACTCTTAGGTTTTGGCCAAGATCCATCTGACACTGGTGATAATGTCTATCCTACCATGGCCTCTTCTAAATTCAGCTTCTCTTTCTGGTAGTTCTCTGCAAATGTATTGTTCCAGTCTTTGTTTTATAATCTTCATAAGGATTTTGCTAGAGTATGATATTAGTGATATGGTTGATAATTTCCACACTCTATGAGATTTTTTTTCTATAAGATTAAATATGGATCTCCTACAGTCAGTAGGTGAAGTAGTTGTCCTCCAGATTTCTTGTCACAACCTGGTGAGCACATCCAGGGGGCAGCACCTGTTTGTTGAAATGTGTCGATTTCTTTGCCATCAATTCCTGGCCCTTATTTTTTTGCCAATTTCTTCAGAGCTGCTTGAACCTCCTCCTTCATCTCCATTGCCTCTTGATCATATGTTGTTTCTTGAAGTTCTTCTGTGTCCACCAATTCTTTATGGTACAGTGACTCTGTGTACTTCTCCCATCTTCATTTAATGCTTCCTTGAACATTCAATATTCTTCCAAAGCATCCTTATGTGTTGCGACTCAAGGCTTCTCTTATCTGTAACTAATTCATAGAACCTTTCATCTCTCTTCTCCCACTGGTATGAATCAGCTTTTCCAGTGATTGAAAAGTAATTTTAAGAAAGAAGAAAAATCCAGTTCATTTCATTTATTCTATTCCCTCTTATTGTGGTAGGTCTATGTCATCTTTGGAAGTTTCTGTAATGGTGATGACTTAGGTGGGGAAAGATTATGGAGGAGCAGGAAGTAGAGAGGTAGAGGCAGCGAGGTATATCAATTAAGTGAAAAAGGGACTATGGCGAGGATCCTGTGATATGTGTCCTCCTCAACGGCCGTTGGTTTCCCTATATTTGATACTGAGTTTTAGGTTAAGGAACATTTTCACAAATCCTTTGGTGCCCCGTCTGCGGTACATAAGTTAAACCATAGGAAATTGTCACTATTTGACCATATTTTCTGTCCACAAAACCAGAATTTATACTATACCAGTTTTCTCCTTCCTGTGGGCTAATTCCAGAGAAAGGAGAGATGGTGGAGAAATTGATTGACTAGAAAGGCCCAAAACAGACTCTTAAAGACCAAGTTGGAAAGATATATTGATTTTTAGTGACCAAAGAGAGAACACTTCAGAGATGTGCCATATCTACAGGACTTTCCCAGGCTTGAACATGCCCTTCTTCAACCCAGGGTGCTTTCTACAGGAAAGAGAAGGAATACCAAACTCATTTTCTGTCACAGAAGGTCTAGTGCAGGGGCATACACATCTATACTCCATGAGCATCAGGACTTAGAGAGGAGGGAAAGATGATGATGGTAGAGGACACTTGACCCCTGCTTACATTTTTGGCAGGGATACCAACATCACAGATCTCACTGAGGACATAATGTCTTAGATTCCCCTTGAAAAATACCCTTCCCTTATATACTTAAATAATATATTAAAAGGAAGAGTATGAGGGGAACTTATTTTAAATTCTCAAAACGCTGAGGGAGTGGATAAGGGGGCAGAGAGGTTTTATTGGAAGATGGTTAAATAAAACCCAGTCATAACAGGTCCCTCAAGCAGCTTCCAGAGGGAGGACAAACATCCACTCTTCACTTGTGTGAAAGAATGAGGGATCAATATGACAAAGATGGAGAGAAATCAAAGAAGTCACAATTTTTCTCTTTTAAGAATGTGACTTCACAGAACCTGGACACAGCGGATGTGTTAACTCTTTCCATACCTTATTCCACCCCACAATAGCTAACCCACCATGAACGATGCACTTACGTTGAGTATTCCTGGACAAAGCCAGCGGAGGGCTCAGCACAACCATCATCAGTGTCAGAGCTGCCATCCAGGTGCCCCCAGGGAACCACAAGCTCACCATGCTGGACGACAGGAGGAGACAAGTCCTAAATGAGCAGACAAGTCTCCACCAATTGAGACCTACAACCTATTGTCCAAAATCAGGAACCAAGAAATGCATCACTTTGCCCCTGGTTAGGTAACCTTTGGGAACCAATCAGCATTTCAAATGGAAAGCATCATCAGTTGCTGGTCAGAGATCTCATATGAAAGCCCTCTTCTGAAACTTATAGTAAAAAGTTGCTTATCTTTCAATACTTTAAAGATTCGATCCACCTACATTTACAACATGCACTTTAGCCCGTATTGCAAGCCATGTCTATGCTGGTCAGTGATGTCTACATACAGGTTTAAGCCCTTTAAGAGTCTTTATCTCTCCTGTGGTTGAAGACAATGTGTGTGTTTAAGAATAGAGTTTTAGAAGGAAAGATGCCTGTAAGTCAAGAGATTTTTAATTTGAAATATTACCCAGAAAAACCTCTAATCATGAGAGAATGAATTTTCAAAGGGAAAAATTAAGATTCTGTGCCTTATTTTTTTTTTTTTTTGTTCCTCCTGAAATGTGGATAGTGGGAGATACTATGAGTCTTTGGCCACTTAGCAGCCTCCTTGGGAAATAGCCTTCTCTGTTGGCAGGACAGAATGACAGCTTGTGATTAGAAACTATGCTCTATATCGCCTATGGATAAGGCTGTCGCTAATAAATAGACATACAAAATACTAGAAAGTCAGTCAGTAATTTGTCTTCAGTGAAAAGTTTTTCCAGGTTATTTTCTGTAATTGTCATTGAGTTTAGCTGCATATCCAGAATACATAGGAGACAATCTAGTAGAAGTAAAGGTCTTCAGGATATGTTAGTAAAGCACTTAACCTGACAATATGAGAAGGTAAAAAGTTCAAATCAAACAACACAAGGACCTTGTTATTGTTGTTTTTATTTGTCATAGAGTCACCTGCAATTCATAACAACCCTATGTACAACAGCTCTGAAGATTGCCCTGGCCTGAGCCAGTTTCACTGACTCCAACACACCTACTCCATTACTCCAGTTACTGTATCTAATCCATCTCATCCAAGTTATTCCTCTCCTGGGCTGTCCTTCCACCCTTCCAAACATGATATCCTTCTTAAAGACTGGTGCTTCCTGGCCATGTGCCCAAAGTAAGTTAGATTAGACAGGATACAAAATTCTAGCCTCCAAGAACAAACTTCATTTCTCTCGCCCCAAGACAGATTTATTTGTTTTCTTGGCAGATCAAAATATGTTCAAGACTCTTCTCCAGCACCACAACTCAAAGGCCTCGATCTTTCTTCTGTCATGCTTAGTTGTTGTCTAGTTCTCTGATACATAGCAAGTAATTGTAATTACCATGGTCTGCATCGTGTGCATCTTAGTCTCTAAACTGACATAGTTGTTTCTCATTACTCTGGAGAGGTCCCTAATGACACATTTTGCCAGTGCAATTGGTCTTTTGATTTCTTGACTGCTTGTGCAAAGTGTGTTGATTGTGGAGTCAAGCAAGCTGTAATTGTTAACAACCTCCATCTCTTCTCCATCCATTATGGTGTTGTCAGTTGGCCCATTTGTGATAATCTTTTTCTTCTTGATATTGAGCTTCAATCCATGTTGAAAACTATAGTCCTTGACCTGCAACAAGTGCTTCAGGTCCTCCTCAGTTTCAGCAAGCAAGGTTATGTCCTCTGCATAACGTAGGTGGTTGATGAGTCTTCCGCAAATCCTGATGCCACATTCTTCCTATCTTAGAGATCAATACAGATTTCAGGTCAACCTTCAGCACAAGTGGGTTGTAGAATGCTTAACATTTACATGTAACTGTGTTCCGTCCCTTATTCACAGATGTCATTGTTTTCTTATTTACCTTTGAAAATTTGTCTGAATAGATCTTCTTCTCTTGTTTTGTTTTGATGGGGTTTTTTTTTGAGTGTTTGATGGGATTTTTTGGTTGGTTTTTTTTGGATTTTTTTAGAGAATTTTATGAGGAGACTTTGTTAGTTAATTATAAAATATTCAGGCAATATAAAATATAAAAGAAAAACTATAAACTTAATCTTTTGTTGTGATCATGTAATTTTATGCACAGAGTTCTACTTTTAAGCAACTATTAAGATATTACAATAACTGCATCATCTCATATTGAGAATGAACTTCCCATAACAATTTAGTGATGTCAGGTGCCACTGACTCAGTTCCAACTCAGAGCAACCCCATGAGCAGCAGAAAGAACCTCCGCCCAATTGTGCACCATCCTCACTCTTTCTTCTATGCTGAGGGCCATTACTGAATCCCTGTGTCAATCCATCTTATTGAGGGCCTCCTTCCCTCTTTCCCCGATCCTCAGTATATCCCAAGCATACTGTCCTTCTATATGGGCTGATCCCCCTTATAATATGCCCAAAACATATGCCCAAAACATCATCCTTGCTTCTAAGCAACACAATGTCTGCACTTCCTTCAAGACAGGTTTGCCTGTTTTCTCAGCCATCCTAGAAATAGTCAATATTTTTTTTTAATTAATTCTAATGACAGTTTACAGAAACTTAGGGTTTCCAGTCATTCATTGTTGCTCTTTTCTCCCTGCCCACACCTTCCCCTCAGTTCACTCTTCTCCTTGAAAAGGAAAAGAAAAAATCTTTCATTGTTATGCAATCCCTCCTCCCATTCCAATCCACTGTGCAGCCTTCATTCTGGACTCCAGTCATGGCAATAATACCCAATCATATATCAGTTTTAAACAGTTCTCTCCCTCATCTGTTTCAATGAAGTATTCATCATTCCTCCCCTCCTTCTCTGTCTTCCCTCAACCCCGATGTGAGTCCCGTTTTACAACAGTAGTCCTACGCAATATTTGTCCTTTTGTGACTGAGATATTTCACTCAGCATAAGGTCCTCCAGGGTCATACATTTTGCATAATATTTCATGAGTTCTTTGTTTTTTTAATGGAAATAGTCGACATTTTTATTAAATTTTATTAATTTTAATGAACATTTACAGAGATGTTGGGTTTCCATTAATTTATTGTTGCACTATTTTCTCTACACGTCACCCCCGCAGTTCATTCCTCTTTTTTTCCCCCTTAAAAAATCTGTTTTAATTGTCCCATTGCCACAGTGCTTGCCAAAGCCAGTTCTGATTAATCTCCTTTGTCAGTGTGTCCTTTGCCATTCCCTAT
>NW_006399767.1:25349933-25362937 GCF_000299155.1 Elephantulus edwardii | reverse complement strand
CCTCTTGACTAGCACTTTGTCTATTACAGTATAAAGGTTAGGAACCAAAGATGTAGAGGCTCTACTAACACAGTAATTCAATGACATCTATTCCTATCCTTATTCATTATCTAGTATTTATCTTTCATTTTTAAAGTTTGCTTTTATCATGATTTGGGTAAAAGGAGATTGTTCTAAGTGGCATAGTACTAATCTGTCAGTTTCCTGTTCGGAGAGAACTTAGGGTTGCTGTGATACTGTGAACACTGTACTGCTGGTGTGGCAAATGCCATAATGGTTACCCATGGTGGACAGGTTTGGTAGAGTGGCCAGATTAAGACAGGCTTGGAAGCAGGATTTGCATCCACTTCCTAAACAACAGGTTTTGGAAACTCTATGAACACTAGGGAAACAACAGTTATAGAAGACTGTTCAAATCTTTTGTTCATAGGGTCACCCTGAGTGATACTTGATTTGATGACACTTAACAACAAAAACAACCTCATTTTGTGCATCGATATTTGTCACGGTCATGTTCTCTTGAGTTCTACTAGTGTTCTGCAATTCCCATTCCTCTCAAGTTTAGCCACAATTTGCTGTGATCCAAACAATCAAATGCCTATGCATAGCCATTGAAACACAGATAGATAAATATTCCTCTGGGACTCTCAGCTTTCAGCCAAGATCCATCTGACTTTGTCTGATTTCCCTAGTGCCACAGCCTCTTCTAAACCCAGCTTGTGTTTCTGCTACTTCTCTATCAATGTATTTTTCCAGTCTATTTTGGATAATCTTCAGCAGAATTTTGCTTGCATGTGCTATGAGTAATAGTCTTCAGTAATTTCTACACTCTGTTGGGCCATCTTTTGTTGGAACGGGAATAAATATGGATCCCTTCCAGTCATTTGGCCAGGTAGTAGTCCTTCAAATTTCTTGGTACAACCTGGTGGGCATATCAAGGACAGCATCTGCTTGTTGAAATGTGTCAATTGATAGCCCATCAATTACTGCAGGCTTGTTTCTTGCCCATTGTTTCAAAGCACCTAGAAATTCCCCTTTTATGACCATTGCCTTTTTATCATTCATTGTTTCAATACATTCTTCTGTGCCAGCCAATTCTTTTTGCGACAGTGACTCTGTGTACTCCTTCTTTCTTCTGATGCTTTCTGGATCACTCAATATTCTGCTCTCTATATCCTTAAGTATTGCAACGTGAGGCTTGAATTTGTTCTTCAGTTTCTTCAATTTAAGAAATAAAACTATTAACACATTAAAGTATAAAGCAGTTTGCATACATATAGAATCAATTATGGAAAATTATCAGAGATGAGAAACAATGGGAAAGAAGAGAAAATAAAAAGATTTTTTGCTAAGTACACATAAACCTTGGTAGGTACGCTCTACCTCTATGAGCTCTGGTTACATAGGGTCAAGAAGCTGCATTGCAATTCCAAATGCACATGGTTCGAATTCATCAAATGATCCAAGGGAGATGAAAGGGTGGTCTCTTTCCTGAAATTATCTATCTCTGAAAACCTACTGGATGGTCTACTATAGGTTAGTTCCTATTTAAAGGCACACAACAACAAAAGGAACAACAATCTAACTATATCAGACACAGTTGTCTAGTATTTTAATCTCTATTGTTTGACTATTAATTGAGGGAATTGAGGTGAGAAGGTAGGTTGGAGAGAAGAAGTGAGGAAGAGAAAAAGAGGTGTGGCGAAAGTCTTAAACTTTTCTTAGTGAATTTTAAACACCTGAACAGAAGTCTGGATTCAAAGTCTTCCCAGCTAGTTCTGGCCCCTATTATGTCAATTCCACTATCAATTCTAGGAAACCAAAACATGATGATGCTCTATTACCTGTTGGCTGAAGTTCAGAGTTTCCAAGGAGAGACAGGTATATAAGACACAGAGGCAAATCTGTTCCACATGTCAGGTTCTCAGTTCTGCATTTCCTACTAAAGACTTCTCTGCTACAACACATGCAATTTCACGCAAGGGCTAATAGACAGCAGAGTCTAAGAGCCAGCAATCTCTGAAGCGTCTGTAACATGAATTCCATATACTATTGGCCATGTAGCATCCTCTTTCATTTACTTCAAGACAGTGACTCCAAATATCAATGCATTGCAGCCTTCTTTGCTTTTTAACAGGTTATAAACCCACTGTTGTAAAAAACAAACAAACACCCCCCTCCCAAAACAACAACAAACCAAGACAAACCAAAAAACCAACCTGTGGACTCTTTCTTTTTGGATGTCCTAAAACCAGCTTAGGGAAAACCATATTTCTCTCTCAGAGAATTCAACTGGAAATCTCAGCTATTGTAGGTAGGGTCGCTGCAAGCAATTTGACAGCACATAACAAGAAGAACAATCTTGTACATTGCAAATTTCATGAACTTAGTAATTAAATTGTGTGTGTGTGTGTGTGTGTGTTATGTGCCCTTGAGTCCCCTGCGACTCATAGTGACTCTATGTATGACAGCCCTAAACTCTCCTCTGTCCTGTGCCAATCGTGCTGTCTCTGACACTCCCATCCTGATTATCTCAGTCACTGAATCAATCCACCTCATAGAGGGCCTTCCCCTCCTGCGCTGTCCCTCCACCCTCCCAAGCATGATGACCCTCTCCAAGGACCGGTCTCTCCTCACAACATGTCCAAATCCCCGCCTCCAAAGAGCCACCCGGTTTAACCCTTTCCAGGACAAATCTGGTTGTTTTCCTAGCAGTCCATGGTACTCTCAATACTCTTCTCCAGCACCACAGGTCAAAGGCATCACCTCTCCTATACTCCTTGGTCATTGTCCCAACTCTCTGATGCATAACAAGTGATTGTGAAGACCATGGCCTGTATCAGACGTACTTTAGTCTCCAGAGAGACACCATTGCTCTTCAGTACTTTGGAGAGGTCCCTAACAGCAGACTTGCCCATGGCAACGTGCCTTTTAATTTCCTGGCTACTGGTGCCCAGAGTGTTGACCGTGGAGCTGAGCAAACTAAAGCTGTGAACAATCTCAATCTCTTCACCATCCATCCTGATGCTGCCAATTGGCCTAGTCGTGAGAATCTTTGTCTTCTTGACATTGAGCCTCAATCCATTTTGGAGGCTGCAGTCCTTGACCCTCTGCAGCAGGTGCTTCAGGTCCTCCTCAGTTTCAGGAAGCAGGGTTGTGTCATCTGCATAACGCAGAATGTTGATAAATCGTCCACCAATCTTGACCCCACATTTCTCCTCATAGAGCCCAGCCTCCCGGATAATCTGTTCTGCATACAGGTTGAAAAGGTATGGAGACCCAGTAATTTTTTTGTTGAGTCTTTGGGAATTTCTCTACATAGGATGTTATCTGCAAACAGAGGTAGTTTTACTTCCTCTTTGCTTATTTGGCTCTCCTCCATTTCTTGCCTTATTACTCTAGCTAAAATTTCCAATACAATATGGAATAGTAGTGTGTGAATCCCTTCACAAGATGAATGCCTTTCGGAGAGAAGCTGATTTTGTGGGTGTTGTATGTATGTGTTGTGTTACGATATAGTCGGAATCAACTGATAGGTGACCCTCCAGCGGTTTTCAGAGGCAGTTATTCGCACGGGAGATTGTCCATCCTTCTCACGCGTTGGTTTTGTATATATTTGTTTTAAATGTACTCGGTAATTTCCCTTCTATTCCGATTTTGTTATACGTTTTTATCAGAAAGAGGTGTTGCATTATGGGAAAATTCTTTTCTTCTTCCAGTGAAATGATCTTTTATATGGCTGTGGTTTTGATCGGCTAGGAGTTGGTCTAGAATTTTTTTTGTCTATGTTCATGAGCAATGTTGTTGCTGTTGTTAGGTGCTATCTAGTTAAATGTAACTCATAAGTAACCTATGAACAAAACATCTGAACCTCGCCTTGTCCTGTGGCATCGACACTATCTCTGCAACCCCCAAGCCTATTGTCATAGAACTGTCCCGATCCATCCTGCTGCAGCACTTCTGGTTTTTCTCTGACTCTCCCTCTTTCCCAGAATGAGATCTTTTCCCAAGGACTCAGCTTTCCTAACAACATGTGCAAAGTATGTGAGTTGAAGTTTCCCCGTCTTTGCTTGTAAGGAGCAGCCTGGTTCCACTTCCTCTAAGACAGACTCCTTTGTTTTTGGCTATTTGGTTAGATATTTAATACATTCCTTCAGCATCACAATTCAAAGGCATTGATTCTTCCTCTCTCATCCTTTTCATTATCCAACTTTCAGATTTAGAGGAGAAAATGGAAATACCCATGGCTTGGTTCAGGCACGGCTTATTCCTTAAATGGACATCTTTGCTCTTGGGGGAAGTCCTTGAGAGCAGATTTTCCCAATGCACCACATCTTTTTCATTCTTCCTTTCTTTTTCTTACTTTATATGTTTCATCAGTGTACACTGGTTTTTACACTATCTTTTATTTTCATTGTTTCATACAATCACTCATATACACTGTATTTTATACAATCAATAGTATTGATCTATGTCTACTATCACCCTATTTCTTAGAGTCCTTATTAAATCTTTCTCATTATTTCACACATACCCAGCTATTCTATTGCATTGATACAGAACATTTTGTGTATGCATTAAGTGTGATTGTTCTTATCTATTATCAAGTCAGAACCAATTCATAGATGATTCTCCAGAGTATGTTCAGAGCCGTTAAATTACATAGAACATATCATATCTCCTATGAAGCAGCTGGGGGATTTGAACCACATTCCTTTGGGTTGGCAGTGCAATTCCTTACCACTAGGCCACCAAAATTGCATTATGCACTATCTAGTTGACTGATATTTGAATGTTACACTTTTGAGCTATCATGATGAATACTGTTGTCATATAGCATTTAGTTGGATCTGACCCGTAACTGACACTTCAGCAGGTTTTTCAAAGAGTAAACAAACTGCTGCATTAAGAAAGTCTGCTATAAATAACTCTTTGAAGTGCTTTTTGATCAATAGATTATTTGGGAAGCTGGACTTTATGGGGAGAAATGTGGTGTCAGGATTGAAGGAAGACTCATCAATAAACTGTTCTATGCAAAGAAACAACCGTGCAAATGACACAACCAAGGAGAACATGACATGTTTACTGCAGGAGGTCAAGAAATTAGTCTAAAATATGGATTGTAGCTCAACATCAAGAAATCAAAGATTCTCACCTCCAGGCTGTAAGAAAGCATCATAAGGATGGAGAAGAGATTGAGATCATTAACAATTTCAGCTTGCTCGGTTCTACAATAAAAATGTTTAGCGTCAGCTTCAGGAATTCAAAAGATGAGTCTTATTGGGCAAATTTGCTGTCCAGAAACTTCCCAAAGTGCTGAAGAGCAATGATGTTAGTCTGGAGGCTAAGGGGTGCCTGATTCAGGCCTCACTCTTTACAATTACTTGCTATGCATCATAGAGTTGGACAATGAAGAATTGATACCTTAGAGTTGTGGTGCTGGAAAAGAATATTAAGTATACTTTGGATTGCCAAGAGAACAACAGATCTATTCTGGACAGGGTGAAACCAAGATGCTCCATGAAACAATGATTTTTGAAGTTCTATCTCACATATTTTCGGCATGTTGCCAAGAGGGAGAGGTCATTAAAGAAGGATTCCATGCTTGGGAGAATGCAGCTGTGGCACAGGGAGGGAGACTCTGGATGAGATGTACTGACACTGTACAGTAACTGGTGTAGATGTGTTGGAGACATTGTGACTAGCTCAGGACAGGGCAAGGTGCAGAGCTATTGTGCATAGAGTTGCTGTGAGTCGTAAGTGACTCAATACCACGTAACAATAAGATAGTAGTTAAAAAAAAAGAAACAGAAAAAGCTAACATGTCTCTTTAACGTTTGCCTAGTCTGAATCACACTATTTTGATGTGCACATGTAAGTTGGGAAGTCAATAGGGAAGACAGAAAAACTGATGTATTTATGCAGATTTGAAAAGGAGTGAAAAATGGCAGAATGAGACGCACCCTGTTGAAACGGCTTTGGGGCCTTGGGGTGGGCGGTTGGGGGTGTCTGGCTGGCCCTGATATGTCAATTGTATTTAATGGATTATGTGGCTTCCTTAACACAAGAATATTTTCCTTGACATTTGATAGTATTTCTGAATTTTTTACCTTTTGTTCCAAAAAAACAAGTCTAAATAAATACCAAGAACGGATGACTTGAAGGCTTGTTTAAATGTCTTCCATTTTCAGCCACCATCACAAAAAGTAGAGTTCACACAGTAGCACTAAATTCTAAATATGCTATCCAACTTGAGCCAACAGAGATGGTTAAAAATTACCTTGATTTGTGTATCTAAATCCTGGATTAACTCTCACAATTTTCTGAATAAACAACGGTCCTATTTTACAATTAAATATTTGATGTGATAAAAAGCATAAAGACAAAATACCTTGAGGTTAGTTCTTATTGATGTTAGGTGCCATCGAGTCGTAGATGACTCATAGTGATCCTATGAATGAAAGGCCTGAGCACTGTTCGTAGAGTTTTCAGAGGCAAGCCATTTCTGAAGCAGATGCCACTCCTGCTTCCAGGCTTGTTTTAATCGGGAAGCTCCAGCCAACACTGTCCACCATGGGTAACTATTATCACATTTGTCACATCAATGTCACAGTGCTCAGCATCACAGCAACCGTGAGTTAAATCTGTACAGCAATGCTCAGACCAGTGCTATACCACCTAGAGGAATGTTTGGCAGGAAAACAATTTGAACCAGGCCTGAGGGCCGCAGATTAAAATCACCCACCTTGGGCTTGGTAGCATAACTCTCTGTCCACTAGGCCAATGTAGCTCTCTCTATGGTGTCGTTGTTATTGAGGACCACCATGCCACCCTCTGGCAGCCAGAAGCTGCAGAGACTCTGGGTGGAGTCATGCTCCAGGAAACAGCAAGGCCTCCTTCTCCTCCCTCTTGCGGGGCTTTAGCACTGCTGCCTTAAACCCTAGGCCAAGCCTCAAGGGCCTCGCTCCTGGCGGGAAGAGCAGTCTTGCATATCAAACACAAGCCCAAAAAAGCGCTCTACCCCAAAAACTTGTCATTGCTTGAGCATGCACGCAGACCACCATGCTCAGGCAGCAAGAAATCACAGAAACCCTGGGTGGAGCCATTCAGGAAGGACATGGTCGCCTTCTCTCCCCTCTCCCTTTGAGGCTTTAAGCCACCACCTGCATTAAACCTTAGGCAAAGCCTCAAGGGTCTCGCTCCTGGGGGGAAGAGCAATACCGCACATCAAACCCAAGCCCAAAGGAAGTACACAACCCCACAAACTTATGAGTCCTTGCTCACGAGGACTGCCATGCCATGCTCGGGAAGCAAGAAGCCACCCTTGAAGTTGTTGTTGTTGTTGTTATGTGCCATCGAGTCGCTTGCAACTCATAGCGACCCTATGTACAACAGCCCTAAACTCATAGAGGGCCTTCCCCTCCTGCGCTGTTCCTCCACCCTCCCAAGCATGATGTCCTTCTCCAAGGACTGGTCTCTCCTCACAACAAGTCCAAAGTATGTTGGACAGACCCTCAGAATCCTTGCCTCCAAGGAGGCACCCGGCCCTTTCCAGGACGAATCTGGTTGTTTTCCTAGCAGTCCAATGGTATTCTCAATACTCTTCTCCAGCACCACAGCTCAAAGGCACCAATTCTCCTTCTATCCTCCTTGGTCATTGTCCAACTCTCTGATGCATAACAAGTGATTGCAAAGACCATGGCCTGTATCAGATGCACCTTAGTCTCCAGAGAGACACCATTGCTCTTCAGTACTTTGGAGAGGTCCCTAACAGCAGACTTTCCCATGGCAATGTGCCTTTTCATTTCCCGGATACTGGTATCAAGAGTGTTGACTGTGGAGCCAAGCAAACTAAAGCTGTGTACAATCTCAATCTCTTCACCTGTACCAGGTGGATTCCTTGAGGTTAGTAGACAAAAATAAAACCATTACATTCTCAGTACAAATAGAGATCATTGGGGGGGGTGAGAGGAAGGGATATTTCTCCTAGAGAAAATTTTCATTCAATCGTCTTCTCAGAATTCTTTGGACACTGGTATTTTAAAATGTTTTTCACTTAAATGAAGACTAGACTGTGGAAGTTAAATTAGTGAACGCATATACTTGGGCCTAGAGAATGAGAGATAAAAGAAAACAGTCTTGATTCAGCCCAATGATGGAATCCTTTTGATTTTCCTAGGAAATGAAGCTGTAGAATAAAAAAATTCATCTTTCTTTCTGAAGTCTATTGACTTAAGACTTGGTTTCTCTTGTTGCCAAGGGTGGAAGAAGAAAACTGGCATGAATGGTCAGAAGATGTTGACAGACTCGAATATATGATCTGCTTTTAATTTGGATTGATAAAAGTTGGGGAAAGTGATAAAAGGTTTCATATAACTTCTTTCTCTTAGAAATAAGAAGCAAAGATGCCTCATGGAACTCCATCTTACTTTTTATATCCTTTAGCTCCATTTTTCATTAAACCGAAGTACTTTTTTTCTGTCCCATTCAAGAGGAGTATGTGGGTATTTAATTTTTTAGATACTAGCAGGAGTGGCATCCACTTCCTAAACAACATGCCTCCGGAGACTTTGTGAAATTTGATAAACGTCAATGGTTGTAGAGGGGCTTCAAGCCTTTTGTTCATAGGGTCCCTGTGAGTTGTGCTCAACTGGAAGGCATCAACAACAGGTGTACTGTTGGGCTAAAAGGCTGGGACACAGGTAACTATTTGGAGCTTAAGCTTCTCATTAGAAAATGGGTCTCAGAAAATTTGTGGTTATATCAGTGTACATTGAGAAAAGTTCAGAATCTGAAGAAACAAATAAAGAAAAATATCTTCAACAAGAAATAGGGAACTTCATGTCCTGCAGTTAAAAATTATGCCACACACACAAGAATTCTGCTACATGAAGAGGCAGTAGCTATACCTCCTTCCGGTAGGTGTGTGTTAGATTCTTACATAAAGAGAAGACAAACTTAATGATGATCTTTTGTGGTTAGAGAAAAGATTTAAACTTCTTATATTAAAAACCAATAGCCTTTAGAGAAAAAAGTGCAATAATGAATGAATGGAAATTAAAAATCTCTGTAAATGTTCATCAAAATTAAGAAAATAAAATAAAATAAAAAAATAACAGCAAAAAACCAAACAGGGGGAGCTCTGGGGGCCTAGTGGCAAGAAGCTGTACTGCAATCCCAAAGGTACATGGTTCGAATCCACCAGATGCTCTGCCGGAAAAGGAGGGACAATATCCTCCTGTACCAGTCAGATCTGATTTGACAGTACACACACAAAAAATAATAAAATTAAAAAAAAAACAACAAAACCCAATAGCCTTACATTGTATTATATGGGATGTCTGTCCAGACTCACACATGCAAGGAAATTACAGAGTCACCAAAGTTTGATACTGATAGAAATGTCCCCAAAGTGGAAAATTTTAATTGCTCTAAAGGATTAATCAAAAACCCAATTTCTAATAAAATAATTACATAGTATAGATAAAGTATATATTTTATTTGAGGACTATTACTGAGTGGTAAGAACAACAGAAATATAATTGTTATTGTTGTTGTTGTTGTTGTTAAGTGCCGTCGAGTCGCTTACAACTCATAGCGACCCTGTGTACAAAAGCCCAAAACTCTGCTTTGTCCTGTGCCAATTGCACCATCTCCAATACACCCATGCCGATTACCCCAATCACTGAATCAATCCACCTCACAGAGGGCCTTCCCCTCCTGCGCTGTCCCTCCACCCTCCCAAGCATGATGACCCTCTCTAAGGACCAGTCCCTCCTTACAACATGTCCAAAGCGTGTTAGACCCTCAGAATCCTTGCCTCCAAGGAGCCACCCGGTTTAACCCTTTCCAGGATGAATCTGTTTGTTTTCCTAGTAGTCCATGGTACCCTCAATACTCTTCTCCAGCACCACAGCTCAAAGGCATCAATTCTCCTTCTATCCTCCCTAGTCATTGTCCAACTCTCTGATGCATAACAAGTGATTGCAAAGACCATGGCCTGTATCAGATGCACCTTAGTCTCCAGAGAGACACCATTGCTCTTCAGTACTTTGGAGAGGTCCCTAACAGCAGGCTTTGCCGAGGCAATGCGCCTTTTAATTTCCTGGATACTGGTGCCAAGAGTGTTGACTGTGGAGCCAAGCAAACTAAAGCTGTGAACAATCTCAATCGCTTCACCATCCACCCTGATGCTGCCGATTGGCCCAGTCGTGAGAATCTTTGTCTTCTTGACATTGAGCCTCAATCCATATTGGAGGTTGTAGTCCTTGACCTTCTGCAGCAAGTGCTTCAGTTCCTCCTAAGTTTCATCAAGCCAGGGTTGTGTTATCTGTATACCGCAGATTGTTCATAGATCTTCCACCAATCTTGTCTCCACATTCCTCCTCATAGAGCCCAGCCTCCTGGATAATCTGTTCTGCATACAGGTTGAAAACGTATGGAGACAGGACTCATCCCTGGCATACGCCCTTCCAATTTTGAACCATGCTATTAGTTAACATAAATTTTCCTCCAGGCCAATTCTGATGTTTTTATTTGGAATTTTAAGATTGTTAAAAGTAAAATGAACCTTATAAAAAATAATTTATGTATTTGAATTAGGATGTTAACATTGAATATACCATGAACAACTAGAGAACAGCCTAGTGATAAGGAGCTGCACTGTCATTCCAAAGGCACATCTCCTCGGGAGAGATGGACAATCTCCTCCCATAGGATTTACTGCTTCTGAAACCCTGCTTGTGGGTCACCTATTGGTCATTTTCAACTTAGCACCGCCACACAACAACAGTAGCAACAAGAGCACATTTTTCTTGGAAAAAGTACAACTAGAATGCTGCTAGGAAGCAAGAATGTTGAGACTCTATCTCACTCATTGTGCCTGTGCTATCAAAAAGGACGTGTGTCATTGGAGAAGGACGTCATGCTCGGCTACCTGGAGGTTTTCTGACAAGACCTTCAGTGAGATGGATAGACACTGCGTCCGAAACAAAAGGCTCACACATAATCCCAATATTGAGAATGACGAGGGATCAGGTAACAATTTGATCTGTTGTGCATCAGTTTGTTATGAGTTGGAGGCAACTCAATGTCCTCTAATAAAACAAACAACCAATGAAGTTTAATTTAAAAAAAAAAGCAAACAACACCTTTCACACAATTCTTCAAGGTGATTTTAGAGTGCCATATTTGTGCCAGTAATGCATAAAGTATAGCAAGGTGTTAGTTTTTATTATTAAGATCAGATATAATAATAGAAATAAAAATAAAAATACCCCCTTTATTAATGTTTATTCTCCTCAAAGTACTAATTGCAGAAGGCAAATCACTAACACATAGATAGCACTGTTTTTCTTAAACCTCAGATATTCTGGCATCTAATTCTAGGCACAGTTCCCCTGGTTAATTTAAACAACAGTGAATAAATACAAAAAATATATATTTACTAATATAGCTGTATTTTTTAACATAATATAGATTTGGTCATTTCTCATTACATTTTTTTTCTCATTACATTTTTTAAAAAGTCCCTGGAAAACATGGCTTTCTGTATAAAATTAATTATCAGAATACAAAAATTTTGAAAATCAAGCAAGCAATATTCATTTTTTACCTTTTAAAAACTGTGCTTGGATTATATCTGGTATTTTGTATCAAGATATTTAAAGAAGGAAGAAGAAAATTTTCAATGCATGAACTGATTTTGTGCAGAGAGAATATTATATGGACAATCAAGAAGAAATGAATTCAAACTACTAACAAATCCAAGTACCATAATTTTTCATGTTGGTTGAGTCCACTCTATAACCTGTGGTTGAAAGGAAATTTTGTACATGTCTTTGATGATGCATAGGTATTAAAAGAAAAAAACATCACTATTTGGATGCTCTGAAGGACTTCCTCCTAGTCCAGTTAAATATTCCTCATGTTGTTGCTGTTACGTGCCATCGAGTGGCTTGCAACTCATAGAGACCCTATGTTCGAAAGTCCTAAACCCTGCTCTGTCCTGTGCCAATCTTATTGTCTCCAACACACCTATCCCTATTACCCCACTCACTGAATCAATCTATCTCATCTAGAGTCTTCCTCTCCTCCGTTGTCCCTCCACCCTCCCAGGCATGATGTCCCTCTTCAAGGACTGATCCTACCTTGCAATGTGTCCAAAGTATGTCAGATGAAGCTTCAGAATCCTTGGCTCCAGGAAGCAGCCTGGTTTCTCCCTCTCTAGGACGAGCTTGTTTGTTCTCCTAGCAGTCCATGGTATATTCAATACTCTTCCCCAGCACCATAGCTTAAAAGCATCAATTCTCCTTCTATTATCCCGAGAAATAGTCCTCATAGAAAACAAAAAAACCCAAGAATAAAGCAGATTTGGAAACCAAGACATTTTCCAGGTTCGTATCTAATCATGAATCAGAAATATGTTGTTGTTAGGTGCCCTCAAGCCAGCAACCAAATGACACCCTGCTCATTCCTGCTCCATTTTCACAATCTCTGCTGGGCTAAGCTAGAGCCACTGTGTCACTCAACTCATCTTGTTGAAAGTCTTCCTGTTTTCCCCTGACCCTCCTCTTCCCTGGCATGACACTTTTCTTCAGGGACTGGTCCCTCCCCGTTACATGTCACAGGTGTGGGAGACAAAGTTCCATCATTCTTGCTTCTAAAGAACTTTTGCAATATAATGAAAATCAATTATTACAAAGTAACACATCTTTTTTCTTTTATTTCTGTTTCTTTATTGGAAGCCACAGGAAAGAGATAATTTCCACACCAAGATTATTGAAGAAAATTTTTATAAAAGTAATGTGAGTAAAGGTGAATTCAGATGCACCAATCAGAGTGAAGAACAAGCAAAACTGGGGAAACTGGGGGTGGAGCAAATGCACAACATTTAGAAATTATGAAGACTTCGAAGCCAAGGTCAGGGGCTGAGGAAACCCACGCAGGAGGCTGTCTTCTGTAGGATCACTGAACATGGGGGAGCCTGATGCAGACAAACTTTC
>NW_006399767.1:25334827-25347418 GCF_000299155.1 Elephantulus edwardii | reverse complement strand
CGTGGCCGGGGTTCGATTCCCAGTCAGGGAAGGCTTTAAACATTACAAAAAAAATAATAACATAAAATAAAATCACAACTATGTGAAAGAATGCACATCATGACAACTCTAGAACAAATGATGATGAGGGACCTAATTATTTACTGGAGTTGTGTTGGTACTAACTCATACATAGCTCACCCTCCCGTGAGTATTTAGAGGTTGTAAATCACACAAGAGTTTTCTCATCTTTCTCCTTTAAAGCTACTGGTGGATTCAAACTGCCAGAAAGTTTCCACTTTTGGGTAAACAGCACAATGTTTAACCCCACTAGACTAGAGCTCTCTTTTTATCTATATTTTTTACGATTATGTGAGGATTGATGCAATTAGAATATGCTACACAGTGACTGAAATTTAACCATCAGTATATGTTAATTTTGAAAAGCTAGTTACTCGTAGGTACAAAAACTGGCACATTAACACAATGGAGTATTATCTATCAATAAATAGTGACCAAGAACTTGTGAAATGCTTCATGGCATGGATGAAATTAGAGCACATTATTCTGAGTGACATAAGTCAGCCCCAAAAAGACGATAAAGGCATAAGATTACACATTTTAAAAAGCAGTTTAAATACAGATAAAATCATTATTGAACGTTAACAGAGATGGGAAACAAAGGAAAGAGAAGAAGTTTGCAAAATACATACCAATTCAGCTAGATACTATGTAAATGAAGCTCAGTGCCTAGGGGTACAGAATTGCATTGCCAACCAAAGGACATGATTCAAATCTACTAATCGCTCTGCACAATGAAGGTGAAAAATCACCTTCCATGTGATTTATAACCTTTGAAAACCTGCTGGAGGCTCAGTTATAGGTCAGTTCCAACTTGAGAAACATCACATCATACAAAGACACAAGTATATTTTCCTGTATTTTTTTCAAGTTGGAACTGCCTCATAGCTCACCGCCATCAGAGGGTTTTCAGAGGCAGTAAATTGCACAAGAAGTGATTGTCCATCTTTCTCTTGCAGAGCAACTGGTGGATTTGAACTTTGTACCTTTTGAAGAGGTAGTGTAATTCCTTACCACCAATGCTTCCTATATTTCCCTAGCATTTTTTTTTCATATTTGTATCTTTTTTATTTTCCCTTAAGTTGTTTCCTTTTCCCACTATGGGGTTATTTACAAAATTTGAATATAAATGCAAACAAATTCTTTCCATTTCCATCACCCCTCCACCCATCAAATTGTAGGACCCGATGATAAATGTCCTTCCGCCTGCACATCCACATCCCTCTGCTTCCACCCTCTCCCACCCTTCTTGGATCCTTATACTCATTCTACAATAATGGTTTTATACAATATTTATCCTTGTAGGTCTGAGTTAGTTCACTCAGCATAATGCTCTCCAGTCCCTCCCACGTTAGGTAGTAATTTACAAAATAATTCATTGCTGCATAGTATTCCATTGTGTGAATGTAAATCCATTCATTTGTGGTTGGACATTTGGGCTGTTTCCACGTTGTTGTCTATTAACTGAGGGTGTCTACTGGGGTTGGCAAGGTAGTAAAGAAGGGGAAAAAATCCCTTAATTCTCTGTCACTGAATCTTTGACATAAGTTGTCTGTTCAGAAGTCAGGCTCCACAGTAGTGTTGTTGTTATTATTATTATTATTATTGTTATTGTTAGGTGTCACCAAGTAGAGGACTACTCATAATGACACTATGAATAAAACATCTAAACCTAGTCTTATCCTGAGCCAACCTCACACTTCCTGACACACAAGAGCCCATTGCAGCAGTCACAATGTCAATTCACCTGGTTGAGGGTCTTCCTCTCCTTCACCAACCCTCCACCCTTCCCAGCATCATATTCCTCTCCTAGAAATAGCACCTCCTAGCACTATGTCCTAAGTATGTGAGAATATCAAGTCTTCCGTGGTATTTCTGTTTCCTGTCCTATGACTTTCACTATTAATTTTAGGAAACTAAATGTAATGGTAAAAAAAGGATTGCTGTATATTACCTGTTGGCTGAACTCCAGAGTGTCCTGTGAAAGAGAAAGGAAGATAGGTGTTTATAAAACACAGGAGCAGATCTGTCCCCACACCCCATGCTCTCAGTTTAATCTCCCATCTTGGACTCCTCTGCTATGATTTGTAAGCCACTGCACACAGCACAGAGGAGACAGCAGGGTCTGAGGGCCAGCAGGCTATGGAAACACTCGGAGGCCACACGGGTCTAGCATAATGGTGTTAGCCTCACTAGCTCCTTTTTCATTTGGTCTTTACTTCAAATTTCAGGGCATAGTAGCATTTTTTGGGGGGGGGACCTCTGACACGTTATAATCACTGTGTTTTGACAGAAGAACCAGGGATTTTTTTTTTATGTCGTAAAATTTGGGATTGACAAAAGCACAAAAGCTCAGTACAAGGCCATCAGTATATAGAAAACTAGGTTAGAGAAGTCATGACTCTCCTCAGTGAAGTCCATGGGGAATCTCAGCGACCAGCATTCTCCTCACCTTTCTGATTTCTGAAGTGGATGAACAGCCCCGCCCCGAGGAAGAGCACCCCCAGAACGAAGCCCCCGATGCCACTCAGCATCTTGCTCTGTGCAGATCCGGATTGTGCTCCTAGGAGAAAAAGCCACGTTCAGTGATTTGTTCCCAAATCCAACATTTACATTTGGTCTCCTGAGAGTGAGCAGTTTGAGAATTGGAAAGAAGTCTGCTGAGGGGAAGAAAGGTTTTAAACACACACTGAGTAGGTTGGAGGCGTGGTCACTGCACTCATCAGAGCTCAGATCAGATTTGCCACAACAACAGGGGAGGAGCCTGAGACTCAGTAGCTTGTGATAGAGCTAATGAAAAGCAGAGCTAAGATTGCATCCCTTCGGGCCAGGAAGGGCCAACATTATAGAAGATGCTCCTCTCTTAGATCACAGTGAAAATCTCTAGAATGCAGAGCAAAGTACTGGAAGCAGAAATCTAGCTTGAGAGACAGAAACTGCTCCCTACAGTGATGAACATGACCATGACGTGTGCTGTTATGAGAGGATTCCAAATAAAGACAAACCTTTCCTGACTCAGAGGGTATCATTGTCTCCACAGGGAATATGTATGTGTGAATATTATCACAGAACTACTCTCTGTGACATGAGCTGAAGGAGAGGAGAATATACAGCCAATGAAAACCTAGTGTGGGAAGAGGAGGACCTGGCCCTCAGGGATAAGTCAAGTCCCCCTGCTTGGTGACTGAGGAATTGATGAGATGAGATGAGATGACTGCTCACTCCATTCCACGGTGACAGGGCTCTCCAGGCTCGGGTGCTCCACTTGGCAGGAGTAAACCTCTCCACTCTGAGGGACGGCTTCAAGCATCACCAGCATCTGGAAGGTCCAGTCTCCATTGCGGACCAGTCCTGTGGACACAACCCCAGCCTCCTCTTCTTGGCCATTCCGGAACCATTTGACTTCAATGTGTCCTGGATAGAAACCACTCACAGAGCACACCAGGAGGTTGTGGTGCTGCAGGGGCTCCGTCTTTGAAGGGTACACAGTCACCTTAGGCTCCACTGGAGAGGAAAGGCAGAGACAGTAAATGAGAAACACAGAGGAATTCTTGCTTGCCTAGGCATCTGTCTGTTTTTATACCCAGGAACATGTCTTGGACTGGCTTCCCTAGAGGTGGACACATGGCGATACAAGTCAGTAGTTCATGGACCCTGAACTTCATGTGGCCATTAGATTTGAGACATATAAGTGAATTGTAGGGTTTTCAATCATTTGATCACTGTAGGTATGCTTAGAATTTTTGCAAGGTATGCCAGGTTTAATTAAAGGTGTTGGTTTTAGTGCCTGGATTGCTGGGTTCAAGTCTAGAGTTATCTCTTACTAGATGGCCCGAGGAGAGGATTTTGCCTGCTGGTTCTTTTTTAATTCCTCTATACATGAGCTTTCTCATTTATAAACTCACTGCTATGGACTTACGAGGAGTCACAACCAAACCCTAGCTGATCCTCCATTGATTTCCAAACTGTGAATCACTAAGGAGCAGATGCTTGTCTTTCTTCTGTGGAGTCACAGGTGGATTTGAACCACTGGAGAGAGAAGTACAGCCTTTGGCTTAGCAGCTCAGTTCCTACTGTCTCTGCCACCAGAGCTCCCTTCTCATCTCTAAATGGATAAAAAGAACAGCTTACTTTTTAGAGTTGTGTGAGAATTGATGCAATTAATTATGAAACAGTGAAAGTTAGCTATTGTGTTAGATGGGAGCTCTGGGGGATTAGCGTTAAGGAGTTATGCTGCCAACACTAAAGCACTAGGTTCAACTCCACCATCTGCATCTTAGGAGAAAGATGATCAATTTGGTCCCATGAGATTCACTGTCTCTGAAAACCCAGTAGAGAGTCAGATATGCATCAGTTCCGACTTGCAGTACACATCAACATCATATGTTAGGGACCTATGCTGAGACGTACTCTGATTGAAAATAGTATGGATGATGGGAAAACAATAGTGCGACAGGTGGGGAGAAAGGAGGCTGAAGTAATAGCACGTGATCTTGATGTGCACACATGTTTAAAGAAACTTATTTAGATGGGGAATTTCTCTGTGTGTTGAATCCAGAGACAGCATGAGTTCTAAAAGAGAAATTACCAAAAAGTGCTGTTTTTTAACTTTTAAAGTGCTAATATTTGCTGTTTTGATAAATTGTTTTCTCAAAACAAACATATGTATTATTTTAAATTTTATTTTGTTTACAATTTTTTAAATTGGCTTATCAGGTTTGGGTGTGAGGTCATTAAGCATGTTCTTCACACTTTGCACAAACCCTGATACTAGCAGGTCTTTGGGGTTTGGGGTGGTGCTTTGGGGTTTTTAAAGGAGAAGTTTGGGAAACATTGCCATAATACAAGAAATAGTAGATTTAATATTGACGAAAGGAGCTCTGCTGGCCTAGTGGCAATAATATGTGCTGAAATCCCTTAGAGGCCACCAGCCAGGAGAAGGATGGGCAATCTCCTCCTCTTTGATTTACTGCTTCTGAAAACTTGCTGGGGGTCCATCTACTGTACTCATCAACAACATTATTTATGGTAATTTTTTCATAAATTTTAATACATCTCATTTAATATATTGATTGAAAGTTTACTACTGAAAAGAACTGAGCCAATTGTCAGATCTCAGTAATGCCCTCATAATCTTACCTTGTGGAGAACTTATCAGAAAAACTCCTAGAACCTTAACGACAGTGATCAAGAGGTGGTAATCTATAGATTAGTAACTAAAGATGGCCAATAAACATGAAAATATTTAACAGCCACAGAGTAAATTGAAAACAAAAATAAACTTTACACTTAGTAATCTCACACTAATTTTTAAAAACACTGAATAACAATTGAGCTTAAAAGACAAGTTTTGTTACAAAGATACAGAGATTATGACTTAATTATTGTTCGTGCGTAAAAATAGCACCGGGGGTGGGGGGTGGGGGAATAGCAGCGGAAGTATTTCAAGAAACAAAGCATAATTAAAAAACCTAGTTCTATATTTGTTCTAATTGTTGTTATGTGCCGTCGAGTCGCTTGCGACTCATAGCGACCCTATGTACAACAGCCCTAAACTCTGCTCTGTCCTGTTCCAATCGCACTGTCTCTGACACTCCCATCACAATTACCCCAGTCACTGAATCAATCCACCTCATAGAGGATCTTCCCCTCCTGCGCTGTCGTTCTAATTACGTAAGTATATATACTTTAAAAAAAAAAATAAGGAAATGTAGACTCAAAAGGAGCTCTGGAAAGGTCTCAGATGCGTCAGAATTTGTGTCACCTCCTGGATGACACAGGGCAGCACCCGCCACACTCTGCAGATACAGAAACTGATGCCTGTGACAGTTCACCCTAAATGTAACGTGCTCGCAGAAAACACTAACAACTGCTTTGATCTGGAGAGTCAGGTCGAGGAAAGGTCTCGCCTGACTAACCTCACACTGTCCTGTAAGTTTATCTTTTCGTCCCTAAACGTCGCCTAGCCCCCCACACCTTCACTTTACTTCCCCCAATCTCTCACCAACACCCCCCCCGTGTCCCCATCTCAGCCCCGTCACTGCAGCCCTGTGCCCCCCCCGTACTCCCCGCACAGGGACCCCGGGGCAACTGGGGGTCCCCTCCTCCCGCACCCACAGCCGCGCTCACCTCGCCGCTGCACCAGGAAGTTGTCAAGGACCCCATAGTTGTGTTTGCACCTCTCCACCGCGGCCCGTCTGTCCTCCAGGAGCTCCTTCTGGCTGTTCCAGAGCTTGGCATCTGCCCGCCCCAGCTCCGTCACCGCCCTGTACTCGCCCACGTCACTGTCATAGCGCACATCCTCCTCCCGGTTGTAGATGTATCTCTCCAGAAGCCGCACCCGCTCAGTCCCGTTGGTGAAATGACACTCAGCCTTAAGCTGCTCCAGGAAATGTGCTGCGGGGACAGGACAGAGAGATGAGGTGAGGACCACGAAGCCTGCAGCCCTCCAACACGCCCTGCCCCTGCCCTGACCTGCCCCTGCCCCTGCCTCTGACCTGACCCTGACCTGACCCTGACCTGCCCCTGCCCCTCCTGCTCCTGCCCCTGCCCCGCCCCTGCCCTGCCCCTGAACTTGCCTTGCCCCTGCCCCTGCCCCTCCTGCTCCTGCATTCCCTCTCTCTGTCTGACCTGCTCAGCCCTGGGCTGCCCGCTGGGAACAGAGGAGAGAAGCTCTGAAAGCTCCTGTCCGCTCAGACCCTGCGGGAGGTGAAGCCTGAGCTCGGATTTTACTAAAATTAAATAAACCAGCGGCTCCAGGACAAAGACCATCTATCTCTTCCAGAGAGATTTAGAGTCTCGGAGAGTCGGTTCCTACTTGAGTGCAGTGAGTTGGGGTTATTTGTTGGTTTAGAATGGATAAAAGCCAAAAACACACAGCGTTTATACTAAAAACCCGAAACCCAGCCCACCACGTTGAAGGGGATTCCGACTCAGAAGATCTAACATCGAATTTCGGAAATTGTCAAACCTCAAGGAAGGGAAAATGCCCGTCTCCGCCCCGCAGAGCAGCGGGTGAATTTGAACTGGGTTTTCCATCAGGAGCATCGCCTGTGATGCACTCAGCAACGAGGGCCCCTTACCATTGATATGAGAGGGAGAAATGTCTTTAAAAAGGAGAAATCTTTGTAGAATTCTTTAGCACACGAGACTGCTATGATATAGAAGGATGGAATTACAGAATAACATCTTTCACAAGATGCTGTAGAGTGAATTTTCTCTCTCTCTCTCTCTCTCTCTCTCTCTCTCACACACACACACACACACACACACACACACACACACACTCTGTTAATGACACAGTATTAGGGTAATCACACATCGCCCTCTAGAGAACTCCTTATCTACTGGAAGGAGATTGCCCATCTTCTCCAGGTGCAGATGGTGAATTCAAGACACCTGACTTCCAACTCCTTTCCCAGTGTTTACAATCAATTTCAGGTGCGGTATACAAGGAAATTACAGAGTCAAAGAGGAGGAAACAGATTCTACCAAATTTTGCAGCTGGGAATCATGCAACCAAGATGAATTGACAATAATGGGTGACTGGAATTAAAACTTTGGAAGCAAGAAACAAAGAGAAGTAGTGGGAAAACATGGATTGGTGACAGAAATGAGGCTGGAGATCAAATAATAATAGAGTTTTGAACAATCAATGGTTTAATTAATTGCAAATACATTTTATAACAAATACAAATAATAACTATGTACATGGGCATCACCTGATGGTCTACGCAGCAATCAGATTGATTGCATCTGTGGAAAGAATTGTTGAAAAAGCTCAATATCAACTATGAAAATTAGGCAGGTGCCGATTATGGAAAAGACCATCAACTGCTCATAGGAAAGTTCAAAATGAAGCTAAAGACAGTGAAAAGAAAAGAAAAATACACGAGAACTAAAATTTGACCTTGAATCTATCCCAAATGAATTTTAAAACCATCTCACAAACAGGTTGGAGGCCTTGAACATTAATGAATGAAGAGCTGTGGAATGATATTAAAATTATCGTCATTGAAGAATGCCATTAAAAAAACAAAGGAGGAAGAAAAGACTGAGATGGTGTCAGAACAGATTCTGACCATAGCACTAGAATGCAAGAAGCCAAAAAAAAAAAAAAAATGGAAGAAATCAGAGGGATAAAGAAAGAGGTGAACCCAAGAAGTTAAGGAAGATGTCAAAAGAAGTTCAAGAAGACAAAGCAATATATTATAATGAAATGGGCAAAGAGCTGGAGTCATAAAATCAAAAGTGATGAACTTGCTCAGCGTTCCTTAAGCTGAAGGAATAGAAGAATAAATTCAAATTTCAAACTGCAAAATTTGAGGATGCTATCTGCAGAATATTGAAGGGTCCAGGAAGTGTAAAAGAAGATGGAAGGAGTATTCAGTCACCATACCAAAAAGAATTGTCTGACAAAGAAGAATTTCATGACATGACATATGATCAAGAAGCAATGGTGATGATAGAGGAAGTTCAAACTGCTCTGAAGGAACTAGCAAAAAGCAAGACCTCAGGAATTGATGGAGTACCAATTGGCATATTCCAACAAACACATGCAGCCCTGGGCATGTTCACCAGGTTGTGCCAAGAAATCTGGAGGTCAACTACGTTGTCAACTGACTGGAAGAGGTCCAATTTAGTCCCATTCCAAAAAGAGGTGATCTGACAGAGTATGGAAATTATTGAACAATATCACTAATATCATATGCAAGCAAAATCCTGCTGAAGGTGATATAAAAATGACTGCAACAGAACATTAACAGAGAACTACAAGAAACACAAGCTGGTTTTCAAAGACGTTGTGGCACTAGAGACATTACGGTCAATATCAGATGGATCTTGGCTGAGAGCAGAGTACAAGAGGAATGTCGATCTGTGTTGCATTGACAGTGCAAAGGCATTTATTTGACTATGTGGGTCACAACAAATTGTGGCTAACCTTGAAAAGAATGGGCATCCCAGAACACTCAATTGTGCTCATGTGAAACCTGTATTTGGACCCAGAAGCAGTTGTCAGGACAGAGCAAGGAAAAACTGCATGGTTCCAAAATCAATAAAGGACTGGGTCAGAGATGTGTCCTTCCCCATGTCTTTTCAATCTATATATGAAAGAGATCGTTTGAGATGTTGGACATTATGAAGATTATTGTGGCATAAGGTTTGGAGGAAGACTCCAAAACAACCCATGTTCTGCAAATGATACAATTTAGCCTCCTACTGAGGAGAATGTAAAGCATTTGCTGCAGAAGGTCACAGACTACATCTTTAGGATGGATTGAAGCTCATTATCAAGAAAACAAAGATTTTAATCAGTAGGCCAATTAGCAGCACTATGATAGGCAGAGAAGAGATTGAGATTGCTAACAATTTCAGACTACTTGGTTCCACAGTCAACACTCCTGGCACCAGCAAGCAGTCAGGAAATCCAAAGAGAAATTGCATTAGGAAAATCTGTTGTCAAGTATCTCTCCAAAGTGCTAAAGAGCAACGATGCCAATGTGGAGACTAAGGTGCGCCGGATCCAAGCCTTGTTCATTGCAATTACTTCCTATACATTAGACAGCTTAGACAATGAATAAGGATGATAGAAGAATTTATACCTTTGAGTTGTGGTATTGGAGAAGAGTATTGAACATACAATGAACTGCCAAGAGAGTAAACAGGTCTGCCTTGGAGAGGGTGAAACCAAGCTACTCCTTACAGGCAAAAATTTTGAAGTTCTGTCTCACATATTTTGAGCTTGTTGCAAGGAAGGACCAGTCCTTGGAAAATGACTTCATATTTGGAAGGGAGGTGGGACAGCTCAGGAAAGAAAGACACTCGATGAGATGGATTGACACGGTAACTGGGGTAATGGCAGTAGGTGTGTCAGAGTGAGTGGCTCAGGATAGGGCAGGGTTCAGAGCTGTTGTACATGGGTCACTACGAGTTTCAGGTGACTTCACAGCACATAACAACAACAACATTAGGAAACATTGTTGTTGTTGTTTTGTGCCATCAAATCAGAGCCAATTCATAACTGATGCTGCAGCAGCTTTGGGGACTTTTCAAGAGGCAGTAAATCCTACAGGAGGAAATTGACCATCTCCCCCAGAGGAGCTACTGGATTTGAACTTCCTCCCTTTGTATTGGCAGTGCAATTGCTTACTCTTAGCCACCAGAGCTTCCTGAATACTCAAAAACTTGTAGGTATATGACTCAACACTATAAAGGCAAGTTGTTGAAAGTAAGCAGAGATGGTGATGACCAAGAGCTCATTGCATATTGAAAACCATTACAGAGGACAGAAAAGATAGTTAAGAATTGATTTGGCATTAAATGAATGAAAACAAGAAAGTGGTAAACTTTCTATAATTTTGTAAGAGGAACAAGCTAAAGTAAACTATGAAAAAAATGAATCAAGAAATATACGTTTGTGTAACATGGGAGTATCGAGATTTCAAGGTAGCACAGTGCAAGCTAGAGTTTGCAATCTTGACCACATTGTTATTTTGGACTAAATAATTCCTTGAAGTGGACAGAAAACCTCCTAAATTTTGTAAAGTGTTTAACAAAAGCGATGCTACCAAGCTAAAGGTGGGTGACTTTCAATCCACGGCCCTCGGGCCTGTCTTTCATTGTTTTTGTTCAAATATTCCTTGAGGTCGTATAGCCCTGGTGTGTCCACTTGCCGTGCAGCGGTAACTTGTGCTTGCTGTGAGGCTGAACACTGTGACACTGATGTGTCAAATGCGTAATGATTGGTTACCCAATGGAGACGCTGTGGGGTGGAGCTCCCCGTTTAAAACAAGCTTGGAAGCAGGAGCAGCATCCACTTCCATAATAGCTTGCCTCCGGAAACCCTATGAACCTGGAGAGAGAATGAAAGACACTCAAGCATTGAGGACTCTCCTTTATAGGGTCGCTATGAGTCGCCTTCGACTTGATGGCACTTAACAACAACAACCCACCTGAAACCAGCAATATCTCAACAGCTGCAATAAATGAAAGTGTCTGCAGGCATTGCTAAAAGCCTCCTGAGAGACAAAATTATCTCTGGGTGAGAACTATGTGAAAGGTCTGTGGTGAAAAAGTCAATGCTAAATATGAAGTAGATAAAAAAATTACACGGGAAATTTGCTAACATTATATCTTTCAAAATTATTGGTCCAGAAAAAATGTCTTTCCCTGGGAAAAAGTTCTATACTGGTACTGGATTCTGAAACATCAACAAACAATATTTGTAATGTCTGGTGAGAGAGTGTAAAAAGCTGTACTGTATTAGAGAAAAGGTATTCTAATTTCCAAAACAAAGATAATAGTAATTAATGTCACTGAATTATATATAGATATAGATAGAGATAGAGAGAGAGAGAGTGTTAAATTGGTATTTGCTGTATTGTATGTATTTTCATCAAAACAAAAGCAGAAAAAGGAATATTAATGGAAAAGTGCAAAATCCATAATGCTTAAAGGAATATTTTACTAGACCATTAGTTTCTTAAAAAGGAAAGTATGGGTAACCAGAGATAGGATCCCTGGCTGGTTTAGAAATCTCTTTGTATCAGTGACTTATGTTCATCATAGGCAAGCTGAAATGGGAGAAAATGAAAGCTTAATAACCTCTCAGTATCAAGAAAACAAAAATCAACATCACTGGTCCAATAGGAAACATCATTATAGAGAAAAGATAGAAATTGTCATTTTTTTCTAACTCAGATCTACATTCAACAAGCTTGGCACTGTTGTTGCTGTTGTTGTTATGTGCTGTCGAGTTGCTTGCGACTCATAGCGATCCTATGTACAACAGCCTTAAACTTTGCTCTGTCCTGTGCCAATCTCACTGTCTCTGATACACCCATCCTGATTACCCCAGTTACTGAATCAATCCACCTCATAGAGGGCCTCCCCTCCTGCGCTGTCCCTCCACCTTCCCAAGCATGATGTCCTTCTCCAAGGACAAGTCTCTCCTTACAACATGACCAAAGTATGTCAGAAGAAGCCCCAGGATCCTTTCCTCCAAAGAGCAGCCTGGTTTAACCCTCTCTAGGAGGAATCTGTTTGTTTTCCTAGCAGTCCATGGTACACTCAATACTCTTCTCCAGCACCACACCTCAAAGTCATCAATTTTCCTATCATCCCTAGTCGTCGTGCAACTCTCTGATGCATAACAAGTGATTGCAAAGACCATGGCCTGTACTAGGCGCACCTTAGTCTCCAGAGAGACACCATTGCTCTTCAGTACTTTGGAGAAGTCCCTAATAGCAGACTTTCCCATCACAATATGTCTTTTAATTTTCTTGCTACTGGTACCAATGTCTATCTGTGTTTCATTGATTATGCAAAGGCATTTGACTGCGTGGATCATAACGAACTGTGGCTGACTCTGAAAAGAATGGGAATCCTAGAACATTTAATCGTGCTAATGCGCATTGCCATGGGAAAATCTGCAGTTAGGGACCTCTCCAAAGTACTGAAGAGCAATGGTGTCTCTCTGGAGACTAAGGTGTGTCTGATACAGGCCATGGTCTTCACAATCACTTGTTATGC
>NW_006399767.1:25314996-25333832 GCF_000299155.1 Elephantulus edwardii | reverse complement strand
GAGGATAGAAGGAGAATTGATGCCTTTGAGCTGTGGTGCTGGAGAAGAGTATTGAATGTACCATGGACTGCCAAGAAAACAAACAGATTCCTCCTAGAGAGGGTTAAACCAGGCTGCTCTTTGGAGGAAAGAATTCTCAGGCTTCTTCTAACACACTTGGACATGTTATAAGGAGGGACCGTTCCTTAGAGCGGGACATCATGCTTGGGAGGGTGGAGGAACAGCGCAGAAGAGGAAGGCCCTCTACGATGTGGATTGATTCAGTGACTGGGGTAATCGCAATGGCCTGTCAGGGACACTGTGATTGGCACAGGACAGAGCAGAGTTTAGGGCTGTTGTACATAGGATCGCTATGAGGCACAAATGACTGGACATCACACAACAACAACAAAAACAACTACGCTTTCTATATTATTTTATACATATATTTTTTCAAGCCTGCTAATAATAAAGTAAAAAAAAAATTATCACTGCGTTTTAGCCAATAGCTATCATCAACCACCATATTAGTCACCATTTTAAGAGATTGATTCCAAATTGCTTGTATTCCAAATTCCCACCAATTACCTTAAACTGACACTGGACTGCAGTATATTCAAGAAATATAAAAAAGAAGGGGCAACTGTTCTTTCCTATGGAGGAAGAAAGGATTTGCTTCCTTCTGAGGTGGCTATTAGCATTAATGAGAGTTGTGAATTCACCTTGACTCAATTCTGAAGAAGGAGGAAGCTAGCTGGATGATGAAAGCAGATAAGACTATTATATTCACAGCATTGTTTTTAATTTCTATTAGGTAAGCACAGTTTACATCTTTGAATATCTTTATGAACTAAATTTTGCACAGAAGTCATAACATTTTAGATTATCAGCTGTATCAGGTAATGTCACCAATGATAAGTGCCTGATGTCTACAAATAGCCTGATATCTGAAAAGAGGGTCCAGAAGCCAACAAAAAGGAAAAAGAATATTATGGAATAAAATGTGTATGTGTGGTTGAATGAAACATTAACTTGTTTTGTAAACTTTCACTCAAATCACAACAAAGGAGGGGGAAATGTCAGTCAGTGTGCCATTTGTCATGAAGTGCTCAAGGGTGAGGGACCTGCTTCTTCTGCACAGTGACAGGAGCCAGAGGAAAGACCTGGGAAAAGAGAATGAAAGTGAAACAGATCTGATGGAGCAACCCGAGGTGCAAGGAGCAGAGGGTGTGGGAAGACAGACGCCAAGTCACAGGGAGATCCCCACGGAAGAGAAGCTCAAGGGCAACTGGAAATCCTCCTCCTGAGGCAGCAGAGGCTAAGTCTCTCCTTAGACCCAGCACTTGGAATTGGAAGTTCTTGCCTCCTAACTGGGAGAAATGCATTTCTCTTTGTAAAATGACTCATGTGACCTTCCTGTTCGAACAGAAATTCACAGCACACCCAGGTGACAAGAATTTAAATGATGTGAGCTAGCAGGATAGTGGGGTGTACAAGAATTTGGACTAAAAATTAAGCACCTTTCAAGTAAAGGTAATACCATGCACATAAGGTTGAAAGATTTGATGAACTTATTATAAAAACAGAGGAAAATATTTCAGTGCAGCCCAGAGAATAAGGGAGGAGGGAATAAATCATAGGTTCTTAAAAGCTTTAGGGATCATGTTAGGATTTTTGATATATATTAAATGTGATAGAAAATGACAAACCATTACTTTAAGTAGATTAAAGCAATGATAAAAACAGGTTATATATCCCTTCCCTACATTTAAAAATGTAAAGGCCTCAGAAAACAAAACAAAAACTTCAGTTTGGTGTTAAAACTAATTGGGCAAATCTGACCCAATGAGTTTCAGAGCTGTGCTCTTTTATTGTGCTTACTTATGTAAGTTTAATTGAACTATGGACTGTGAAAATGGGCGATTGTGGTTGTTGTTGTTGTTGTTGTTTTGCCATAGAGTTGGAACTGACTCATAGCTGACCCTCCAGAGGGTTCCCAGAACTAATAGGACGGGAGGAGATTAAATGTCCTTTCCCCACAGAGCAGCTGGCAGATTTGAACTGTGTGCCTTTGTGATGGCAGCTCAGTTATCTGCATAGTTTAAAATGATAAAATAAATGGAGTTTTGGCGTTGGCAGCACATGTACTAAAATTAGAACAATACAGAGAAGATTAGCATGGTCCCTGCACGCAAATTACTGAAACATTCGTACTTTTTCATATAAAACAACAACAAATGGAGACATAAGATATTATTCAAGTATACAATATGGAGTCACTGCAGGTATTTAAGGCATTATATTGAAAAATATTGTGTGAGGAAAAATAAGGTCATAGTCATAGTTAAAAAGACCATTTCTAGATCTATCTTGAAATACAATGTTAAGAGCGACATACAAGGAAGACCTTTTAATACCACAATCATATATGCACACACAACTAGAGCCAAAGAGGAGGAAATAGATTTCTACCAAGTTTTGAAGTTGGATAATAATAGAGCTTGCAATCAAGATGCATTGATAATAATGAGTGACAGGAATGGAAAAATTAGAAGCAAGAAAGAAAGAGAAGTAGTGGGAAAACATGTACTTAGTGACAGAAATGAGGCCGGAAAAAGAATGGTAGAATTTTGAACAATCTAATTCATGACAGATACTTTTGTAACAAATGCAAATAGCGACTATACACATGGACCTCAGCTGATGGTCTACACAGCAGTCAGATTGATTATAGCTGTGGAAAGAATTGTTGGGAAAAGTGCAATATTGATTGTGAAAACTAGGCCATGTGCTGATTGTGGAACAGACCATCAACTGCTTATATGCAAGTTCAAAGAAAAGCTAAAGAAAATGAAAACAAATCCACAAGAACCAACATTTGACCTAGAATCTGTCCCAACTGAATTTAAAAACTGTCTCATAAAAAGGTTGGAGACCTTAAACACTAATGAATATTGTGGGAAGATATAAAGAATATTGTACATGAAGAAAGCAAAATGCCATTAAAAAGACAAAGGAGGAAGAAAAAACTGACATAGTGCCAGATGAGATTCTGACTATTGCACTAGAATGCCAAGAAGCCAAAGCAAAAAGAACCAGAGAGATAAGGAGTTGAACTCAGGAAGTGAAGGAGGAGTTCAAAGGGCAGCTGGAAAAGAAAACGGGAATATGTTATAATGAAATGTGCCAAGACCTGGAGTCTGAAAATCAAAAGGGATGAACACTCTCAGCATTTCTTAAACTGAAGGAATTGAAGAACAAAGTCAAGCTTCAATATGCAATACGTGAGGATGCTATTGGTAGAATAGTAAATGATCCAGGAAGCATAAAAGAAGATGGAAGGAGTAGTCAGAGTCACTACGCCAAAAACAAAAGGCAATGGTGATGATCAAGGGTTTTCAAGCTAATGTGAAGGAATTGGCAAATAAACAAGGCCTCAGGAGTTGATGCAATATCAAATGGTATATTTCAACAAACAGATGCAGCCTGGGCTTGTTCACCAGGCTGTGCCAAGAAATCTGGAGATCAACTACCTGGCCAACTGACTGGAAGAGATCCATTTTACTCCCATTCCATCAAGAGGTGATCTGACAGAATGTGGAAATTACTGAACAACATCACAAATACCTCATGCAAGCAAAACCCTGATGAAGATTATTCTAAAATAACTGCAACAGTACATTAACAGAGAATTACCAAAAATCTAAGCTGTATTTAGAAGAAGCTGTGGCACTAGAGGCGCAAAGGTTTTTTATTGTGTTGATCACAACAAGCTATGGCTGACTCTGAGAAGAATGGGAATCTCAGAACATTTGATTGTGCCTATGCTAAAGCTATATTTGGACCAAGAGGCGGTCATCAGAACAAAGGAAGGAGACACTACATGATTCAAAATCAGAAAGGGTGTCAGCCAGGGATGTATTCTGTCTCCATATATTTTCAGTCTGTATATAAAACAGATCATCCAGCACAGTGGGCTGGACGAGGAGGATTTTGGCATCAAAATTGGAGGGAGATTCATCAACAACCTGCGTTTTGCAGAAACACAATCCTGCTTGCTGAAACTGAGAAGGACCCAAAGTGCTTGCTACAAAGAGTCAAGGACTGCAGAATTCAATAAGGATTGAAGCTAAACATCAAGAGAACAAAGATTCTCACCACTGGACCAATTGGTAGCCTCAGTATGGATGGTGAAGAGATTGAGATAGTTAAGAGTTTTTGTTTGCTTGGCTCCATAATCAACACTCTGGGTACCAGCAGCCAGCAAATCAAAAGATGAATCTCATTAGGAAAGTCTGTTGTCAGGGACCTCTCCAGAGTACTGAAGAGAAATGTCATCAGGATGGAGACTAAGATGAGCCTAATGGGGCTATAGACTTTGCAATTGCATGCTATGCATCAGATAGCTGAACACTGACTAGAGGTGACAGAAAGAGAATTGATGCCTTTGAGCTGTGGCGCTGGAGAAGAGTGTTGAATATATCAAGGATTGCTAGGAGAACAAACAGGTGTGTCTTGGGGAGGGTGAAGCCAGACTGCTCCTTGGAGTCAAGGAATCTGAAGGTTTGTCTGACATACTTTAGGCATATTGCAAGAAGGGACTGGTCCTTGGAAAGAGACATAATATTTGGGAGTGTGGAGGAACGGCGGAAGAGAGGAAGACCCTCAATGAGATGGATCAATTCTGTGATTGGGGTGGTGGGAGTAAGTATGTCGTAGATGGTGAAGTTGGCACAGGATAGGCAGAGTTTTGGGTTCTTGTTCATAGGGTCACTGTGAGTTGCAAGTGACTCAGCATTACATAACAACAACAACAACAAGAAATGAGATAGATCTTGGCTGAAAGCAGAGAGTACCAGAGGAATGTCTATATGTTTTACATTGAAGGTGCAAAGGCATTTATTTGACTGTATGGGTCACAACCATTTGTGGCTAACTTTCAGAAAGATGGGATTCCCAGAACACTTGATTGTACTCATGTGAAATCTATACTTGTAACTGGAAGCAGATGTCAGGACAGGACAAGGAAACACTCCATGGTACATAAATCAATAAAGGAGTGCATCAGAGATGTGTCTTTTACCTTACCTTTTCATTCCATATACGGAAGAGATAATTTGGAATGTTGCACATTATGAGGATAAATGTGGCAGCAGGATTAGAGGAAGACTCATCAACAACTTGTGTTATGTAGATGATACAACCTTGCTTGCTGAAACTGAGGAGGACCTAGAGCCATTGCTGCAGAAGGTCACAGACTTCATTCTTCAGTATGGATTGAAGCTTAACATCAAGAAACAAAGATTCTCATCAGTAGGCCAAATGGCAGCACTAATATAGATGCTGAAGATATTCAGATTATTTACAATTTCAGCTTGCTTGGTTTCACAATCAATACTCTTGGCACCAGAGTCAGGAAATCCAAGGAGAAATTGCATTAGGAAAATCTGCTGTCAAGGACCTCTCCAGAGTACTGAAGAACAACAGTGTCAATCTGGAGACTAAGGTGTGCCTTATCCAAGCCATGGTCTTTGCAATTACTTGCTTTACACTTGCTTTACAATTACTTGCTTAGAGAGCTAGGCAATGAAAAAGAATGATAGAAGAAGAATTGATTCCTTTGAGTTGTGGTACTGAAGAAGAGTATTGAACATACCATGAACTGCCAGGAGAACAAACAGAGGTCTGTCCGGGAGAGGGTGAAACCTACCTACTCTTTGGAGGCAAGAATTTTAAAGCTCCATCTCATATTTTTAGCATGTTGCAAGGAGGGACTAGTCCTTGGAGAAGAACATCATACTTGGAAGGGTAGAAGGACAGCACAGGAAAGGAAGACACTGGATGAGATGGATTGACACAGTAACTGGGGTAATTGGGATAGGTGTACCAGAGATAATGGGATTGATTCAGGATACAACGGATTCAGAGCTGTGTACATAAGGTCACTAAAAGTCGCAGGTGACTCGACGGCACATAATAACAACAACAACATTGGAAAACGTTGTGTTTTTATGCACCATCACATCAGAACCAATTCATAACTGACACTGCAGCAGGATTGGGGACTTTCAGAGGCTAGAACTCCTACAGGTGAAATGGCACATGTTCTCCTCCAGAGGAACTAATGGATTTGAACTTCCTCCCTTTGTACTGGCAGTGCAATTGCTTACACTTAGCCACCAGAGCTCCTGAATACTCAAAAACTTGTAGGTTATGACTCAACACTAGAAAGTCAAGTAGTTCAAAGTAAGCAGAGATGGTGATGACCAAGAAGGCCGAGAAACAAGCTAAAATGAACCATGAAAAAATGAATTTTAAAAAATGTTTGTGTATAAAATGGGCCTACAGAACTTTCAGAAGTGTCATAGTGCAAGCTAGAGTTTGCAACCTTGACCACATTGTCATTTTGGACTGAATAATTCCTGGGAGTCCGTAGAAAACCTCCTAAGCTTTGTAAAGTGTTTTAACATCATTCCTAGTCTGTGCCCATCTGAAAGCAGCACCATCTCAACAGCTGTGATAAACTAAAGTGTCTGCAGACATTGCAAAGAGCCTCCTGAGAGACAAAATTGTCTCTGGGTGAGAACCATGTGAAAAGTCTGTGCTTGTTGTATTGTGTGTATTTTCATCAAAACAAAGGCAGAAAAGGGAATATTAAGGGAAAAGGACAAAATCCATGGTACTTAAAAAGAATGTTTTACTAGGTCATTAGTTTATAAACAAGGAAAACATGGATTACCAGAGATAAGATCCATGATTGGTTTAAGAAATGCTTTGTATCACTGACTTAAGGTCATCATAGACCAACTGAAATGGGAAGAAATTAATGTTTAATTGTCTCTCAGCATCAAGAAACAAAAATCTTCCCCACTGGACCAATAAGCAACATCATGATAGATAAAGAAAAGAGAGAAATAGTCATTTTTTAATCTCACTCTGATCTATAATCAATATTCAAACCATGGCACTGGCAGTCAAGAAATCAAAAGACATGTTGCACTAGGCAAGTCTGTAACCAGGAACCTCTCCAAAGTGCTAGAGAGCAAGGACATCAGTGTCAGCTCTGAAATAGGATTCCTGGAGCCACAGTCTTTTTAAATTACTTGCTTATACATTTGAGATTTGATAGTAAACAAGGAAAACAGAAGAAAAATAGATGCCTGTGAGTTGTAGTGCTTAAGAAGAGCAATAAATGTCCCATGGACTTTGAAAAGAACCAAGAAATATGTTTTGGAGAGAGTGAAGACAGGATACTTCTTAGAGGAAAAAATGGTAAAACTTTACAGACTCTGGGCATGCTTTTAGAAAGGGCCAATCCTTGGGGAAGGACAGCTTTCTCAGAAGACTGAAGGGTCAAGGGGAAAGACCCTCATGAGATGGACTGAGATAGTGATTGTAACAATGGGCTGTAGTGTGGAAGAAAAGATAAGGTGGTACAGCAAAAGGCAGGTTTCAGATCAGATGTATATAGAGTTGCTATTAGTCATATTTGACTTGACAGCATCGAACAGCACCTATACAATTACACTACAAACATCCCTCCTGACTTTATGCAAAAAATAAAAAAGATTTGTGAATATTCACTTTTTCCTGTGAAAGCTGTTTGTAGGATCCTGTGTCCCAGGACACTTTGACCCATGAAGAAACCTGTTCTTGTTAATTCCAGCTCATACCAAGTCCTGTAGTAGAGCACAGAACTGCTCTATTGCATTTACAAGGCTGTAATAATTATGGAGGAAGCTCTAATGGCGTAATGGGTAGGGAAGGAGTTGCACTGCCAACCCAAAGGCATTAATTTTGAGTTCAACAGCTGCTGTGGGGATAGAAGATAGTCAATCTCCTTCCACGACATTTACAGCCTCTGAAACTCTGCATGAAGGTCACTTATTAATCCATTTCAACTCCATGCACATAATAGCAATCATTGTGAAGAGAATCTGTAGCACAGTAGTTGGGTGTGAAGCTAGTAGATGAGAGGCTGGCAGCTTGAACTCACCAGCAGCACGGTGGTAGGAAAGACAGGACAAGTCCTCTCCTAAATTTTTGAGTATAGAAAATCTTTAGGAAGCAAGGCTATTCTGTCGTAGTCATGATGAGAGCCTGAATGATGTAATGAATTACGTGTTGTGCTGCTAACAGAACTGTTGGTGGTTCAAATCCACCTGGAACTCATTAGGAGAAAGATGGATGATGTCCTCATGTAAAGATTTGCAACCTTGTAAACTCGATGGAGGATTGTTAGGAGCTGGAAGCCAAGCAAAGGCAGTGGGTTTGGGGTTTTGGTTAATGACCGGATGAACTGACAGATTTAGGTATAGCAGTTATTGTGAGACTCCTCAAAGATCAGACAGTGTTTACTGTGCAAAATGAGAGTCGTAACGAGTCAGAGTCAACTCAGTGATACCTAACAGCAGTATCAGTAAGAGTCTGGATTGACTTGAGAGCACACAGCCATCTTTATGGAACAGATGGTGGGTTCGAATCACCGATCTTCAGGTTGGCAGCTCACGGCTATAAACTGATTTTAAACCCTGAGCTTGCTGCAGCGTTCAACTGTGTAGGAGTTCAAAACTTATCCAAAGAAAAAGTCAATTATTATTGCTTAAAACAATGCTAATGATTATTAACTAGAATCAAATGTCAATTGTTGACTTTTCAAATGAGCTAGAAGATGAAGATTTTGAAAACGTTCTGTGATTAATAAGAAGAGAACTATGTCAAGCCTCACCATTTAATGACATTTTAGCAGATAAACATTAGACAAGTGAAACAAAAACTGACATCAAATGCATGCTGAGCACTGACGGATAGTTCCCAGCTGCGTATTCCTAAAGGAATGGAGGCATGGGCCAGTAGATCATGTGATGGGAATGGAAGGAAAAGTCCCTGAAGATAGTATAGCAAACCAGAGATCAGTTAATTAATGGCTTTAATTCATTATGTTTCCTATGGAGACAACATATTGCAGTTTCCTCAGGGTTCCTGCTGACTCAGAACTAAAATAGCACTAAAAGGATACTTTAAAACAACCATCTATTGAGTAGTGCTTCATCCTGGTGAATTTAATTTCCCCCTATCCAACTTGATGATGAAGACAACTTGGAAAGGAAGTTGCTCACAAGAGCATTTTTTGGTCTAAATGAATAAATCCAGGTGGAGAATGGATTGTTGCCTGTAAAAGAAAGAGCTCAATGTCTGAGAAGACTTTGATCCGATAATAAACTCTTTGCAATGGAGCTGGTGCTGATTCTGTTTTCTAAGTCTGTAAATTGCACGTGAAGAGATCACAAGTCTTTCAACTACAGATACACTAGTGGATTCCAACCAATAGAGAGGCATGGTCATTGAGTGAGCAGCACAAGTCCCCACAAACTGCACCACTAGTGCTCCCTGATTCAGATAATGGACTGTGTACAGATCTCTACCACTGTTCTTATTGCTATGTGCCATTAAGTCGCCACCAACTCATAACAACCCTATATGTAACAACTCTGAAACCTGCCTTATCCTGAGCCAGTTTCACTGACTCTGACACACCTATTCCCAATGCCTCAATTATTATGTAAATCCATTTCATCTAGGATTCTCTTCCGTGAGGTCACTCCACACTTCGAAGCATGTTGTCCTTCTCTGAGGACTGGTCCCTCCTGGCCACATGCCCAAAGTATGTGAGACAGAGCTTCCATTCCTTGACTCCAAGGAGAAACTTGGTTTCACTCTCTCTAGGACATAACTGTTTCTTTTCCTGGATGTTGATAGTATGATCAATACTCTTCTCCATCACCACAACTGAAAGACATCAATTCTTTTATCATCCGTAGTCATCATCTAGCTCTCTGATGCGTAGCGTATAATTGTGAAGATCATGGTCTGCATCAGGCTCAGCTTAGTCTCTAGACTGATGTCACTGCTCCTCAGCACTAAGGAGAGGTCCCTGACGGCAGACTTTCCCAGTGCAATTCATCTTTTGATTTCCTGCCTTCCTGTGTCAAGAGTGAGGACTGTGGAGCCAGCAAGCTGAAGTTGTTAACAACCTCAATCTCTTCTCCAATCATCAAGAGGCAGCCAATTGGCCCAGTGGTAAAAACCTTTGTTTTCTTGATTTTGAGCTTTAATCTATATTAAGGACTACAGTCCTTGACCTTCTGCAGCAAATGCTTTAGGTCCTCCTCAGTTTCAGTAAGGAAAGATGTATCAATCCATAGCACAGGTTGTTGAGGAGTCTTCCTCTAATCCTGATGCCACATTCCTCCTCATAATGTATAGCCTCCTGAATGATCTGTTCTGCATATCAATTGAAAGGGCATGGAGATAGGATGAATTCCTGATGCACACTTTTCTTCATTTTAAACTGTGCAGTTTTTCCTTGATCTGTTCTGATCACTGCCTCCTGGCCCAAGTACAGGTTCCTCAGGAGCACAATCAAGTGTTCTGGAATTCCCATTACTTTCAAGGTTAGCAACAATTAGTTGTGACCTACACTTTCAAATAAAGCACAGATAGTTTTTCCTCTGGTACTCTTGGGTTTTGGCCAAGATCCATCTGACACTGGTGATAATGTTTATCCTGCCATGGCCTCTTCTAAATTCGGCTTCTATTTCTGGTAGTTCTCTGCAAACGTATTGTTGCAGTCTTTGTTTTATAATCTTCATAAGGATTTTGCTAGTGCGTGATATTATTGATATGGTTGATAATTTCCACACTCTATGAGCTTTTTTTTTTCAATAAGATTAAATATGGATCTCCTACAGTCAGTTGGCAAGGTAGTTTTCCTCCAGATTTCTTGTCACAACCTGGTGAGCACAACCTGACTATTAAAATTTGTCAATTTATTTGCCATCAATTCCTGGGCCTTATTTTTTTTTTGCCAATTAATTCAGAGCAGCTTGAGCTTTCTCCTTCATCTCTATTGCCTCTTGATCATGTGTTGTTTCATGAAGTTCTTCTGTGTCCATTAATTCTTTTTGGTACAGTGACTCTGTGTACTTCTTCCATCTTCTTGTAATGCTTCCTGGATCACGTAATATACTTCCAAAGCATCCTTATATATTGCACCTCAAGGCTTCTTTTATCTGTAACTAATTCAGAGAAACTTTGTCTCTCTTCTCCCACTGGTATGAAGCAACTTTTCCAAGTGATGGAAAAGTAATTTTAAGAAAGAAGAAAAATCCAATTTAATTTATTCTACTATCTCATATTGTGCTAGGTCTATATAATCTTTGGAAGTTTCCATAATGTTGATGTCTTAGTTGGGGAAACAGTAGAATAGAGCAGGAAGTAGAGAGGTAGAAGCAGCGAGACATATCCAATTCAGTGAAAAAGAGACTATGGTGAGGATCCTGTGATAAGTGTTCCCGTCAAAGGCCTTTGAGTTCCCTACATTTGCTTACTGAGTTTCAGGTGTAAGGAACGTTTTCACAAATCCTTTTGGGCCCTGCCTGAGGTATATAATTTAAACCATAGGAAATTGTCACTATTTGATCATATTTTCTGTCCACAAAACCAGAATTTTATTCTATACCAGTTGTCTCCTTCCTGTGAGCTAAGTCCAGAGAAAGGAAAGATGGTGGGGAAATTGATTGACTAGGAAGGCCCAACACAGACTCTTAAAGACCGAGTTGGAAAGATGTATAGATTTTAAGTGACCAAAGGAAGACGACCTCACAGATGTTCCATATCTATAGGATTGTTCCAGGCATGAACAACCCTTCTTCAACCCAGGGTGCTTTCTACAGGAAAGAGAAGGAATTCCAAACTCATTTTCTGTCACAGAAGGTCTAGTACAGGGGCATACACATCTATACCTCATGAGCATCAGGATTTAGAAAGGAGGGAAAGATGTTGATGGTGGAGGGCTCTTGACCCCTGCTTACATTTTCGGCAGGGGAACCAACATCACAGATCTCACTGAGGACATGATGTCTTAGAGTCTCCATCAAAAATTACCAGGAACACTTCCCTTATATAGCTACCTGAATATAATAAAAGAGTGTCAGGGGAACTTATTTTCAATTCTCAAAATCCTGAGGGAATGGATGAGAGGGCAGGGAGGTTTTATTGGAAGATGGTAAAAAAAAAATAACCCAGTCTTAACAGGTCCCTCAAGCAGCTTCCAGAGGGAGGACTAACATATACTCTTCACTTGTGTGAAAGAATGAGGGATCAATATGACAAAGATGGACAGAAATCAAAGAAGTCACAATTTTTCTCTTTTAAGAACGTGACTTCACAGAACTTGGACACAGCGGATGAGTTAACTCTTTCCATACCTTATCCCACCCCACAATAGCTAACCCACCATGAACGATGCACTTACGTTGAGTGTTCCTGGATAAAGCCAGCGGAAGGCTCAGCACAACCATCATCAGTGTCAGGGCTGCCATCCAGGTGCCCCCAGGGAACCACAAGCTCACCATGCTGGATGACAGGAGGGGACAAGTCTTAAATGAGCAGGCAAGACTCCACCAATTGAGACCTACAACATATTGTCCAAAAACAGGAACCAAGAAATGCATCACTTTGCCCCTGGTTAGGTAAACTTTGGGAACCAATCAGCATTTGAAATGGAAAGCATCATCAGTTGCTGGTCAGAGATCTCATATGAAAGACCTCTTCTGAAACTTTTAGTAAAAAGTTGCTTGTCTTTTGATACTTTACAGATTCAATCCAGCTACATCTATAACGTTGACTTTAACCCCGATTGCAAGCCATCTCTATGCTGGTCAGTGATATGTACACACAGGTTTAAGCCCTTTAAGGGTCTTTATCTCCCTGTGGTTGAAGACAATGTGTGTGCTTAGGAATAGAGTTTTGGAAGGAAAGATGACAGTAAGTCAAGAGATCTTTAATTTGCAATATTACCCAGAAAAAAACCTCTAATCATGAGAGAATGAATTTTCAAAGGGAAAATTAAGATCCTACGTATTTTTTTCTTTTTCTTCTTCTTTTTTTCCCCTCCTGAAATGTGGATATTTGGAGATGCTATGAGTCTTTGGCCACTTAGGAGCCTCCTTGGGAAACAGCCTTCTCTGTTGGCAGGACAGAATTACAGCTTGTGATTAGAAACTATGTTTTATATCTCCTAAGGATAACGCTATTGCTGATAAACAAAATAATACAAAGTCAGTCAGTAATTTGTCTTCAGTGAAAAGTTTTTAAAGGTTGTTTCCTGTAATTGTCATTGAGTTTAGCTGCATATCCAGAACACATAGGAGACAATCTAGTGGAAGTTAAGGTCTTCAGGATATGTTAGTAAAACACTTAACCTGACAATATCATAAGGTAAAAAGTTCAAGGACCTTGTTATTGTTGGTTTTCTTTGTCATTGAGTCACCTGAAACTCATAACGACAACAGCTCTGAAGCCTACCTTGGCCTGAGCCAGTCTCACTTACTCCGACACACCTACCCCATTATCCCAGTTACTGTATCTAATCCATCTCATCTGAGTTATTCCTCTCCTGGGCTATCCTTCCAACCATGATATCCTTCTCCAAAGACTGGTCCCTCGTGGCCATGTGCCCAAAGCATGTGAGACAGGGTACAAAATTCTAGCCTCCAAAAAGAAACTTCATTTTTCCCTCTCCAAGACAGACCTATTTGTTTTCTTGACAGTTCATAATATGTTCCAGACTCTCTTCCAGAGTCATGCGTTTTGCATAATATTTCAGGAGTTCTTTGTTTTTCAATGGAAATGTCAATATTTTTGCCCACACAGTAATTCAATGACATCTATTCCTCTCCTTATTCATTATCTGGTATTTTTCTTTAATTTTTAACAGTTTAATTTTATCATGAGTAAAAAGAGATTGTTCTTAGTGGTTTAGTACTGGTCTGTCAATTTGCTCTTCTGACATAACTTGGGGTTGCTGTGATACTGAACACTGTACTGCTGGTGTGGCAAATGCCATAATGTTTACCCATGATGGACAAGGTTTGGTAGAGCTGCCAGATTAAGACCAATGAGGGAGTTTTTCTTTTGCTTTTCAAGGAGAGGAGCAAATGGGGGGGAGGGGGGAGGGGTTTGTGCGGGGAGAAGGGTGCAACAATGAATGAATGGAATCCCAAAATCTCTGTAGATGTTCATTGAAATGAAAAATAAACAACCTAAATTAAAAAAAAAAAAAAGACAGGTTTGGAAGCAGGGTTGGCATCCACTTTCTAAACAACAGGCTTTGGAAACTCTATGAACATTAGGGAAACAACAGTTATAGAAGAGGGTCGAAATCTTTTGTTCATAGGGTCATGCTGAGTTGTATTGATTTGATGGCACTTAACAACAAAAACAACATCATTTTGTGCATCTATATTTGTTATGGTCATGTTCTCTTGAGCACTGTCAAGTGTTCTGTGATTCCCATTCCTCTCAAGGTTAGCAACAATTTGTTGTGATCCAAACAGCCAAATGCCTTTGCATAGCCACGGAAACACAGATAGATAGATATTCCTCTGGTACTCTTGGTTTTCAGCCAAGGTCCATCTGACCGTGGTGGATTTCCCTCGTGCCACAGTCTTTTCTAAACCCAGCTTGTGTTTCTGGTAGTTCTCCATCAATATGTTGTTCCAGTCTATTTTGGATAGTCTTCAGCAGGATTTTGCTTGCGTGTGATCTGAATAATATTGTTAAATAATGTCTACACTCTGCTGGGCCACGTTTTGTTGTAATGGGAATAAATATGGATATCTTTCAGTCATTTGGCTGGGTAGTAGTCTTTCAGATTACTTGGCACAACCTGATGAGCACATCCAGTATAGCATCTGCTTGTAGAAATATGTCAGTTGCGCTCCCATCAATTCCTGGGGCCTTTTTTCTTGACAATTCTTTCAAGCCCATAGAAATTCCTCTTTCATAACCATTGCCTTTTTATCATTCATTGTTTCAATACATTCTTCTGTGTCAGCTGTTTTTGCTAGAGTGACCCTGTGTACTCCTTCCTCTTCTGATGCTTCCTGGATCATTCAATATTGTCCTCACAGTCTCCTTACGTATTGCAAGGTGAGGCTTGAAATTGTTCTTCAGTTCCTTCAACTTAAGAAATAAGACTGTTAAAATATCAGAGTATAAAGCAGTTTGCATACAGATAGAATCTATGAAATTATGTGAAATCTGTGGTAATTGTGTGAAATTACCAAAGATGAGAAGCAATGGGAAAGGAGAGAAAATAAAAAGAATTTTTGATACGTACATATAAAGCTTGGTAGATACTCTCTAACTGTGTGAGCTCTGGTTACCTAGTGTCAAGAGCCTGAATTGCAATCACAAAGGCACATGGTTCAAATTCACCAAATGGCCCAAGGGAGAAGGATGGGCAGTCTCCTCCCTGGAATTAACTGTCTCCGAAAACCTACTGGAGGGTCAACTATGGGTTAGTTCCTACTTAAAGACATACAACAACAATAGCAACAATAATCTGTCTAAAACAAAGTTCTCTAGTATTTTAATCTCTTGTTTGGTTATTAATTGAGGAAATTGGAGGAAGAGAGTGGGGTAGAGGGAAGAAGTGAGGACGAGAAAAAGGGGTGTGGGGAAAGTCTTAAACTTTTCTTACTGAATTTTGAAGACCTGAACAGAAGTCTGGATTAAAAATCTTCCCTGCTCTTTCTGTCCCCTATTTTGTCAATTCCACTATCAATTCTAGGACACCAAAACAGGATGATAGCATATTTACCTGTGGGCTGAAGATCAGTTTCCAAGGAGAGACAGATGTGTAGAAGGCACAGAGGCAAATCTGTTCCACATGTCAATTTCTCAGTTCTACATTTCCTACTAAAGATTTCTCTGATACAACACATGCAATTTCACACAAGGGCTGATAGACAGCAGAGTCTAAGAGCCAACAATCTCTGAAGCCTCTGTGACATGAATTCCGTATACTATTGGCCTTGTATGGCCCTCTTTCATTAACCTCAAGACAGTGTCTCCAAATATCAATGCATTTGCAGCTTTCTTTTCTCTTTGAGAAGTTATAGCCCCGATGTTTTAGCAAAATAACAAAAGAAACACACTCATGGACTCTTTATTTTGGGGTGTCCTAAAACCAGCTTAAAGAAAACCCTGGAAATCTCAGCAATCTATAGGTTCCTTGCCTTTCCCATTTCTGAAGTGGATGGACAGCACCGCCCCCAGCAAGATCACACTCGGAAAACAGCCCCTGATGTCACTCAGCATCTTGCTCTGAGCAGATTCCAATTATTCCCCTAAGAAGCCAGGTTCAGTCATATGTACCCTAATCCAATATCTCTAATTGAGACTCTGATATTCAAAACTGCGAGTATGGGGAAGATGTCTGCTCTTCAAAACACTAACTGCTGTGCTAGAATTGGTAACTTCTAGTGATAAAGATCACATTGTGTTAATTACAGGTTTGGTCATTAAATTCATTGGTCATCTCATCTCTGACATTAGTTTTTCTCACAAAACAGGTGAGGAGACTGAGACTCGGTGAGATTAAGGAGCTCGTCTAGAGTGACAGAGCTAATAAACTGCAGAGCTGAGATTGCATTCCTCCAGGTCAGGAAGGACCTTGCATTGAAGAAAACGGTCCTCTTCTCAGGTCATGGTGAACATCTATTTAACTCAGAGCAATAACTCTGGAAACTGAAGTCCAGCTCCAGGGACAAGCACTTTTAACCAGAGTCAAGTGTGTAAACATGAACTGTGCTGTCATGAAAATATTCCAAACACAGGTACCTACATTTTTTTCCTGCTTGACAGACATGATTGTCTCACCAGGGAGATTATCACAATGCTAACCTGTGACCTGAACTCAAAGGGAGTAGAATATGGAGGAAATGAAAACATTATGTGTGAAGAGGAGAAACCTGGCCCTCAGGGAGAAGCCAAGGTTCCCTTCTTGGTGACTGAGAAATTCATGAGATGGGCTAACTGCTCACAACACTCCACGGTGACAGGGCTCTCCAGGCTCGGGTGCTCCACTTGGCAGGAGTAAACCTCTCCACTCTGAGGAACAGCTTCAAACATCACTAGCATCTGCAAGGTCCAGTCTTCCTGAGCTCCCCTCTGAAATCTTCTATTCACCTCATTAACTCCTTGAGTCCATCCTTTTGCTTAGGCTTCCTCGTGCTCTAGTGCTATATTCAGAATCTCTTTTGACATCTATTTTGGTCTTTCCTTCTTTCTCTGTCTTGGTAATGATCTTTTGGTTTCTACATGGTTGATACTTTTTATATCTTCACACAAGCCTCAAATTTGTAAATGAGCTATTAATTATATGCAGGGAGGATAGAATCAAGATGAAAATTATGTGTAAGTAAAAACATTACACATCTCATTTAAGAAACAGTTATATTGTACATACCTCTTTATTGTGGCTTTTTCACAATAGCAAAGCATTGGAAACAACCTAAGTGTTCTTCAACAAACTAATGTTTAGAGAAGCTGTGGTCCATTCACACAATGGAATACTTTACTGCATTGAAAAACAAGGAACTTATGAAATATTACACAAAATGGATGATCCTGGAGAACATTATGCTGAGTAAAATATTTGTCACAAAAGGACAAATACTGCACAGTGCACCTGTTATAAAATGAGACTGACATCAGGGTTGGGGGGAGACTGAGAAAGGGGGACACATTATGTATACTGCATTCAAACATATGAGGGAGAGAACTGTTTAAAAAGTATATATGATTAAGTATTATTGTCCTGGAGGCTGGGCTCTATGAGGAGAAAAGTGGCATCAGGATTGGTGGAAGATCTATCAACAATCTGCATTATGCAGATGATATAACCCTGCTTGCTGAAACTGAGGAGGACCTGAAGAGCTTGCTGCAGAGGGTCAAGGACTGCAGCCTTCAATATGGATTGAAGCTCAATGTCAAGAAGACAAAGATTCTCACCACTGGCCCAATCGGCAGCATCAGGACGGATGGTGAAGAGATTGAGATTGTTCACAGCTTTAGTTTGCTTGGCTCCACAGTCAACACTATTGGCATCATTAGCCAGGAAATTAAAAGACGCATTGCCTGCGAGCTCTGGTGGCCTAGTGGCAGGAAACTGCGCTGCAATCCCAGAGGTGAGCGGTTCAAATCCACCAGATGCTCTGCTGAAGAAGGAGGGACAATCTCCTCCTGTACCAGTCAGATCCGATTTGACAGTACACACATTTAAAAAAAAAAAAAGAAAAACAAAACAAACAACAACAAAAAAAAGACGTATTGCCATGGGGAAGTCTGCTCTTAGGGACCTCCCTAAGTACTGAAGAGTAATGATATCTCTCAGGAGACTAAGATGAGTCTAAAACAGGCCATAGGCTTTGCAATCAGTTATTATGCATCAGAGAGTTAGACAATGACTAGGGAGGATAGATGGAGAATTGATGCCTTTGAGCTGTGGTGCTGGAAAAGAGTATTGAGAATACCATGGACTGCTAGGAAAACAGATTCCTCCTGGAGAGGGTTAAACCGGTTTCTCCTTGGAGGTAAGGAATCTGAGGCTTTGTCTAACATATTTTGGACATGTTGTTATGAGGGACCGGTCCTTAGAGAGGAACATCATGCTTGGGAGGGTGGAGGGACAGCGCAGGAGGGGAAGGCCCTCTATAAGGTGAACTGATTCAGTGACTGGGATAATCGCAGACAGTGTGATTGGCACAGGACAGAGCAGAGTTTAGGGCTGTTGTACATAGGGTCGCTATGAGTTGCAAGTGACTCGACAACACATAACAACAACAACGTTATTGTCATGACAGGAGTCCAGAATGAAGGCTGCACAGTGGAGTGGATGTGAGGAGAGGGATTGTATAAAAACGAAGAATTTTACTTTTCAAAGAGAAGAACGAACTGGGGGAGAAAAGAACAACAACGAATAAATGGAAATTTGAAGTCTCTGTAAA
>NW_006399767.1:25314289-25314878 GCF_000299155.1 Elephantulus edwardii | reverse complement strand
TACAACATAATAAAGAGAAATGTTAGCTTTGGAATAATTTAAAATCATTTTTTCTAGATTCTCTCAAGATCATGAGGGAATAGATGAAAGGTTACAGAGGATTTATTTGAGGACGATTATTAAAAAACAGCCCTTAAGAGATATCATAGCAGCAGCTCCCACAAGGAGTAGAAATAGCCTCTTTGCTTTGAAAGAATTTGAGCCAATATGACAGAGATAGATAGCTACTGAAGAAAAATGCCGTAAGATTCTAAAAAAAAGAATTTCACATCACATAGCCCGGACAGACTGACAGAGTTAACTCTTCCCCTGTCATAGCCCACCCCATAATAATTAACCCCGAATGTATGCATTTATGTTGGGTGTTCCTGGACAAAGCCAGAGGAAGGCTCAGCACTATCAGTGTGAGAGAAGCCAACCAGGTCCCCCCAGGGAACTACAAGCACATGATGCTGGAGGACAGATGAACACAGATCACAAAGGAGCAGGCGTGCCTCCCTCAGTGAAGACCCAGGACTCACCTCTCCACATAACAGAACTGAGGGATGCATTGCTTTGCCTCTGGGTTGAGTAAACACCAATCAGCATC
>NW_006399767.1:25313518-25314189 GCF_000299155.1 Elephantulus edwardii | reverse complement strand
CCACTGTTAAGGTCATCAGACTCACAGTGACTTTCAGCAATCCATTGCTTCTTTGTCTTCTTTGTCCTGTCTTTGTCTCTTTGTCTTCTTTGTCCTGTCCAATGCAAAGGTAATCGTCTTTTTTGGCCTGTCCAAGGAAACCCAAACTTGCAGATGGCGGGCATGCATCCCATCCCCCACCTCCTACACAGGCAGCCAGCGGGGTGGCGCACCCCCCAGTGCAGGCGGCCCTTGGGGGCGTGCCACCCCCACTCTGCCGCATGGGCGCTCGGTGGGTGCGCTGCCCCCCTTGTGCGGGTGGGTGGTGGGCGCCCGCTTCCCCCACAGCACCATCCTGGCTCCAAGAATTCTCTCCAGACCAAGTCCACCTTGCGGCAGTGTGGTGGCTTCACTGTATGGTGAAGGCTTCACAGTCTTGAGGAGGGCCAGTGCCCAGCATCCATCCTGGGTGAGGGAATCCATTCGTTCTGGCTGTGGAAGCCTCATGGAGCTGCAGCGGCTTTTCAGCATGGCACGGGCTCTGCGGGGGGAGGGGGGCAGTTGTGAGCCACGAGACTCAGCCATTTCTCCTTGGGAATCCTTGAATTCCTGTTGTTGAGCCTTGGTCTTCACTGAGGCCAGTTATCAACTGTTTAAGTGTTCAATTATCAATAAGCCGAAGTCTGTGGAAG
>NW_006399767.1:25309336-25312608 GCF_000299155.1 Elephantulus edwardii | reverse complement strand
GCGATTGGCACAGGACAGAGCAGAGTTTAGGGCTGTTGTACATAGGGTCGCTATGAGTCGCAAGCGACTCGACGGCACATAACAACAACAACAACAACATTTAGCGACTGGACGGCACATAACAACAACAACAACATTTCCCTAATTTGTTTTTAATTTTTAATTTTGTATTTGAGTAAAAGTTTACAAAGCACCTCAGTTTTCATTAAATCATCCATATAAATTTTGTTTTATAAATTTATACATGAACAATATAATTGATTACATGACTCATCAACCCCTTGGTTGTATGTTGACTGTTCCTACACTCAGCATATCTCTTTATTAATTTTTGGGCCCCTCTCCCTTCATTCTCATGCTTGTTAACCCTCTATGTCTGATACGGTGGGTGTGTCAATTTTTCCTTTGCTGTTTGTCATAGTACTTTTATTCTGTAATGTCCTTTTGTGATTGACTCATGCCACTCAGCATGATTTGTTCTGGAATCTTGCATTTTGTGCAGCATTTTCCAAATTCTTGGTCATTTTAAGAAGTCCATAATATTACATTGTGTGAATGTACCACAGGCTCTTTAATGCTTAATGTTCCCTTGAAATGTTTCTTACCCTTTGTTACTGTGAACAAGATTGCAATAAACATGGGTGTAAGTATGTCAGTTTGTGTTTCACCTTCATTTCTTTAGTATTTATACTAGGAATCTGGAGCTCAGGCGGCATAGTGAGCAGAGTTGCACTGTCAACACAAAAGCAAGTTGTTCAGATTCTCCAGCTGTTCTGTGAGGAAAAGATGGGCACTCTCCTCCTGTACAATTTACAGCCTTTGAAATCTCATTGGCGTTTTGTCTACATAGATCTTATGTATCACTTGTTAGATTTCTTCCTAAATACGTCATCATTTAGGTGGCTATTGTAAAGGACACTGATCTAATAATTTCCTTTTTAGAGTTCTCTTTGTTGTTACCATGGGGGAACCTCCCTGACTTTTGTGTGCTATCTTGTATTCTGTCTCACAGACTTGTTGCACGTGGAGGGGGGGAGGGATCTGTCCTTGGAGAAGGACATCATGCTTGGAACGGTGGAGGGATAGTGCAGGAGAGGAAGACCCCCGATGAGATGCATTGCCACAGTACCTGCAGTAATGGGAAGTAGGTGTGTCAGAGACAGTGAGACTGGCTAAGGATAGCACAGGGTTCAGAGCTATCGTACATAGATAGGGTCACTAGCAGTTGCAAGCAATTTGACAGCACATAACAACAAGAACAATCTTGTACATTGCAAATACGATGAAGCTGGCAATTAAATTAGACCCAGTAATTTTCTGTTGAGTCTTTGGGAATTTCTCTACATAGGATGTTATCTGCAAAGAGAGGTAGTTTTACTTCCTCTTTGCTTATTTGGCTCTCTTCCTTTTCTTTCCTTATTCCTGTAGCTAAAATTTCCAATACAATATGGAATAGTAATGTATGAATCCCTTCACAAGATGAATGCCTTTCGGAGAGAAGCTGATTTTGCACGTGTTATGTTACCTTGTCCTGTCCCATCCTCACCATCTCTGATACCCCCGAGCTGTTGTCATAGAACTCTCCCAATTGATCTTGCTGCAGCACTTCTGGTTTTTCTCTGACTCTCCCTCTTTCCCAGGAAGAGATCTTTTTCCAAGAACTGATCTCTCCTAACAACATGTGCAAAGTATGTGAGTTCAAGTTTCCCCATCCTTAGAAGCAAGTTCTAAGGAGCAGCCTGGTTCCACTTACTCCAAGACAGACTCCTTTGTTTTTGGCTGTTTAGTTAGATATTTAATACATTCCTTCAACATCACAATTTAAAGGCATTGATTCTTTCTCTGTCATCCTTTTCATTATCCAGCTTTCAGATTTAGAGGGGAAAATGGAAATACCCATGGCTTGGTTCAGGCACACCTAATTCTTTAATTATATATCTTTGTTCTTTGAAGAAGTCCTTAAGAGCAGATTTTCCCAATGCACTACATCTTTTTCATTCTTCCTTTCCTTTTCTTATTTTATACTGTTTCATCCATGTACATGATGTTTTATACCATCTTTTATTTTCATTGTTTCATACAATCACTCTTATACACTGTATTTCATACAATCAATTACTATTGATCTATGTCTATTATTACCATCTCTTTTTTCATTATTATTATTATTCATTATAATGAAAATTTAGAGATAGTTTGGATTTCCATTCATTCATTGTTGCACTTTTCTCCATGACCACCCCTCCCCTCTAGTTTTTTCTTCTCTTTGAAAATTAAAAGAAAAATTCTTTTATTGTTTTACAATCCCTCCCCCCAAGTCCACTCCACTATGCAGCCTTCGTTCTGGACTCCTGTCATGAAATAATACCTAAACAGATATAACTTTTAAACAATTCTCTCTCTCATCTGTTTCCATGCAGTATACCTAATTTATCCCATATTTCTCAGTCTCCCCCAACCCCTGTGTCAGTCCCATTTTACAACAGTGGCACTCACTATGTAGTATTTTTCCTTTTGTGACTGAGATATTTCACTTAGTATAATGTCTTCCAGGGCCATCTATTTCGAATAATATTTCATAAGTTCTTTGTTTTTCAACGCAGCATAGTATTCCTTTGTGTGAATATACCACAGCTTCTCTATCCATTTGTTTGCTGATGGGCACTTAGGTTATTTTCAAGTCTTTGCTATTGTGAACAAAGCCGCAATAAAGACGGATGTGCATTATCACCGTATCTCTTAAATCCTTATTAAATCTTTCTCATTAGTTCACACACATCCTGGTATTCTATTGCACAACATTTTGTGTATGCATTAAGTGATTGTTCTTATTTACTATCAAGTCAGAACCAACTCATAGCTGATTCTCAAATTGCACAAAACATGGCATATCTTTCTCCTTTTGAGCACCTGGGGGATTTGAACCACATTCCTTTGGGTTGTCAGAGAAACTCCTTACCACTAGGCCACCAAAACTCCGTTATGCACTATCTAGTTGATTGGTATTTGAATGTCACCCTTTTGAGCCATCTTGTTGAATAATGTTGTTATATATCATCGAGTTGGAGCTGACCCATAGCTGACCCTTCAGTAGGTTTTTCAAAGTAATTCAACAGCATGCTACATTAAGAAAGTCTGCTATAAAGAACTCTTTGAAGTGCTTTTTTAATTTTTTTAAATTTTATTACTTTTTCCCTTTTATTTATTTATTTATAATAATTTTAATGAACATTTACAGAGAATTTGGATTTCCACTCATTCATTGCTGCACT
>NW_006399767.1:25294465-25309236 GCF_000299155.1 Elephantulus edwardii | reverse complement strand
AAAGAAATTAATTTTATTAATTTTAATGGACATTTATGGAGATTTTAGCTTTCCATTCATTCATTGTTGCACTTTCCCCCCTGCACCCCCACCTCAGTTCGCTCCTCTCTTTGAAAAGTGAAAGAAAAATTATTTCATTGGTATACACCTCTTCGGAACCCCCCCATATCCCCAAGTACACTCCACTATGCAACCTTAATTCCGGACTCTTGTGATAACCATAATACCCTATCATATGTCTCTTTTAAACTGTTCTCTCCCTCATCTGTTTCAATGCAGTATACATAATTTATCCAGCTTTGCTCAGTCTTACCCCGACCCTGGATGGCACAGTCGCATTCTGCACCAATGGCACCATGCAGTATTTGTCCTTTGGTGACTGAGATACTTCACTTAGCATAATGTGCTCCAGGGTCGCCCATTTTGAATAATATTGCATGAGTTCCTTGTTTTTCAATGCAGTGTAGTATTCCATTGTGTGAATATACCACAGCTTCTCTATCCATTCGATTGCTGATATGCACTTAGGATATTTCCAATTCCTTGCTACTGTGATGAAAGCCATGATAAACATGAGTGTGTATATATCTGCTTGGATGCCCGTTATGGTCTCTTTGGGGTATATTCCCAGTAGTGGAATTGCTGAGTCAAATGATATCTCTATTTGCAACTTTCTGAGAAAGCACCATACCACTTTCCATAGTGGTTGCACCATTTTACACTTCCACCAACAGTGAATAAGGGTTCCAGGTTACCCACAACTTTGCCAGCATTTGTTGCTTGTGAAGTACCTTTTGATCAAAAGATCATTTGGGAGGTTAGAATTTATGAGGAGGAATGTGGTTTCAGGATTTAAGGAAGACTCATCAATAAGCTGTTCTGTGCCATGAAACAACCATGCAAATGACACAACCAAGGAGAACATGACGTGTTTGATGCAGAAGTTCAAGATATACAGTCTACAATATGGATTGTAGCTCAACACCAAGAAAACAAAGATTCTTACTACTGGGCTCTATGAAAGCATCATGAGGATGGAGAAGAGTTTGAGATCATTTCATTAACAATGTCATCTTGCTCGGTTCCACAATCAAAATGTTTGGCATCAGCTGTCAGGAATTCAAAGATGAGTCTTATTGGGCAAATTTGCTGTCCAGAAACTTCCCAAAGTGCTGAAGAGCAATGATGTTACTCTGGAGGCTAAGGGGTGCCTGATCCAGGCCATGGTCTTTGCAATTACTTACTATGCATCATGGAGTTGGACAATGAAGAACAGATGCCTTAGAGTTGTGGTGCTGGAGAAGAATATTGAATATATCATGGATTGCCAAGAAAACAACAGAACAATCCTGGAGAGAGTAAAACCAAGTTGCTATGTGAAACAATGATTTTTTAAGTTCTGTCTCACATACATTCGTCATGTTGCCAAGAGGGAGAGGTCCTTAAAGAAGGATACCATGCTTGGGAGAATGAAGGGATGGCACAGGGAGGGAGACTCTGGATGAGATGTACTGACACTGTACAGTAAGTGGTGTAGCTGTGTTGGAGAGAATGTGACTAGCTCAGGACAGAGAAAGGTGGAGAGCTATAGTGCATAGAGTTGCTGTGAGTCTTAAGTGACGTAATAGCACATAACAACAACAAAGTAGTTAAATAAAAGAAACACAGAAAAGCTAGCATGTGTCTTTAAAGTGTGCCTAATCTGCTATTTTCATGTGCACATCAAAGTTGGGAAGTCAATAGGGAAGACATAAAAATTGATACATTTGGGCAGATTTGAAAAGGAGCAAAAATGGCAAGTGACTGTTGAACCAGCTTTGGAGCCTTGGGGTGGGCAGCTGGGGGGATCTGGCTGGCCCTGGTATGTCAATCGCATTTAATGGATTATGTGGCTTCCTTAACACAAGAACATTTTCCTTGACATTTGATAGTATTTCTGAATTTTTTACCTTTTGTTAAAAAAAAAAGATTAAATAAATAGCCATTTTCAGCCACCATCATGAATAGCAGAATTCACACAGTAGCACTAAATTCCAAATATGCTAATCAACTCGAACCAACAGAGATGTTTAAAAATTACATTGATTTGTGTATCTAAATCCTGGATTAACTCTCACAATTTTCTGAATAAACAAAAGTCCTGTTTTGCAATTAAACTTTTGATGTGATAAAAAGCGTAAAGACAAAATACCTTGAGGTTAGTTGTTGTTGTTAGGTGCCATCGAGTCATAGACGACTCATAGTGACCCTATGAATGAAAGGACTGAGCACTGTTCATAGAGTTTTCGGAAGCAAGCCATTTCAGAAGTGGATGCCACTCTTGCTTCCAGGTTTGTTTTAATCGGGAAGCTCCAGCAAAAACTGTTCGCCATTGGTAACCATTATCACATTTGGCACATTGGTGTCACAGGGCTCAGCATCACAGCAACAACGAGTTACCTCTGTACAGCAATGCACAGACCAGTGCTATACCACCTAGAAGAATGTTTGACAGAAAAACAATTTGAACCTGGCCTTACTGCAGCAGATTGAAATCACCCACTTGGGCTTGGTAGCATAACTTTCTGTCCACTAGGCTCCCTCTATGTCGTCATTGTTATTGTTGGCCACCAAGCTCAGGCTGCAAGAAGTCACAGAAACCCTGGGTGGAGCCATCCAGCAAAGACATGGCCGCATTCTTGCCCCTCTCCCTTTGGAGCTTTAAGCCACTACCTGCCTCAAACCCTAGGAGTCATCCAGGAAAGAGCACGGCCTCCTTCTCCTCCCACTTCCCAGGCTTTACCACCACCTGCCTTAAACATTAGGCCAAGCCTCAGGGGGCCTGACTCCTGGCAGGAAGAGCATTCCTGCATGTCAAACACAAGTCTGAAAAAGCCTCAACCCCCAAAACTTGCCATGATACTTGCAAGTAGACCACCATGCTCAGGCAGCAAAAAGTCCCAGAAACCCTGGGTGGAGCCATCCAGGAAAGACATGGCCGCATTCCCTCCCCTCTCTTCCTTTGGGGCTTAAAGCCTTAAACCTTAGGCCAAGCCTCAAAGGCCTCGCTCCTGGGAAGAAGAGCAGTAAGGCACATCAAATCCAAGCCCAAAGGAAGCATTTGACCCCACAGACTTGAGATTCCTTGCTCACGAGGACCACCATGCCATGCTCGGACAGCAAGAAGCCACACAAAAATAAAACCATTACATTCTCAGTACAAATAAAGATAATTTGTAGAGAGGGGTGAGAAGAGAGATATTTCTCCTAGAGAAAACATTTTCGTTCAATCTTTTACTCAGAATTCTTTAGATGCTGATATTATAAATGTCTTTCACTTAAATGAATACTAGACTTTGGAGGTAAACTTAGTGAACACATACTGAGGGCTAGAGAATGAGAGGTAAAAGAAAACAGTCTTGATTCAGCCTAATGTCTGGATCCTTTTGACTTTCCTAGGAAATGAAGCTGTGGAATAAATAATTTCATCTTTCTTCCTGATGTCTATTAATAATAATACTTAAGACTTGGTTTCTTTTTTTTGCCATGGCTGGAAGAAGAAAACTGGCATGAATGGTCAGAAGATATTGACAGAGTCGAATATGTGATCTGCTTTCAATTTGGATTCAAAGAAGTTGGGGGAAGTGAGAAAAAGTTTTGCATAACTCCATTCTCCTAGAAATAAGAAGCAAAGATGTCTCATGCAACTCGGTCTTACTTTTTATATCCTTTAGTTCCATTCTTCATAAAACCGAAGTACCTTTTCCCCCTCCCATTCAAGATGAGCACGTAGGTTTTTAATTTTTTAGATACTAGCAGGACATCCACTTTCTAAACAACATGACTCTGGAGACTCTATGATCTTTGAAAAATGTTGATAATTGTAGAGGGGCGTCAGGCCTTTTGTTCATAGGGTCCCTATGAGTTGTGCTCAACTCGAAGGCATTAACAACAGGTGTATTGTTATGCTAAATCCGCTGGGACACAGGTAACTATTTGGAGCTTATGCTTCTCATTAGAATATGGGTCTCAGAAAATTTGTGATTATGTCAGTGTATATTGAGAAAACTTCAGAATCTGAAGAAAACAAATCAAGAATAATATCTTCAACAACAAATAGGGATCTTCATGTCCTTCAGTTAAAAATTATGCCGCACGGCCGCCCCCCGTCCCGGCCCCCCTCTCCAGGTTCCCTCAGCCCTGCATGTCCAGCCCAGTCCCCGGGAGGATGAAGTTCATGTATAAAGAGGAGCATCCGTTCTATAAGCGCTGCTCTGAGGGCGAGAAGATCCGAAAGAAATATCCGGACTGGGTCCCAGGGATAGTAGATAAGGCTCCCAAAGCTAGGATAGGAGATCTGGACAAAAAGAAATACCTGGTGCCTTCTGATCTCACGGTCAGTTCTACTTCTTGATCCGGAAGCGAATTCATCTCCGAGATGAAGATGCCTTGTTTTTCTTTATCAACAATGTCATTCCACCCACCAGGGCCATAATGGGTCAGCTGTACCAGGAACAACATGAAGATGACTTTTTTCTATACATTGCCTACAGTGATGAAAGTGTCTACGGTCTGTGGAGCTGCAACCCTTGAGGTGTGTGGGGGCCTCCCATTCTACATAGACAAAGGTGTCCGCCTTCTTTGGCCTCCCCCTTCAGGCTCAACAACTTTCCTTATTCAAGATCTGCACTACTTCATGTTTGAGGGTTTTTCTCCAGCCACCCTTACAGTTGGGGTGATGGTGAGAATGGCCCCTAGTACCTCCTTTCCCTTCCTTCACCTTTCTCTGTCACCTTCCTTACTCTGCTTCAGACTTCTTGGTTGTCAGTCTCACATCCAGTGATTGTTTTGGTTTCTGTTCCCTAAGTATACAAGGGTCCAAACCCCAACAATCCTTTTCTTTACCTTCTATTTGGGGCTGTATGGAAGGGACTGAAATTGTGGAGAGGGGAAGGTAGGAGACACATCAATAAAGAGGAAACCACCAAAAAAGAAAAAAATTTTGCCACACACACACACACACACACACACACACAAGAATTATGTCACATGAAGAGGTGGTAGCTATACCTCCTTCCCATAGGGGTGTGTTAGATTCTTACATAAAGAGAAGATAAACTTAATTATGATCTTTTGTGGTTAGAGAAAAGATTTAAACTTCTTACATTAAAAACCAATAGTCGTAGATTGCATTATATGGGATGTCTGCCCAAACCCACACATGCTAGGATATAAGGAAATTACAGCAGTCACCAAAGTTTGATACTGATAGAAATGTCCCCAAAGTGGTAAATTTTAAATGCTCTAAAGGACTAATCAAAAGCCCAATTTTTAATAAGATAATTACATAGTGTAGATAAAGTTTTATTTGAGGACAATTACTGAGTGGTAAGGACAACAGAAATATAATTAGTTAACATAAATTTTCCTCCAGGCCAATCCTGATGTTTTTATTTGGAATTTTTAAATTGGTAAAAATAAAATGAACCTTACCAAAAAAAAAAAAAAAGTTGATGTGTTTGAATTAGGATGTTAAGCATATTGAACATACCACGAAGTACTAGAGAACAGCCTAGTGATAAGAAGCTGAACCATAATTCCAAAGGCAAATCCACCAGCTGCTCTACAGGAGATGGATGAACAATCTCCTCCTGTGGGATTTACTGCTTCTGAAAACCTGCTGGAGCATCAGCTGTGGGTCATTTTCAACTTAGTGCCACACAACAACAGTAACAAGAGCACATTTTTCTTGGGAAAAGTACAACTAAAATGTTGCTCCATCTCACTAATTGTGCATGCACTATCAAGAAGGACCTGTGACCTTAGAGAAGGACATCATGCTCGGCTAACTAGAGGTTTGCTGACAAGACCTTCAGGGAGCTGGATAGACACTGGGTCTGTAACAAAAGGCTCACACATAGTCCCAATATTGAGAATGACCAGGGATCAGGTAACAGTTGTATATCTGTTGTACATCAGTTTGTTACGAGTTGGAGGCAACTCAATGTCCTCTAATAATAAAACAGGTGATGCTTAATTAAAAAAAAAAAAAACACACAACCAACAACACCTGTCACACTGTTCTTCAAGGTGATTTTAGAGTGACATATTTGCGGCAGTAATGCATAAAGCATAGTAAAGTGTTAGTTTTTATTCTTAAGATCAGATATAGCAATAGTAATAGTAATAAAAATAAGAATACCTCATTTATTAATGTTATATTCTCCTCAAAGTACTAATTTCAGGAGGTAAATCACTAACAGCTAGATAGCACTGTTTTTTTAAAACTTCAGATATTCTGGCATCTAATTCTAGGCACAGATCCACTGATGAATTTAAACAACAGTGAATAAATGCAAAAAACATATTTACTAATATAGCTGTAGGTTTTAGCATACTATAGATTTGGTCATTTCTCATTACACTTTTTTAAAAAGTCCCAGGAAAACATGGCTTTCTGTATAAAATTAATTATTAGAATACAAAAATTTTGAAAATCAAATAAGCAATATTCTTACTTGTTGACCTTTTAAAAATTGTATTTAGATTATATCTGACATTTTGTATCAAGATATTAAAAGAAGAAAGAAGAAAATTTTCAATGCATGAACTGATTTTGCGCAGAGAGAATATTCTATGGACAATCAAGAAGAAATGAGTTCAGAGTACTAATAAATCCAAGTACCATAATTTTTCATGTTGGTTGATTCCACTCTACAACTTGTGGTTAAAAGGGAACTTTGTACATGTCTATATGTACATAGGTATTAAAAAAGCACCACTATTTGAATGCTCTGAAGGACTTCCTCCTAGTCCAGTTAAATATTCCTCATGTTGTTGCTGTTACGTGCCATCGAGTTGCTTGCAACTCATAGCGACCCTATGTACAAAAGTCCTAAACCCTGCTCTGTCCTGTGCCAATCTTATTGTCTCCAACACAGCTATCCCCATAACCCCAGTCACTGAATCAATCTATTTCATCAAGGGTCTTCCTCTCCTGCACTGTCCCTCCACCCTCCCGAGCATGATGTCCTTCTTCAAGGACTGATCTTGCCCTGCAACATGTCCAAACTATGTCAAATGAAGCTTCAGAATCCTTGGCTCCAAGGAGCAGCCTGGTTTCACCATCCTTAGGATGAGCCTGTTTGTTCTTCTAGCAGTCCATGGTATATTCAATACTCCAGCACCACAGCTCAAAGGCATCAGTTCTCCTTCTATTATCCCTGAAAATAGTCCTTATAGAAAACAAAAAACCCAAGAATAAAGCAGACCTGAAAAAAAAGACATTTTCCAGGTTCGTATCTAATCAAGAATCAGAAGTATGTTGTTGTTGTTGTTGTTGTTAGGTGCCCTCAAGTCAGCAACCAAATGACACCCTGCTCATTCCTGCTCCATTTTCACAATCTCTATTGGGCTTAATCTCGCCGTTAGAGCCACTGTGTCACTCTATCCATCTTGTTGAAAGTCTTCCCGTTTTCCCCTGACCGTTTTCTTCCCTCACATGACACCTTTCTGCAGGGAATGGTACCTCCCCATTACATGTCACAGGTGTGGGAAACAAAGTTCCAACATTCTTGCTTCTAAAGAACATTTTGCAGTATAATGAAAATCAATTATTACAAAGTAACACACCTTTTCTCTTTTATTTCTGTTTCTTTATCGGCAAACATAGGAAAGATAATTTCCACACCAAGTTTATTCAAGAAAATTTTTATAAAAGTAATGTGAGCAAAGGTGAATTCAGATGAGGAATAGGCAAAACTGGGGAAACTGAGGGTGGGGCAGATGCAAAATATTCAACAATTATGAGGACTTCCACACCACGGTCAGGAGCTGAGGAAACCCACCCAGGAGGCTGTCTTCTGTAGGATCACTGATTGTGGGGGGAGCCTGATGCTGATGAAGTTTCTGCAGAAGATGGAGAGTGAAGCACAAATTCCTTGATGCTGCGCAAGGTTTGGGACAGGAGGTTCTTCCTCGGGTGACACCATCTTCACTTCACCTCAAGAGACCTGAGGAGGATATAAGAGTGTTATGTCCAAGCCTAACTCTACAAGCAGCTTTCCCCCACTTCTCTCAGGCTCCATGTTACAGCAACCAAGTCACAAGAGAGAAAGAAAGTATCAACGAATGAATCCACTCAACCCCATATTTACTGCAGCACTATTTATAATAACAAAGGGTTAGAGGAAAGCCCTGGTGCATCAATTACCATGGCTAATGAAAAAGTGGTATATCCACATGAAGGAGTATGTAAATATCACAAAAAAAATCACAACTATGTAAAAGACTGCACAGCATGATGACTCTAGAACAAATGATGCTGAGGCACCTAATTATTTATTGCAGTTGAGTTGGTACTAACTCACCCTCCCAAGGGTATTTACAGATTATAAATCACACAAGAGTTATCACATCTTTCTCCTTTAAAGCAACTGGTGGATTCAAACTGCCAGAAAGATTCCACTTTTGGGTAAACAGCACAATATCTAACCCCATAGACCACTAGAGCTCTCTTTTTAGCTATAATTCTTAGGATTATGTGAGGATTGATGCAATTAGAACATGTTACACAGTGACTGAAATTTAACCTAAAGTATATGTTAATTATGAAAAGCTAGTTACACTTAGGTAAAGAAACTGGCACATTCACAAAATGAAATCTTATATATCACTAAAAAACGATGAAGAACTTGTGAAATACTGCATGGCATTGATGAAACTAAAGCACATTATTCTGAGTGGCATATGTCAGTCACAAAAAGACAATAATGGCATAAGATTATAAATTTTAAAAGCTATTTAAATATAGATAAAATCAGTATTGAAGGGTTAACAGAGATGAGAAACAAAGATAAGTAGGGAAGAAAAGGTTTGCAAAATATATACAAACTTAGCTAGATACTATGTAAATGAAGCTCAGTGCCTAGTGGTATAGAATTACATTGCCAACCCAAAGGACATGATTCAAATCTACTAACTGCTCTACACAATGAAGATGGAAAATCACCTTCCATGTGATTTACAGCCTTTGAAAACCTGCTAGAGGTTCACTTATAAGTCCGTTCCAACTCAAGGAACATAACATCATACAAACACACAAGTATATTTTCCTACTTATTTTTTTCAAGTTGGATGTGTTTCATAGCTCACCCCGGTCAGTGGGTTTTCAGAAGCAGTAAATTACACATGAAGTGATTGCCCATCTTTCTCCTGCAGAGAGAATGGTGGATTTGAACCTTGTACCTTATGAATGTTGTTGTTGTTGTTGTTGTTATGTGCCGTCGAGTCGTTTGCGACTCATAGCGACCCTATGTACAACAGCCCTAAACCGTGCTCTATCCCGTGCCAATCTCATTGCCTCTGACACACCCATCCCGATTACCCCAGTCACTGAATCAATCCACCTCATAGAGGGTCTTCCCCTCCTGCACTGTCCCTCTACTCTACCCAGCATGATGTCCCTCTCCAAGGACCTGTCTCTCCTTACAACATGTCCAAAGTATGCCAAGTGAAGTCCCAGAATCCTTGCCTCCAAGGAGCAGCCTGGTTTAAACCCTCTCTAGGATGAATAGGCAGTGCATTTCCTTACCACCAATGCTTCCTATACTTCCCTGGTATTTTTTTTTATATATTTGCATCTTTTTTTTCCCTTTCTGAGTTGTTTTAACCCCCTACTAGTTTATTTACAAAATTCAAATATAAATTTGAACAAATTATTTCCATTTCCTCCACCCCTCCACCCATCAAATTATAAAACCGATGATTAATGTCCTTCCCCCTGCACATCCACATCCCTCTGCTTCCACCCTCTCCCACCCTTCTTGGATCCTTATACTCATCCTACAATAATGGTTTTATACAATATTTATCCTTGTGGGTATGAGTTAGTTCACTCAGCATAATGCTCTTCAGTCCTTCCCAAGTTAGGTAATAATTTACAAAATCATTCATTTCTCCTCTGTGCTGCATAGTATTCCACCGTGTGAATGTAAATCCATTCATTTGTGGTTGGACATTTGGGCTGTTTTCATATTGTTTGTCTATTAACTGAGGGAGTTGTGGGTGTCTACTGCCATTGGAAAGGCAGGATAGAAGGGGGAAAAGTCCCTTAACTCTCTGTCACTGAATCTTTGACATAATCTGTCTGCTCAGAGGTCAGAATCCACAGTAGTGTTGTTATTGTTACTGTTAGGTGCCATTGAGTAGAGGACTACTCACAGTGACACTATGAACAAAAGTTCTAAGCCTAGTCTTATCCCGAGCCAGCCTCAACTTCCTGACACACAAGAGCCCACTGCAGCAGTCAGTGTGTGAATCCACCTGGTTGAGGGTCTTTCTCTCTTCACCAACCTACCAGCCTTCCCAGCATAATATCCCTCTCCTAGGAATAGCACCTCCTAGCACTATGTCCAAAGTATGTGAGAATTCAGTCTTCATTGGTATTTCAGTTTCCTGTCCTATGACTTTCACTATTAATTCTAGGAAACTAAATGTAATGGTAAAAAAAGGATTGCAGTATATTACCTGTTGGCTGAAGTCCAGAGTGTCCTGGGAAAGAGAAAGGAAGATGGGTGTTTATAGGACACAGGAGCAGATCTGTCCCCACACACCATGCTCTCAGTTTAATCTCCCATCTGAGACTTCAGCTCTGACTTGTAAGCCACACACAGCACAGAGGAGACAGCAGGGTCTGAGGGCCAGCAGGCTGTGGAGACACTCAGAGACCATATGGGTCTAGCATAATGGTGTTAGCCTCAGGAGCTCCTTTTTAATTTGCCCCAAGGCCTTTACTTCAAATTTCAGGGCACAGTAGCATTTGGGGGGAGGTGGGTAGGGGAACCTCTGACACGTTATATTCACTGTGTTTTGACAGAAGAACCAGGACTCTTTTTTTTTTTTTATGTCGTGAAATTTGGGATTGACAAAAACACAAAAGCTCAATACAAGGTCATCACTATATAGAAAACTAGCTTAGAGAAGCCATGATTCTCCTCAGAGAAGTCCATGGGAATCTCAGCTACTAACCCTCTCCTTACCTTTCTGATTTCTGAAGTGGATGAACAGCCCCGCCCCGAGGAAGAGCACCCCCAGAACAAAGCCCCCAATGCCACTCAGCATCTTGCTCTGTGCAGATCCAGATTGTGCTCCTAGGAGAAGAAGCCACGTTCAGTGATTTGTTTCCAAATCCAACATTTCTAATTGAGAGCCTGAGAGTCAGCACTATGAGAATGGGAAAGATGTCTGCTGAGGGGGAAGAAAGGTTTAAAACTCACACTGAGTAGGTTGGAGGTGTGGTCACTGCACTCATCACAACTCAGATCAGGTTTGTCACAACAACAGGTGAGGAGTCTGAGACTCAGGGAGGTCAGAAGCTTGTGATAGAGCTAACGAAAAGCAGAGCTAAGATTGCATTCCTTCAGGTCAGGAAGGACCAATATTACAGTAGACGCTCCTCTCTTAGATCACAGTGAAAATCTCTAGAATGAAGAGCAAAGTACTGGAAGCAGAAATCCAGCTCAAGAGAGAGAAACTGCTCCCCAGAGTGAAGAACTTGACCATGTCCTGTGCTGTCATGAGAGGATTCCAAATAAAGACAAACCTTTCCTGACTCAGAGGGCATCATTGTCTCCACAAAGAATAGGTATGTGTGAATATTATCACAGAATTACTCTCTGTGACCTGAGCTGAAGGACAAGAGAAAATACAGCCAATGAAAACCTAGTGTGGGAAGAGGAGGACCTGGCCCTCAGGGATAAGCCGAGTCCCCCTGCTTGGTGACTGAGGAATTGATGAGATGAGATGACTGCTCACTCCATTCCACGGTGACAGGGCTCTCCAGGCTCGGGTGCTCCACTTGGCAGGAGTAAACCTCTCCACTCTGAGGAATGGTTTCAAGCATCACCAGCATCTGGAAGGTCCAGTCTCCATTGCGGACCAGGCCTGTGGACACAACCCCAGCCTCCTCTTCCTGGCCATTCCGGAACCATTTGACTTCAATGTGTCCTGGATAGAAACCACTCACAGAGCAAACCAGGAGGTTGTGGTGTTGCAGGGGCTCAGTCTTTGAAGGGTACACAGTCACCTTAGGCTCAGCTAGGAGAGAAAAGGAGAGACAATAAATGAGAAACACAGGGGAACTCTTGCTTGCCAAGGCATCTGTTTTTATACCCAGGAACCCCTAGAGGTGGACACATGGACCCTGAACATTATGTCGACATTAGATTTGAGACATAGAAGTGAATTGTAGGGTTTTCAGTCATTTGATCACTGTAGGAATGCTTAGAATTTTTGCAAAGTACGTCAGGTTTAACTAAAAGTGTTGGTTTTCATGCCCGGATTGCTGGGTTCAAGTCTAGAGTTATCTCTTACTAGGTGGCCCTAGGAGAGGATTTTGGCTTCTGGTTCTTTTTTATTTCCTCCGTGCATCAGCTTTCTGACTTATAAATTTCCTGCTATAGACTTGAAATGAGTCAGAACCAACCCCTAACTGATCCTCCATTGATTTCCAAATTGTGAATCATGAAGGAGGAGATGCCCGTCTTTCTTCTGAGCAGTCACAGGTGGATTTGAACCACTGGAGAGAGAAGTACAGCTTTTGGAGTAGCAGCTCAATTCCTACTGACTCTGCCACCTGATCTCCCTTCTCATCTCTAAAAGGATAAAAAGAACAGCTTATCTTTTAGGGCTGTGTGAGAATTGATGCAATTAATTATGAAACAGTGACTAAAACTCAGCCATTTTGTTAGATGGGAATTCTGGGGGATTGGTGGTAAGGAGTTACGCTGCCAACGCTAAGGCACTAGGTTCAACTCCACCATCTGCATTTTAGAAGAAATATGATCAGCCGGGTCCCATGAGATTTACTGTCTCTGAAAACCCAGGGGAGAGTCAGATATGCATCAGTTCCAACTTGTAGTACACATCAACATATATGTTAGGGACCTATACTGAGATGTAATCTGATTTAAAGTAGTATGGATGATGGGGAAACAATAGTGGGACAGGTGGGGAGAAAGGAGGCTGAAGTAATAGAATGTGATCTTCGTGTGAGCATATGTTTAAAGAAACTTATTTAGATGGGAAATTGCTCTGTGAATTGAATCCATGAGTTCTACAAGAGAGATTAACATAAAAATGCCATTTCTTTTCTTTTAAGGTGCTAATATTTGCTGTTTTGATAAGTTCTTTTCTCAAAACAAACATATGTAGTATTTTAAATTTGACTTCATTTATAATTATTTTAAGTGGCTTATCAGGTTTGGGTTTGAGGTCACTAAGTACGTGCTTCATGAGTTGCACAAACCCTGACACTAGCAGGCCTTTGGGGGTTTTGGGTGGTGCTTTGGGGTTTTTAAAGGAGAAGTTTGAGAAACATTCTTACAATACAAGAAATAGTAGATTTAATATTGATGAAAGGCGCTCTGGTGGCCAAGTGACAATAATCTGTGCAGAAATCCCTCAGTTGGAGGCCACCAGCTGGGAGTAGGATGGGCAATCTCCTCCCCTGCGACTAACTGCTTCTGAAAATTTGCTGGGGGTCCATCTACCATACTCAACAGCAACATTATAGATGATGAATATTTTTATAAATTTTTCAATACATCTCATTTAATAGATTGATTGAAAGTTCACTACTGAGAAGAACTGAGCCAAATCATAAACCACAATGTCAGATCTCAGTAATGTCCTCATAATCTTACTTTGTGGAGAACTTTCTTATCAGAAAAACCCTAGAACCTTAGCAACAGTGATCAAGAGGTGGTAATCTATAGAGTATTAATTACAGGTGGCAGATAAACTTTAAAATATTTAAGAGCCACAGAGTAAATTGAAAACAAAAATAAACTTTACACTTAGTACCTCACACTAATTTTTAAAATTATTTTAAAAAAATAAAAATAAAAAAACTGCTGCTTAACAATGGAGCCATCGAGACAAATTTTGTTACATAGTTACGGAGCAGATTATGACTTAATTATTGTTTGTATGTAAAAATAACACTGCAAGTATTTTAAGAAACAAAGTATAATTAAAAAACCTACTTCCATTGTTGTTCTAATTGTTATTGTTGTTGTTGTTATGTGTCGTCGAGTCGCTTGCGACTCATAGCGACCCTATGTACAAAAGCCCTACACTCTGCTCTGTCCTGTTCCAATCGCATTGTCTCCGACATACCCATCCCGATTATCCCAGTCACTGAATCAATCCACCTCATAGAGGGCCTTCCCCTCCTGCGCTGTTGCTCTAATTACGTAAGTATATATACTATAAAAAAAAAAAAATTAAGGAAATGTAGACTGAAAAGGAGCTCTGGAAAGGCCTCAGATGCGTCAGGATTGCTGTCACGTCCTGGATGACACAGGGCAGCACCCGCCACACTCGGCAGATACAGAAACTGACGCCTGTGACGGTTCACCCTAAACGTAATGTGTGCGCAGAAAACACGTAACAACTGCTTTGACTGGAGGATTTCAGGACGAGGGAAGGTCTCCCCTGACTAACCTCTCACTGTCCTGTACGTTTATTTTTTTTTCTCCCCTAAAAAGTCGCCCAGCCCCCCACACCTTCACTTTCCTTCCCCGAATCTCTCACCAACCCCGGTCCGTGTCCCCATCTCAGCCCCGTCACTGCAGCCCCGTGTCCCCCCCCGTACTCCCCCCCACAGTGACCCCGGGACAGCTGGGGGTCCCCTCCTCCCGCACCCACAGCGGCGCTCACCTCGCCGCCGCACCAGGAAGTTCTCAGAGACTTCATAGTTGTGTTTGCAGTAAGTCTCCACCTCGGCCCGC
>NW_006399767.1:25281388-25293655 GCF_000299155.1 Elephantulus edwardii | reverse complement strand
TTACCATTGATATGAGAGGGGAAAATGTTTTTAAAAAGAAGAAATCTTTGTAGAATTCTTTAACACAGGAGACTGCTGTGATATAGAAGGATGGAATCACAGAATAACAGATATTTCAGAGATGCTGTAGAGTGAATTCTCATATTCTCTTTCTCTCAGAGAAAGAGAGAGAGAAAGAAAGACAGAGGGAGGGAGGGAGGGAGAGAGGGAGGGAGAGACTCCCTCTGTTATGTTGATGACACAGTATTGGGGTAACCACACACCTCCCACACCTGGCTCTAGAGGACACCCTTATAGCTGACCCTCCACCAGGTTCTGTAAATCTATTGGGAGGTGATCACCCATCTACCTCTCCAGGTGCAGATGGTGAATTCAAGCCACCTGCCTTTCAACTCCTTTCCTAGTGAGTGTTTACAATCAATCTCAGGTTGGGTATACAAGGGCAATACAGAGCCAAAGAGGAGAAAATAAATTTCTACCAAATTTTGCAGTTGGAAATCATGCAACCAAGATGAATTGATAATAATGGGTGACTGGAATGCAAACTTTGGAAGCAAGAAACAAAGAGCAGAAGTGGGGAAACATGGACTTGGTGACAGAAATGAGGTTGGAGATCAAATCATAGAGTTTTGAACTATCAATGTTTTAATTCCTTGCAAAAACATTTTATAACAAATACAAATAACAACTATATACATGGGCCTCACCTGATGGTCTATACAGCAATCAGATTGATTTCATCTGTGGAAAGAATTGTTGAAAATGCTCAAAATCAACTATGAAAACTAGCCTGGTGCTGATTGTGGAAAAGACCATCAACTGTTCACAGGCAAGTTCAAAATGAAACTAAAGAAAATGAAAACAAATCCATGAGAACTAAAATTTTACCTTGAATCTATCCCAAATTAATTTAAAAACCATCTCAGAAACAGGTTGGAGGCCTTGAACATTAATGAATGAAGAGTTGTGGGATGATATTAAGATTATCATCACTGAAGAATGTAAAAGATCATTAAAAAAACAAAGGAGGAAGAAAAGATATATATGGTGTCAGAAGAGATTCTGACCACAGCTCTAGAATGCCAAGAAGCCAAAGCAAAGCAAAGCAATCAGAGCGATAAGGAGCTGAACTCAGGAAGTTAAGGAGGATTTCAAAGGGCAGTTTAAGAAGACAAAGCTATATATTATAATGAAATGTGCAAAGAGCTGGAGTCAGAAAATGAAAAGTGACAAAGTTGCTCAGCATTTCCTAAGCTGAAGGAACAGAAGAACAAATTTAAGCTTCAACTTGCAATACTTGAGGATACTATGGACAGAATATTGAATGGGCCAGGAAGTGTAAAAGAATATGAAAAGAGTATTCAGAGTCACTGTACTAAAAAGAGTTATCTGACAAAGAAGAATTTCATGACATGACATATGATCAAAAGGCAATGGTGATGATGGAGGAAGTTCAAACTGCTCTGAAGGAACTGGCAAAAAACAAGACTTCAGGAATTGATGGAATACCAATTGGCATATTTCAACAAACACATACAGCCCTGGGCATGTTCACCAGGTTGTGCCAAGAAATGTGGAGGTCAACTACCTTGCCAACTGACTGGAAGAGGTCCAATTTAGTTCCATTCCAAAAAGAGGTGATCTGACAAGAGCATGGAAATTATTGAACAATATCACTAATGTCATATGCAAGCAAAATCCTGCTGAAGGTAATTTAAAAATGACTGCAACAGGACATTAACAGAGAACTACAAGAAATACAAGCTGGGTTTCAAAGAGGCTGTGGCACTAGAGACATTATGGCCAATATCAAATGGATCTTGACTGAGAGCAGAGCACAAGAGGAATGTCTATCTGTGTTGCATTGACAGTGCAAAGGCATTTATTTAACTATGTGGGTCACAACAAATTGTGACTAACCTTAAGAAGAATGGGAATCACAGAACACTTGATTGTTCTCGTGTGAAACCTGTGTTTAGACCCCAAAGCAGTTGTCAGGACTGAGTAAGGAAACACTACATGGTTCCAAAATCAATAAAGGAGTGCAGCAGAGATGTGTCCTTTCCCATATCTTTTCAATCTATATATAAAGGAGATCATTTGGGATTTTGGACATTATGAGGATTAATGTGGTATCAGGATTGGAGGAAGACTCCAAAACAACCCATGTTTTGCAGATGATACAATCTTGCCTCCTACTGAGGAGAACCTAGAGCATTTGCTGCAGAAGGCCACAGACTGCATCTTCAGGATGGGTTGAAGTTCAACATCAAGAAAACAAAGATTCTCGTCAGTAGGCCAATTGGCAGCACTATGATAGATGGAGAAGAGATTGAGATTGTTAACAATTTCAGCTTGCTTGATCTAACAATCAACACTCCTGGCACCAGCAGTCAGGAAATAAAAAAGACTTTGCATTAGGAAAATCTGCTGTCAGGTATCTCTTCAGAGTGCTTAAGAGCAACAATACCAATCTGGAGATGAAGGTGTGCCTGATCCAAGCCATGATCTTTGCAATTACTTGCTATATATACATTAGACAGCTAGACAATGAATGAGAATGATAGAAGAATTTATACCTTTGAGTTGTGGCATTGGAGAAGAGTATTGAACATACCATGAACTACCAAGAGAACAAACAGGTATGCCCTTGGGAGGGTGAAACAAAGCTACTCCTGTGAGGCCAGGATTTTGAAGTTCCATTTCACACACTTTGAGCATGTTGTAAGGAGGGAGCAGTTCTTGGAGAAGGACACCATATTTAAATGGATGGAGGGATAGCTCAGCGAAGAAAAACGATGAGATAGATTGACTCAGTAAGTGGGATAATGGTGTTACGTGTATCAGAGATAGTGAGATTGGTTCAGGAAAGAGCAGGGTTCAGAGCTGCTGTACATGTAAGCATGTATAAGTGCATATAAGTCACGGGTTTCACAGCACATACTAAAATAACAACACTGGAAAATGTTGTTTTTCTGTACCATCAAATCAGAACCAATTCATAACAGACACTGCAATATGTTTGGGGACTTCAGAGGCAGTAAATTCTACAGGAGGAAATGGACCATCTTCTCCCCAAGAAGAGCTACTGGATTTGAACTTCCTCCCTTTGTATTGTCAGTGAAATTGCTTACACTTAGCCACCAGAGCTCCCCGAATACTAAAAATCTTGTAGATTATGACTCAACACTATAAAGGCAAGTTGTTGAAAATAAGCAGAGATGGTGATGACTAAGAACTCATGGTATATTGAAAAGCATTACGGAGGACAGAAAAGATGGTTAAGACTTGAATTAGCATTAAGTGAATGAATACAAGAAAGTCATAAGCTTTCTAGTATGTTGGCAGAGAAACAAGTTAATGTAAACCATAAAAAAAAGAATCAGAGAAATGTGTGTCCATTTAACATGGGAGAATAGAGCTTTCAGAAGTAGTGCAGTGCAAGCTAGAGATTGTAACCTTGACTATGTTGTCATTTAGGACTGAATAATTCTTTGGAGTGCACAGAAAATCCCCTAAGCTTTGTAAAGTGTTTAATATCATTCTTAGTCTCTGCCCACCTGAAACCAGCAGCATCTCAACACCTGTGATAAATAAAATTGTCTGCAGACATTGCTAAGTGCTTCCTGAGAGACAAAAATGTCTCTGGGTGAGAACCATGTGAAAATTCTGTGGTGAAAAAGTGAATGCTAAATATGAAGTGGATAAAAAAATTACATGGGAAATTTGCCAACATTATATCTTTTAAAAATCTTAGCCCAGAAAAAAATTCTTTCTCTGGGGCAAAGTTCTATACTGGTTGGTACGGGATTCTGAGACATAAACAAACAATATTTCTAATGTCTGATGTGAGAGTGTAAAAAACTATACTATATTAGAGAAAAGGTGTTCTAATGCTGCACGTTCTCCCAAAACAAAGGTAATAGTCATTAAAATCACTGAATGATACATATGTTGTTGTTATGTCGAGTCGCTTGCAACTCATAGCGACCCTATGTACAACAGCCCTAAACTCTGCTCTGTCCTGTGCCAATTGCACTATCTCCAACACACCCATCCTGATTACCCCAGTCACTGAATCAATCCACCTCATAGAGGGCCTTCCTCTCCTTTGCGTCCCTCCACCCTCCCAAGCATGATGTCCCTCTCCAAGGACTGGTCTCTCCTTACAACATGTCCAAAGTATGTTAGATGGAGCCTCAGAATCTTCGCCTCCAAGGAGCCGCCCAGTTTGACCCTTTCCAGGATGAATCTGTTTGTTTTCCTAGCAGTCCACGGTACCCTCAATACTCTTCTCCAGCACCACAGCTCAGAGTCATTAATTCTCTTTCTATCCTCCTTAGTCATTGTCCAACTGTCTGATGCATAATAAGTGATAGCAAAGATCATGGCCTGTATCAGACCCACCTTAGTCTCCAGAGAGACACCATTGCTCTTCAGTACTTTGGAGAGGTCCCTAACAGCAGACTTTCCCATGGCAATACGTCTTTTAATTTCCTGGCTACTGGTGCTGAGAGTGTTGACTGTATATAGAAATTGTTAAATTGGCGTTTACTGTATTCTGTGTATTTTCATCAAAACAAAAGCAGAAAAGGGAATATTAATGGAAAAGGACAAAATCCATTATGCTTAAAATGAATATTTTACTAGGGCGTTAATTTATAAAAAAGAAAAACATGGGAAACCAGAGATATGACCCCTGACTGGTTTATAAATCTCTGTATCAGTCACTTATGTTCATCATAGACAAGCTGAAATGGGAGAAAAGGAAAGCTTAATTACTTCTTAGCATCAAGAAAAGAAAAATTCACATCACTGGCCCAATAGGCAACACCATGATGAATACAGAAAAGTTAGAAATTTTCATTGATTTTCTCTTACTCAGATCTACATTCAACAACCTTGGCACTAGCAATCAAGAAATCAAAAGAGACATATTGCATTGGGAAAGTCTGCTGTCAGGGATCTCTCCAAACTGCTAAAGAGAAAGGATGTCAGTTTAAACATTAAAGTATGACTTATGCAAGCCATAGTCTTTTCAATTACTTGATATACATTTGTGAACCGGACAATGAGTAAGGACAACAGAAGAAAAATAGATGCCTTTGAATTGTAGTGCTTGAAAAGAGCAATAAATATCCCATGGACTGCCCCAAGAAACAATAAATGAATTTTGGGGAGAGTGAAGTCAGGATACTCCTTAGAGAGGATGATAGTGAAACTTCACCATGAGCATGTTTTTAGAAAGGGCCAGTCCTTCGAGAAGGACATCTTGCTCAGAGAAGTGAAGGGCCCAGGAAGGAAGGAAAGACCCTCAGTGAGATGAATTAACACAGTGACCATAACAATGGGCTGTGGCAGAAATAAGGCTAGAGGGGGATAAGGGAGGTTTCAGACTGGATTTTTATAGAGTTGTTATTAGTCATAACTCGACTTGATAGCATCTAGCAACAACAGCTGTACAATTACACTACAAACACTCCTCCTAGTTTTGTGTTTTAAAAAAATACAGTTAAGCAGGACAGGTAATAAACGTTGGAGAGGATGTGGCATGACAGGAATTCTTATACATTGTTGGTGAGATTGTAAAATGGTACATACACTCTAGAAGGCAGTTTGGCGCTTCCTCAAAAAGCTGAACGTAGAAATTCATATGACCCAGCTATTCCATTGCTAGGAATATACCCTGAGAAAATGAGAACTGCGGCACAAACAGAGAATTGTACACCAATGTTATAACAGCACTATTCACCATCGGAAGAACATGGAAACAGCCCAGATGTACAATCACAATCGAATGGTTTGAGCAATTATGGTACATTCACACAATGGAATACTATATAGCACACAGGAGCAATAATTTTGTAAATTACTACCTAACTTGGGAGGGCCTGGAGATCATTATGCTGAGTGAACTAACTCAGTCCCATAAAGACAAATTCTGTATAAAACATTACTGTAGAATGAGTATGAGGATCCAAGGTTGGGAGGCTGGAAACAGAGAGGTGAGGATGAGAGGGGGTTAATCATAGGGTCATACAATTTGATATATGGGGGGGTGAAGGAAATGGAAAAGATCTGGTATGAAAAACAATATATTCAAACTTCATAAATAAACCAGTATAAAAAATTTAAATAATTTTATAAAAAGGAGGGGTAAATACAGTTTGTGACTATTCATTTCTTTCTGTGAAAGCTCTGCATAGGAGTCTGTATCCCAGTACTCTAACCTATGAAAAACTTATTTCTATCAGCTCGTAACAACTCCTATGGTGGAGCATGGAATTGCTTCATTGAGTTTCCAAGGCTGTAATCATTAGAGAGGGAGCTCTAATGGCGTAACGGGTAGGGAGTTGCACAGTCAACCCAAAGGTAGTTCGAGTCTAACAGCTACTGTGGGGGGAGAAGACAGTCAATCTCCTCTCATGACATTCACAGCCTCTGACTGTAAGCCTCTGCTGGAGGGGCAGTTATGAGTTATGAGTCACTTCCGACACTATGGTGCGTAACAACAATCACTGCAGACAGAATCTGTAGCACCATGGTTAAGCATGAGTCTGCTAGATGAGAGGCTTGAACTCATCAGCAGCACAGTGGTAGGAAAGACCTGGGCCTCTTCTCCCATAAATTTTTGAGCATAGAAAAATTTTAGGGGGCAATTCTACTCTGTCATAGGTTTGAGTTGAGGAAAGCTTGAGTAATGTAATGCATTGTGTCTGTGCTGCTAACTAAAAGGTGGGTGTTCAAATCCACCTGGCACTCTTTGGAGAAAGATTGACGATCTCCACCTGTAAAGATTTTCAACCCTGAAACTCGATGGAGAGAGGTTATGATTTGGAATCAATGCAATGTCAGTGGGGTTTCGGGTTTGGTTAATGACAAAATGGGTTGACATACTGGCTACAACAGTAAGTACAACAGCAATTGTGAGAATAGCACAAAATCAGGCAGTGGTTTTTGTACATAGGGTTGCAATGAGTCAGAGTCAATGATACCTAATGACAATAGCAAGTCTGAATTGACTTGATGACACTCAACAATCTTTATAGACCAAATTAATGGGTTTGAGCCACCAGTCTTTTGGTTGGCAGCCAGTGCTAAAAACTGCTTTTAAACTCTTGTTGCAGTTTACAGCTATCTAGGGATTCCAAACTTTATGCAATTAAAGGTTACTAGTGCTCGTTATGATGTTCTTGACTGATAAATCAATTCTAATTGATGGCCAGCACAGATTTTCCACCACGTTGACAGTGCAAATGACGTAGGAGATGAAGATTTTTAAAACATCATGTCCTTGATGAAGAGAAAATTATAACTGTCCTCACTGTTGTTGTTGTTGTTGTTATTGTTATTGTTACGTGCTAAGTTGTTGTCAAGGTGAGTACAACTCATAGTGACCTTATGAACAATAGATCTGAATCCTGTCTTATCCTGTGCTACCCTCACACTTTCCGACACACTAGAGAACGTTGCGTCAGTCACCACGTCAATGCACCTGGTTGAGGATCTTTCTCTCCTTTGCCAACCTTAACCTTTCTGATTATCATGTTCATCTACAAGGAATAAACCCTTCTAAAACATGCCCAAAGAAAGTGAGGGTAAAGCCTCATAATCTTTGCCTCTAAAGAGCACTCTAGCTGCACGTCAATCAAGACGTAATTGTTTGTTCTTTTCATAGTCCACGGGATGTCTAGTGATCCTCTTCAACACCACAGCTCAAAGGTATCAGTTCTTCTTCTGTCATCCTCATTCATCATCCAGCTTTCAGATGAATAGCAAATGATCAGAAAGACCATGGCCAGAACCAGCTGCACCTTAGTCCTCAAACTGATATCGTTACTCTTCAATAATTTCAAGAGGTCCCTGACTGCAGACTTTCCCAATGCAATATATCTCCTCATTGGAAAATCTGATGAAATTTTATCAGAGAAAAGTTTAGGTGAGTAAGAGGAAGCTGACATCAAAAGTATGCAAGCATTGACAAACAGTTCCCTGCTGGATATTCCTGGAGGAATGGGAGCCTGGCTCTAGTGGTGATGTAAATAGAATACATGGAAAAGTTCCCAAAGATGATATGGCACAAGGAAGGATCAGTTGATTAATAGCCTTAAGCAAAATAAATTCACTGTGGAGACAAAGTAATGCAGCTTCCTCTCTTAGATGCCCCCTGACTCAGAACTGGGGTAGTGCTAGGAGTCTTTAAAATGATCGTCTATTGAGTGCTGCTTCATCCTCACGAATTTCATTTCTTAAAATAATGAATTTTCCAATGCAACTTTATGATGAAGATAACCTGATGAAATTGTTATGAAAATTTTTTGCCCTAAATGAATAAACACAGGCATAAAATTGTTAATTCTTGGAAAAGAAGTAGGAGCTCAATCTCTAATACTCTTTCATTCAGATACTAAAAACTCATTACTGTGGAGTAGGAATTGACACAGATATGACCTCCTAGCCGATTTACCAGACTGTAAATTGCAGGGAAAGAGACTGCTGATGTTTCCCTACAGAACTACTGGTGGATTCCAACCACCAAAAAGGCATAGTCATTGAATTAGCAGCGCAACTCTACAGACTCTACCACGGGAGTTCCCTGATTCAAATACACTGTACCCATGTGCCTTCCACTACCTGTAAAAAATTCAGAGAAACTTCTCCTCTGTCTCCTCCTTCTGGTAAAGAGCAGCATTTGCTGATGATGGAAAGTTAAATTTAGGAAAGAGGGAAAATCTAATTTTATTTTATCTCATGTATTCTGATCTCTCATTTTGTTTTATGCCAGCTTTGGAAGTCTCTGTAATGGTGTTGATGTGGGTGGGAAAGGAGTAGAAGAAAATCTGGAATTAGAGAGGTAGAAGTAACTAGATAGATCCAATTAAGGGAAATAGAGAGCATGGTAAAAAAAAAAAAACCAAAAAAAAAACAAACCAAAAAACCCAACTTGCAAAATTTGTTCCATCTCAAAGGCCTATGAGCTCCCTATACCAACTTGTAGCTGTAAGAAATGTGAACAGTTTTCACAATACCTTGAGTGCCTTGCCCAAGGTACATTTTTTAAACCATACAAAATTACTACTATTTGATCATTTTTTATATCTACTGAAACAGAAATTCCTCCTATACTAACTGACTCCTTGTGGGCTCAGTTCAGAGGAAGGGAAGATAGGGGAGAAGTTAAGTGTAGAGAAAGGCCCAAAACACACTCATAAAGACAGGGTTGAGATGCTGTCTTAAGTTCATTAAGTCACAAGGAACACTTCATAGATATTTCATATTTATAGAATCATTACAGGCATAAATTTGACCTTCTTCAACCCAGGGTGCTTTCCACCAGAAAGAGAGAATTCTATACTCAATTTCTGTCAAAGAATGTCCAGTGGAGGTACCCACAGATCTACACTATATAAAGATAAGGATTTAAGAAGAAAGGGAAGGTGATAATAGAAGAGGACTGTCAATAGAACATGTACATTTTAAACTTAGGTACCAACAGACATCAGTACCAACAGCACAGATCTCACTGAGAACATAATAATATATTCTAGTCCCCTCCAAAACAATTGCTATAATTTTTCCCTTTAACTTGATGTAATAAACAGTTAGATGGAGAATTGTTTAAAATCTTTATTTCTAGATCTTCTCAAGATCATGAGGGAATGGATGACAGGTTATAGAAGATGGTTAAGAAGAAACAGGTCTTCCCATCAACAAATAAGTGGATAGAGAAGCTGTGGTATATTCACACAACGGAATATTATGCAGCACTGAAAACCAAGAAACTAAAAATATTACACAACGTAGTGACTATGCTGAGTGAAATAGTCACAAAAGGACAAATACTGCATAGCACCACTGTTATAAAACAGAACTGACATGGGGGTTCAGGGTAAACTAAGAAGAGAAGGGGATAGATAATAAACACTGCATTGGAAAAGAAGAAGGAAAGAACTGTTTAAAAGGAATATAGGACTAGGCATTACTTGTATAACAACAGTCCAGAATAAGACGTACATAGCAAAGTAGACAGAGGGAGGGGTGAGGGAAGAGGGAAAAAATTGTGCAACAATTAATGATTTTTTTTACATGAACTATGGGGTGGTAGGGAGGAAAATGTTCAACAATGAATGAATGAAAGAAAATGCAATTTTTCTGTAAACTTTCATTAAAATCACAATTTAAAAAAACAACACAATAGGGTGCTCCAGTGGCCTAGTGGCAAGAAGCTTCACTGCAATCCCAGAGGTACACAGTTCAAATCCACCAGCTGCTCTGCTGGAGAAGGAGGGACAATCCTTCCTGTACCAGTCAGATCTGATTTGATGGTACACACACAAAAAAATAATAAAATAAAAACAAAAGTCCTTTCATTCAAGGAAAAAACAAACAAAAACCACATAAACACAAGTCCTAACAGGTCTCTTAAGTAGTGCCCACAGAAATGGGAAGCAACCACTCTTTGCTTATGTGTGTGTGTGTGGGGGGGAATTAGCGATATATATGGCAAAGACATAGTAACTGAAGAAGAGGTCATGATTTTTCTTTTCTTTTTAAGAACATGGCTTCACACAGCCTAGACACAGTAACTGGGTTAATTCTTTCCCTGCCTTTCTCCACCCACAATAGCTAACCCACAATGAATGATGCACTTACGTTCAGTATTCCTGGACAAAGCCAGAGGGGGACTTAGAACCATCACCATCAGTGTCAGAGCTGCCATCCCGGTGCTCCCAGGGAACCACAAATTCACCATGCTGGAGAACAGGAGAACACAGGTCTTAAATGAGCAGGCAAATCTTTACCAAATGAGATTTATGTCCTACTGTCCAAGTAATAGGAACCAAGAAATGCATTGCTTTGACTCTGGATTGGGTAGCCTCTGTGTTCAGAGCCAATCGGCATATGAAATGAAAAGCATCACCAGTTGCTGGTCAGAGACCTCGTATGAAGGGACTCTTCTGAAACCCTTTTTTTTTCCCCAGCGAGAAGATTATTTTCTTTTAATACTTTAAAGTTTTTGGTTTTTTTGTTTTTTTTTTTTTAATACTTTAAAGATTCTATCCAACTACATTGTGAGTCATCTCTGTGCTGGTCAGAGTTATGTGCACACAGGTTTGAGCCTTTCAAAGCCTTCGTCTCTCCTGTGGTTGAAGACAATGTGTGTGTCAGTGTGTTTAGGGTAGAAGTATTAGAGGAAAGATGAAACCTTTAATTTTTTAATATTGCTCAGAAACATTTAGTGCTGGAGATTAGAGAAATATACATTTCATAGGGAAAACAAAGACTTTGTGACCCCCCAGCCCCCACCTGAAAGGTGGCTATTAGAAAAGGCTGAGATTCTTTGGACACAGGATCCTCCTCATAAAATAGTATTCCCTGGTAACTGATGACATGGTAGAACTACAGCTGCTGATTGGAAACTGTAATCTGTATCTCCTTAGTGATAGGAACATCTCTGATAAACAAAAGAAAACTGAAAGTCAGTCAATAATTTGTCTTGAGTGAAAAGATTGGGTTTGTTTTTCCAAGTTTGTCTCCTAATATGATCACTAAGTTTAGCTGCACATCTAGAATACACAGGAGACAACTATATGAAATTGAGGATCTTCAAAGTATCTTAGACTATAGTATTCAATATAATAAGGTTAAAAATTTGAATTAGAATGGAAAAAAAAACAGTATTACAAATACTCAATTACAAAAAGATAAAGTAAAATAAATAAATATATAAAACAAGGCAACTTTTTTACATAAATGAGGTAAGAAAAACGCAACAAACCTAAACCAAATCACTTTATTTATTTATTTATTTTACAAAATCACTTTTTAAGATACATTCTCTCACATTAAAGATTGTTGTTGTTGTTGTTAAGTGCCGTTGAGTCATAGATGACTCATAACAACCCTACGACCAAAAGACCTGAACACTTGTATAACTTTCATTGTTTTTCCAAGTTCATAGAGTTTCTGGAGGCAAGCTATTTCAGAAGTGGATGCCACTCCTGCTTCTAAGCTTGTTTTAATTGGGGAGCTCCAACAAACACTGTCCACTATGGGTAAAAATTATCGCATTTGACACATCAGTGTCACAGTGTTCGGCATCACAGGAATCACGAGTTACAGCAAATGGACAGACCAGTGCTATGCCACTTACAAGAATGTTTGAACAAAAACAATTAAAACCAGGTCTGAGAGCTGCAGATTAAAATCACCAACTTTTGGCTTGGTAGCATCACTTTCTGTCCACTAAGACACTTGAGCTCTCTC
>NW_006399767.1:25278325-25280733 GCF_000299155.1 Elephantulus edwardii | reverse complement strand
CCATGCAGTATTTGTCCTTTTGTGACTGAGATACTTCACTCAGCATAATGTCCTTCAGGGTCACCCATTTTTTATAATATTGCATGAGTTCCTTGTTTTTCAATGCAGCATAGTATTCCATTGTGTTAATATACCACAGCTTCTCTATCCATTCATTTGTTGATGGGCACTTAGTTTGTTTTTGTATATGGAATGAGGTGTGGATCTTGCTTGAGTCTTTTGCAGATAGTTTTCCAATTTTGCCAACACCATTTGTTAAAAAGGTTGTCATTTCCCCACTTAACTGATTTCATCTCCTTGTCAAAAATCAGTTGACCATAGATAGATGGGCTGATCTCCAGGTTCTCAATTCTATTACATTGATCTATGTGTCTGTCATTGTACCAGTACCATGTTGTCTTAACCACCATGGCAGTGTAATAGGATTTGAAATCAGGGAGTGAGATACTGCCTATCTTTCTTCTATTTTTAAGGAGTGCTTTGCTTATTCGGGGCTTCTTTCCATTCCACATGAAACTGGAGATTGATTGCCTTTTCCATCTCCTTAAAGAATGGGATTGTTATTTGTATTGGGATTGCATTAAATGTGTAAATTGCCATTGGTAGTATTGCCATTTTCACAATATTGAGTCTTCCTATCCATGAGCAAGAGTATTCTGCCACTTCTCAAGTTCTCTTTTTGTTTCTTGTAGTAATGTTTTGAAATTTTCTTTGAATAGATCCTTTGTGCTTTTGGTTAAATTTACTCCCAAATATTTAATCTTGTGATTAGCTATTGTGAATGGTATTGTTTTTCTTCATTCCAGCATGTATTCGCTTTGTCACTGTAGAGAATTATTAAGTTCACCCTGGAGAAAGTGAAGCAGTCAGAGGAAACTGGTCACTAACAGCACCATAGATGAACAACAAGAAGAATAGACATTAGGAGAAGCTGATTGCACTTAGGCAAGATTCCCACAGGCCTGTGCTAAAGACCAGAAAGGACTTTAAGAAAAGTGAGCTTTCCCAATGCACAGGACCAGAAAAGACTTTAAATAGAAGAAGTTGCTCTCCCGCACCCCGCCAAAGGAGCATTTTAATCTGAAATAATCAATAGCATCATTAAGATTAAGAACTATCAACAACCTACAAAGACACAATAGAAACTGCCAAATACATACAAAAAAGAACTTCACAGAACATCAAGAAACCATCAAGAAGCTTCAAACATTGTGAAAAAAATAAAACAAGCCCTCACCCATAACACACACAAAAAGGTAATATTACAGGCCCAGTGAATATTCCAGATACAGAGAAGCAGAAGAGATACAGTGACAGAATTATGTGAACAACTACTAAAGAAATTACAAATGATAGGACAAAGAATTTAAGCCATAAATACAATAAATACCCCAAAGTCAGGGAGCCAGAAGAAATATACTGATGTGGAGGAAGCTGACCAGCTACTGGAGAAATTGAAAATGATAAAAGAAATAATTAAAAACATAAATAAGGAGGTGTAAGAATTGACAAAATTATCATGAAACAGAGAGTACAGACAACCTAGTACTGGACATAACCAAAATTCATGGAAATGAAATCCAGAATATCAAGATTGAAATGACAGAAGTTTCCAAAATGCTGAAAAGACAAAAGACAGAACAGAAGTAATGGAACAGAAAGACCATGAGCCAGAAGACAAGAACTTCAATGGGAACATACTAGAAGGGGGTGGGGGGAATAAATAAAGAAGCGGTGGAAGTAAAATGAAGGAAATATTAGAATCATATAAGATAAAATAAAAAAAAGCAAAATAGGTGTCATCAGCTTCCAGAGCAGGGTGACAACAATGAAAGTATTGAGAAAATTGTCAGAGGTAATAAAAGAAAATTTCTCAGGTATATGAAGAATGAAGAAATCTAGATTCTAGAAGCTCACCGAACTCCAAACAGACTAGAGCCCAAAAGAAAAACATCAAGATATATCATAATAAAATTCTCCAAAATCAAAGATAAGGATAGGATTCTAAAGCATTGGGGCGGGGGGGGAAGCAGAGTCACCTACAATGGAGAATCAATTAGATTAAGTTCTGATTTCTTAGCAGAAACCAGGCAAGCAAGAAGAAAAAGAAATGGTATATACAGAACACTAAAGAAAACAATTGCCAACCAAGGAGCCTGTGCCCATCAAATATGAAGGAGAAATTATTTGCAGAAAAGCTGGAACTTAAGGAATTTGTGAAAACAATACCAACTGTACAAGAAATGCTAAGGGAAGTCCTACCCACAGAAACACCAATACAAAGTAGGTGGACCATAGTAAAAATAAACAACAGACAAAGAAACACAGCAAAATGGCAATGATAAAACCTGTCTTGTAAATATCACACTTAATGTGCATGTCTCAACTGCACCAATTAAGAGAAAAAG
>NW_006399767.1:25273865-25274545 GCF_000299155.1 Elephantulus edwardii | reverse complement strand
TTCAGTCCTCCAGTTTCAATACTGAGAGATGCCATAGGCAAAATCTTCAATAATTCAGGAAGCACCAAAAGAATAAAGGGAATACAAAGAATCACTGTACCAAAAAGAGTTGGTCGACACTGAAACATTTCAGGTAGTATCAAGTGATCAAGAGCCAATAGTAATGAAGGAAGAATTTCAAGCTGCATTGAAAGTATTAGCAAAAATAAGGCCCAGGAAAAGGTGGGATACCAACTGACATGATTCAACTAACACAGACCTGGACATACTCGCCAACCTGTGCCAGAAAATTTGTAAGACAGATCTACCTGGCCAATTGATTGTAAGAGATCAATATTTGTTCCCATTACCAAGAAGAGTGATACAATAGAATGTGGATGTTATAAAGCAATATCGTTAACATGCAAGCAAAAAATTGCTGGCTAACATCCAAAAACTGCTGACAGGGAACTGCCAGAGGTCCAAGCTGTGTTTAGAAGAGGTCATGGCACCAAGTATATCATTGCTGAAGTAAGATGGATTTTGGCTGAAAGCAGAGAATACCAGAATAATGTCTATCTACATTTTATTGACAATGCAAAGGCATTTAACTGTATGGATAATTATGGCTAAGATTGAGAAGAATGGAAATTCCAAAACACTTAATTGTGCTCGTACAAAAATTATACCTACATCAAGAA
>NW_006399767.1:25270378-25272933 GCF_000299155.1 Elephantulus edwardii | reverse complement strand
TAAAGACTAAGGTCTGCCTGATTCGGGCCATGGTCTTTTCAATCACTTGCTATGCATCTGAGAGCTGGACAATGAATAAGGATGACAGAAGAGTAAATACCTCTAAGTTGTGTTGTTAGATAATAGTACTGAATATCCCATTGAATCCAATAAGAACAAACAGATATGTCTTGGAGAAAGTGCATCCAGAGTATTCCTTGGAGGAAGGATGATGAAGCTTCATCTCATATACTTTATGCATCTTGTTAAGGAGATATTCCTTAGAAAGAAATCATGCTTGGCAAGGTGAAGGATCAGCAAGAGAGAGGAAGACCCTTAATAAGATGGATGGACACAATGACTACAGCAGTGGACTCAAGTATGTCAGAGATGATGAGGATGGCACAGGATAGCACACTATAGGACAGGGTTCAGATTGGGTGTTCAAAGGGACACTATGAATCATACTTGATTGTACCTAACAACAACATTTTTAAAAAGATTATTTTGTTCTAAAGGTCAGAAATTCTATAAGAGAGCAAGTCCTTAAGACATGAGGAATCCTTGAGACTATCCTCCAAGACATCTTTTTATTGTAGAACTGAAATATCTCCCTGAGTTCAGCCACATAATAGATTATTCTGTATAATGAGTGATAATAACTATGAGGAATGTACTCTTTAGAACAAACAATTGTAGGAGACCAAAGTGCCAACAGAAGCAGCAGGGAAACTGGAGGGGTGGAAACTGGGATGACAGGGTAGAAATAGGAAGAGTACATCATGGGGACAGTAATCCATGTCAAGGGACAAGTTGTGTATAAATTGTTGAATGGAAGACTAACTAGTTGTGCAAACTTCCACTAAAGGCACAGTACTTTTTTAAAAAAAGAAAGAAAATCCTGAAATGTAGACATTATTTTAAAAGCATTGTTATTGTTTGCCAGAAAAAAATAGACACATAATATAGTTACAAAATTTAAAGCTAAGGTATAACAATTGGTTAAAAGGTAAGCATCACAGGAGAGATAGGATAGAAGGATGAAGAATCATGGATAAAGTGGGAAGAGCGTTGTTAAAATGTGAGGGCTGAAGAGCGTTGTTAAAATGTGAGGGCTGTAATTAAGGCCATGAAACAAATAAGGATAAAAGGCTGGATGGAAACCAATTACTCTATAAACTTTTACTCAGAACCTAATAAAAAGAAAATAAAAAGCCATTGATTATATTAAAATTACTTAATTCATTGTCGTTAAGTCAGAACCAACTCAGGGTTAACCCTCCAGCAAGTTTTCAGAGGCCATAAATCATACAGAAGGGGACTGTCTCTCTTCGACAGAATGGGTAGTGGATTGCAGCATAACACCTTACCCACTAGGCCACCAAAGCTCTCAATGTTAGAACAGTAAGGAATAGTTAAATTCTTTTAATTTAAGAAAGTTATAAAAAGGAAGCAGAAAGTAAGTTAATACAGAAACAATAAAATGTCAAAATCGTATTTCTTGGAAATTGTTAAATATAGCACAATGAGTGCAACACCATTCTTCTCCAATTTGTCATTCCTGAAATATTAGAGCATTCCCTGATTTAAATTGGTAAATATCAATCAATCTCAGCCCACTAATGCCTAATTATCAATATTTATGCATTGCATTTCATTTTTTACAATTTCTAGTTTTTCTATATTGATAACAGTACATTTTCCAATTAGTGCTATCTGCAGCTGTGTCACTTTTTTTAATGTCCTCCAATTGGAAAGGTTCTACTTCCATTACTATATCTTATAATGCCCCTCTGTTATTCATAAGGTTTTTGAAGGACTGTTATTTCAGAAATGGGCAACCACTCCTGCTTCCTAGTCTGTCTTAGTCTGGAAGTTCCACTGAAACATGTCCACCATGGGTGACCCTGCTAATATTTGAAATATTAGTGTCATTATCTTCTAACATCACAGAAACACACAAATCCCCCGGTACAGCAAGCTGACAGTCAAATGCTGGACCCATAAGAGCAAACTAAACAAGCAAGTATACAAATATACAAACTAGAATAAGAACCAATATCATTCAATGGAATTCACCATCCGATTACAGCAACCTGACCGACAAGTGCTGAACTCATGAAAGAAAACCATAAAATCATATGTTGAGGATGACAAATTAAAGAATGGTGTCGCATTAATAGTAATGGAGGTAAAAATCAAGATCTATCCTAATGTACAATGTTATGAGTGATAGGATACTATACAGACATATATAGGGAAGATGTATTACTACAACTATTATTTATTTATTTATTTTTATTATTATTATTATCATACAATCACTAAAGTAAAAGATGAGAAAATTGAGAACTTCAACCAACTTTTACAGTCTGAAATTAATCAGGAATGCAATCAAGATGCATTAACTTTTTAAAAAATGATGCATTATGACATCCAGGCAGATATATATATGCACACCCATGTTTATTGCAGCTTTGTTCACAATAGCAAGGAGTTGGAAACAACCTAAGTGCCGATCAACAAATGAATGGATAGAGAAGCTGTGGTATATTCGCACAATGGAATACTATGCT
>NW_006399767.1:25249487-25268415 GCF_000299155.1 Elephantulus edwardii | reverse complement strand
AGCAGGAAGTAGCTAAGAGAATATGCCATCCCCTTTTCCTTATAAATCAGGGTGAAATCTCTCTCAGGGAGGAGTGATAGGGAATGGCAAAGGACACACTGACAAAGGAGATTAATCAGAACTGGTTTTAACAAACACTGTGGCAATGGGACAATTAAAACAGACTTTCAATGGAGAATAAAAAAAGAGAGGAACCAACTGGGGAGGGGTGTAGAGAAAATAATGCAACAATGAATGAATGGAAATCCAAAATCTCTGTAAATAGTCATTAAAATTAATAAAATAAAATTAATTTTGAAAGGGGGGAAACAAAAAAAATTATGCATTAATAGCAATTGGTGACTGGGATGCAAAATTTGAAAACAAAGTTGAAAAAATATGGACTTGATGAAAAAATGAGGTTGAAGATAGAATGATAGATTTTGTGTAATGAATTATTCCTTTCAAAATCCTTTAAAACCCCAACATAAACAGTAACTATACACATGGACCTCGCCTCATAGACTACACGGGATCAGATTGACTACGTCTATGGAAAAAGTAAATGGGAAAACATAAATAATTAGCAGTCAAAACAAGGCCTCTTGGGAACAGGACTTCTAAACCACAAAGATGGCTGGGAGACTGTGGTACAAAGCCACTTTTGCTGACTATGAATGAGGTCTCTGAACAGAGGGACACAGCTTTTCTTAAAATTGAAGGTGTTTATGCTCTAGATAAAGTGGAATTCTATCTAGGCAAGGGATGTGCTTATGTTAATAAAGGAAAAAAGGAATACAGTGACTCCTGGGGCAAACCTAACAAAGCCACAGTAATCTGAGAAAAGATAACTCGTTCCCATAGAAATAGTGGCATTGACTGGGCCAAATTTCAGAGCTGCTTCCTGCTAAGGTCATTGATAACAGAATCCATGTAATGCTGTATCCCTCAAAAATTTAAACTTACTGAAAATTAAATAAATACAATTATGAATTTGTTAAAAAGAAAATAAAACAACTGCAAGATCAGGGACTGACTGTGGAACAGATCATCAATTACTCATCTGCAAGTTCAAATTGAAACCGAAAAAAATTAAAACAAGCCTACAAGAACCAGAATACACATTTGAGTATATCCCATCTGAATTTAAAAACCATCTCAACAGATTTGGTGCATTGAACACTAATGACCAAAGACCAGGTGAGTTGTGGGGATGACATCAAGAGTATTATTTCCATGAAGAAAGCAAAAGGTCATTACAAAAACAAGGGAGAAAAAAAGAAGAGACCAAAATGAATGTCAGGAGAGACTCTGAAACTTATGCTAGAACATGGAGAGGCCAAACAAAGGTAGGGAATGCTGAAATAAGAGAGTTGAACAGAAGATTTCAAAGGGCGTCTTGAGAAGGCAACACGAATTATTTTATCGAAATGTGCAAAGAGTTTGAGTTATAAAACCAATAAGGAAAAATGAGCTCTGAATTTCTTTCTTTTTTTTAAATTTTATTAGTTTTAATGAACATTTACAGAGATTTTGGGTTTTCATTCATTCATTGTTGCACTGTTTGGAGCTCTGAATTTCTTAAGTGGGATAAACTTAAGAACAACAATCCTTGAGTTGCAATACTGAAGGATTCTATGTGCAAAATCTTGAATAATTCAGCAACGTCAAAAGAAGATAGAGAACACAGAACCACTGTACCCAGAAGAATTGGTCGACACTGATACTTTTTTTTAGCAGTTGAATGTCTTTTTTTTTTCTTTAGATTTTATTTTCATAATTTTAATGAACATTTACAAAGATTTTGGATTTCCACTCATTCATTGTTGCACTTTCTCCCTGCCCAGCCCTCCCCCAACCCGCCTCCCCCCGAGTTCGTTTCTCTCTTTGAAAAGTAAAAGAAAAATTCTTTCTTTGGTATACAATCCCCTTGCACCCCTCCCACCACCCCAAGTACACTCCACTATGCAACCTTAATTGTGGACTCTTGTGAGAACTATAATACCATATCATATAGTGCTTTTAAATTATTCTTTCCCTCTTCTGTTTCAATGCAGTATACACAATTTATCCAGTCTTTATCAGTCTTACCCTAACCCTGATATCTGTCCCATATTACAGCAGTGGCACCAAGAAGTATTTGTGCTTTTGTGACTGAGATATTTCACTCAGCATAATGTCCTACCCAGGTGCCCATCAACAAACGAATGGATAGAGAAGCTGTAGTATATTCACGCAATGGAACACTATGCTGCATTGAAAAATAAGGAACTCATGCAATATTATTCAAAATGGGTGACCCTGGAGGACACTGATACATTTTAAGAAGTGATATATTAGAACCAATGAAGCGTCTCTGAAGGCTTTGGCAAAAAATAAGGCCCAAGGAATTTATACAACACCAACTGACATTTTCAACAAACATATGTGCTCACTAAGAAATTTGTAAAAGAGCTATTTGGCCAATTGACTGGTAGAGACCAATATATTTGTTTCCATTCCAGAAAAGGTAACAGAATGTGCAACTTATTAAACAATATCATTAATCTTACATGCAATTAAAATCTTGCTGAAGATTGTTTTAAAATAGTTTCAGAGTATTGAAAGGAAACCACCAAAAATTCAAGTTAGATTCAAAAGATGCCATCAAGGCATGAGCAATATCATTGCTGATGTCAGATGCTTCTTGGCTGAAGCAGAGAATATCAGATACTTATTTGTGTTTTATTGACTATGCAAAAGTATCTGAACACATGGTTCATAACAAATTATGACTAACATTCAGAAGAATGGAATCATAGAAGGCTTAACTGTGTTAATGAAAAACCTACACTTACACCAAAAATCTGTTGTCTAAACAAAACAACATGATTTAAAATCTGAAATGGGGTGTGTCAGGGTTGTATCTTTTCTCTATATCTATTTAATCTGTATGCAGAGCAAATCATTTGAGAAGCTGTACTATATGAAGAAGAATGTGACTTCAGGATTGTAGGAAGACTCATTAACAACTTGTTTTATACAGATGACACAAGTTTGCCTGCAAAATTGAAGAGCATTTGTAGCAGAAGATCAAAGACTATAGTCTTCAATATGGATTACATCTCAATATCAATAAAAAAATATCCTTGTCTCTCAACCAATAGGCAAGATTATGATAGATGGAGAAAAAAAAATGAAGTTGTCAACAATATCTTTTTCTTTGAATCCACAATAAACTCATGGTAGTAGCAGCCAGGAAATCAAAAGATGTGTTGCTTTAGGAAAATCAGTTGTCAAGAACTTCTCCAAAGAGCCAAAGAGCAATGATGTTAGTTTAAAGAGTAAGGTGTATCTAATACAATTCATGGTCTTTTCAATTGCTTCTTATACATCTAAAAGTTGGACAATTAATCTTCTGACCTAATTATAAGAAGCTTCACTGAAATCTCCAAGGGGAGCAGTTAAAATCTATCCGTTTCTGCACAGGAGAAGGATAGACAATCTCTCCCATACAATTTTATCTTGGAAAACACTCCAGAGGGTCAGCTATGGGCTGGTTCCAACTTGATGATACACAACAATAGTCACGAAGGTTAAAGATTCAAACAAGTGTCCAAATGTCTTTTTAGAAAATATATGTTAGTGGAAATCTGCTGTCAGGGACCTCTCCAAAGTACTGAAGAACAATGATATTAGCCTAGAGACTAAGATGTGCCTGATCCAGGCCATGGTCTTCTCAATTATTTGCTATGCGTCAGAGAAGTGGGCAATGACAAAAATGATGAGTTGTGATGTTGGAGAAGAATATTGAACATACCATGAACTGCCAAGAGAACAAACAGTTTTGCCCTGCAAAGTGTGAAACCAAGTTTATCCTTGGAGGCAAGAATTTTGAAGCTCCATCTCACATACATTGGGCATGCTGCCTGAATGGACAAGTCTTTAGAGAAGGACATCTTGGGGGTAGGTGTGTTGGAGACAGTGAAACTGGCTCAGGATAGGGCAGAGTTCAGAGATACTGTGTATAGGGTCACTATGAGTCCATGGCACATACAACAACAAAAGCTGGAGCAGGGGAGGGGGGTGTTCTGCCAGTGTCTATTAGACTAGTAAATCTGACTTTTTGTATGTTTTTTAGTTTCTTCTCTTATTTCCTCCACTCTATCCAGGCTTTTCTCAATGGCACTTGACAATAACAACAACAATCCGGGTTCTTCTATTATAATCCTTTTAGTTAATAGTGTTAGCCAGGCACCATTTATGCCTTCTGGTCTCAGAGTCTTAGAAGTTAAAGTTGCATGATCTACTAGTTCTGTATTTGACACAACTCTATTTTTCTTCCTGCGTCTTTGTTCCAGACAAGAAGAAACCAGTAGTTGAATCTTACTGCTTACAAGCTGTTAAGACTCAAGTTGTGACTCATTAAACACCACACACTCCAGATTTGGGGATCTGAACCCAACTGCCTTTCGATCAGGTGAGAGCAATGGAGGCCATTGCTCGTGCATCTCTTAGAACCATCAAAGGAAGACATAAAAACACTCTGTGGACTGTTATGCTAATTGACCTTGATGTCTCCCAAGACTATGTTGTGAATTTTAATTCTTTGAAATTTTCTGTAAATCCAATAATCTACCCATAAAAAGATTATTAGAGAAAAATATTAGATTTTTTAAAGCTAAAATAAATACAACTAGACAAACCAGCCTGCAGTCAGAATCTTCATAAAATCACTTGAAAGCTCAAAAGGACAAGAAATAACAACCAAATTTAAAGGAAAAGCATCATTGTAAATAAGTAAAACAAATTACAATGCAGAAAAATGTGATGGCTATAAAGTCTTGTCTTTTGCAGCCAGAAAGAAAAACTTGTCCCATCACAGGACATACTAAGAAATTTTGACAAAAGTCTTGAAAAAATGGCTTTTTCCCTGAATGGACTCTAGCACTTGATATGGGGAAATGAGGAAAGAAGAGATGAATCTCACTCAAGTGAGTCTGAAGATTATTGCTCTATAAAATATCAAGATCCAGTAAAAGTTGGTGTCACCATTTCTTCTGCCCTTCATCTCTGTGACTTTCACAGAACCTCCAGCATCACTATGTGGGGCAGAGAATAAGAAGGTTTACACCTCTGTGATTCTTAGCAGCCACTATGAGGAGAGACCAGGGAAGAATTTTGCCCTTTTCAGTGGAAGAAAAGTGGTGGTTGGTAATTATGATGACTGTATACTTTCAGTCTGTATTTGCTGCACCTTTCTTTATAGTAAGACACCAACTGCTTAAAGAAATAAAGATGTTTCAGTACATTTATGAAACAGATAAAAAAAGGAGCATTTTAAGAAGTCCGACCTCTGAAGAATGGCTCTAAATCTGTCGAATGTATAGCATTCTTCTTATGTTTGTAAATAAACTTACCCAAGCGACTCGACAGCACGTAACAACAATAACAACAACAACATGAATGCTTAAAAAAAAAAATCTAGATCCAATTTTAACAAGACTGTGGATATATTAGGGAAATAACTTTATGATATTAGTAGTTAGACTGTTAGATTACTAACAAAATGTTGAAGGTTCGAATCTACCCAGAAGCACCTTAGAAAACAGATCTGAAAAATCAGCCATTGAAAGCCCTCTGGAGCACAGATCTAGTCTATTACACATGAGATTGACTGGATAGCAATTGAGTTTTTTTAAAAAAAGAAATCCAAGAAACCAACATCCAGAAGATCTTTTGTGCCTGACACTTGAATGATGAAATGAGGGCTGGGGGTTGTCATTGAGGACGTGATTATTCTGGAGCTGGTTCATTTCTGGTCATTTGTTAGTCCATTCTTTGTTTCTAGGAAGAAATATTTATTCATTTGTATAGCATAGAAGTTGTTGAAACCCCAAAGGATGACAGTATCACATCTGACTCATAGCAACTCAATAGGACTGAACAGTTTTCCAAAGCTGTACGTCTTTAGAGAGCAGACTGTCACATCTTTCTCCCATGGGGCAACTGGGAGGTTAGAACCATCAACCCTTCAGTTAGCAGCCAAGCACTTTAACCACTGCTCCTTTAAGATGGCAGCCCTGAACAATAATTTGGTGAAAAGAGTTTTATGGAAGAAACTATACTCTTTTACAAGTTTCTGAAATTAATAACCTCATGTTGTTGTTGTCATGGGTACCATACAGTCAGAACAAACTCATAGTTAATACTGTAGGGGATATTTTTTAAATATTTTTTTATTGGGAAAAACATATTGGGGGTACAAGGAGGTGAGGGTTGGGGGCAGAAGGGTGAGGATGGGCCAGGATGCAGTTGCAGAGCTGCACAGTTTGGTCGGTGGGGGGAGCAGGTGAAGGAAATGATGAGGGTCCAGTGGTGTAGGGGATTTTAAGAAGCAGTTAATTGCACAGAAGTAGATTGCCCATCCTTCTCTCATGGAGCAGCTTGTGACCTTGAACTACATGCCTTTGAGATTGCAGCACAGCATCTCAGAAAAATATTTTTTATACCTTTTTGTCATGTACACTTATTTGTCATGCACTAATTTTAATGATCTATTATTGACATTTTAACTTTGAACCCACTGTAAATGTATCTACATGAATGCAATCTAGCTGAGGGTATTTACTTCAAAAAAAGATCATTAGGTCCTTGCTGTGTGCAAAAGATTATTTTCATAAAGTTACAAAGATACATAGGCATTCTATGCTATTTTTTAGAAACTACAGCCACAAAAAACACAGGTGTACAAAATTAATATAAAATAATGAAGTAGGAATGACAACCACTTCCTAAATAGCATGCCTCTGGAAACTCTATGAGCTTTGATAAACGTCGACAGTTGTAGAGGGACTTCAGGCCCTTTGTTCATACGGCTATGAATCGTGCTTGACTTGAAGGCAATCAATAACAACAACGTGTTGGAGAAACATTCTTCTAAGTGGTACAGCATTGGTCTGTCAATTTGCTGTACTGAGGCAACCTGAGGTTGCTGTGATGCTGAACCTTGTGCCATTAGGGTGTCAAAGGCCATAACGGTGGAGCTCCCAAATTAAGATAGGTTTGAAACCAGGAGTGGCATCCACTTCCTAAATAACATGTCTCTGGAAACTCTATGAACGTTGATAAATGACGATAATTATAGAAAGGCTTCAGGCCTTTTGTTCATATATATTTACCAATAAGGAGTTGTGCAGCCAACACAAAGACATGCACTTCACATGCACCAACTGCTCCACAGAGGGGGGAAAATAGGCTATCTCCAATTGGACCATTTATTCTCCCTAGAAACAAGCTAAAGGGTCAGCTGTAAGTCAGTTCCAACTCAGTGGTACATAATAACAACATAAATCTATGTATAAATATGTATGGAAGGATGACGGAAGAAGAATCTATGCCTTCAACTTGAGCTGGAGAAGAGTCTTTATCATACTCTGGACTGCCAAAAGCACAAATAAGTCTGTCTAGGAGGGGGTGAAACCAAGTTTCTCCTTGGAGGCTAGGATTTTGAAGCTCCATGTCACATACTTTGGGCATGTGGCCAGGAGAGACTGGCCCTTGGAGAAAGACATTCATTATTCTTGGAAGGGTGGAGGGACAGTGCAGGAGAGGAAGACCCCGGATGCGAAGGATTGATACAGTAACTGGGGCAATGAGGGTTGGTAGGTGTGTCAGAGTTAGTGAGATAGAGTCAGGAGAGGGTAGGCTCCAGAGCTGTTGTACATAGGGTCGCTATGAATCTCAGGTGACTCAATGGCACATAACAAGAACAAAAAACATGTACAGAGAGAAAACTTAAAAAACCAAACAAATTAGAGCCCTTAATTTTAAAGCTTAGTTATATGCCTGTATTTACAACAAAAAAGGAAGCATTTTTATAGATGTGGGTTCCCAGAGGAAGTGAGACTTAACATTTAGAGAAAGGGGTTGTGTTTCTGGTTGGCTAGAGACCAGAGACCAGTTGTGAAAAATGAACAATAATGAAAAACGTATGAAGGTCTGGAGGGTAAGATCAGGAGATGGTAGACAGAGAGGAGTCTTGTGTGACTGGAATTGTAATTTCTTCTTAAACAATGGTAGGGGATCAAGATGGATGTATAGAGTCAAACTGCTAGGAAAGGCATTGAAAATTTTGGGGGAGAAGGAAAGTATATCTAGAAGGAAGGGAATGACAGCTGAAAACATTAACTAGAGAACCATCTACCAATTCAACTGTAGTTATAAAGGATTGGGCTTAGAGATTGGTGCAGTGACAATAGAATTGAAAAATGGGTATTTTCTATATTTCTTTTTAATTCCAGATGTGCATTATTTGAAAGGGCATATGATGAGTAAGAGTGGAACATGAAGTGTTTAGAAGGAATAGGTTTTCCATTTCTTTTGAAGGTAGCAACTCAAACTTCAGTCCTCCAACAGTCCAGAACTTGGGTTTTTTGTTTGTTTTTACCACTTTAAGTGAGTAACTCTGGAGAAAAGGATAGCTTTCCTGGAAATCCCCTTCTTTTTTTCTAATTTTGTTTTCCTATAACCAATGAGAATAAAGAGTGAATTAGCATCACTTGTCTCCAGCAGATATATACTCTCAGAAGGTCTTATTTCAAATCTTAAGAAGGCATGATATAACCAAGTTAGATGAGGAAAACATAGTTGAAAGCTTCCTCTAGTGTTTATGTGCTTTGCTTGAAAAAATGCACTTTACAGAGTGACATACAAGTAGACAGAGAATTGGAAGATTTAAGTATCTAGATTGAGTAAAACAACATATCTGACTTTACACACCTATATAGGAGGTCCTTGACTATAAAAGTAAAAATAGAAAGAAATTATGTTAATATCTCTCTGCTATTCTATCATTAAAGAGATGGAGATTGTGAAGGAAATTTTTTTACCCAAATTCTGGTTGTCATAGGACAACTAAGGGAATATTAAATAATGAACAATTACTTATTGACTATCAGACATAGAGTCAGACACTTCCAGATACTTTATTTCATTGAATTATCAGCATGGCCTTGCAGTGGGTGTATTGTATTACTATCTTTTCCATTAGCTGTTGAATCCCCAGTGCCTATAATTATGCTGATAACTTTAATACTCATCAAGAAATACTGATTACTCAGGACTGGCTAGGAAATATTTTCTATTTTTCTGTTGTGAAATAGAGTGCACATTTGGAAAAATATGAAACATCAATATATTACTGAATTGATTATTAAAATGTCAACATGGATGGACCCACCACCCAGATCAAGAAATGAAGCCCTTCACATACCCATTCCTAGCCACAATACTCCACCTCTCAATTAAATAACGCACTGAAAGCTTTTAATCATATAGTTTTCAATTACATTAATTTCACTCTATTTACCTACCATTGTCCTGCACTAGGATATGTGCTATGTGAACAACAGAAGCATTAGAAGCATGGCATATAATGGATAAATCTCAAAGGACGCTTACTGATCACTTCCTATAAAAGCTTGTGCTAGGGCAGGAGAATACCAGAGGGAGAATCTCATGAAGAATAGTATCTACTAGGAAAGAAAGAAATTTCAGAGTTGAAACTTCCTGAGTCAGGGACTTCATATGCTTTGTGTGTTCTGTCTTGGTTCTTAGAACACTATCGAGTTCAGAGTAATTATTAATAAATGCTTATTTCATATATTCAATATATTCAAAAGAAGGGTAGGAAAAAATTCCAAAATTTAAATTCATTACCATCTAGTCAGAACTGATTCATAGCTGACCTTCCAGTGGGTTTTCAGAGGCTGTAAATGGCACAGGAGGAGATTGTCCATCCTTCTCTTACAGTCATTGGTAGATTCCAACTGGCTGTCATTGTGTTGGCAAGTACAGCCCATCCTTCTCTCACAGTCATTGGTAGATTCCAACTGACTGTCCTTGTGTTGGCAGTACAAGGCCTTTCCTCCTAGGCCACCAGCACACCCAAGTTATGTATAAAATACAATGAAGATGCAAATGAGTATTAATTTTAAAGTAACTAAATTCAAGAGTAGCAGGGGGAGGGGAAATAATTGTGTGTATAGGTTGGAATATTTAGAGGAAACTTGAGAATGTAGCTCATTTGCAGAAGCGATCCCTGAGGCTGACAAGAAGAAGGATATGATTCAGAGAACAGTGGGGAAGGAACAATCAGTAACCACGAGAGTAGAAGCTGTACTGGGTGGAGTGGAGACAGGAGGGGGAGTAGAGGGAAGATCTAATAAACAGAGCAGACACTCAGAATGAAGAACTGGGCTGCTGTTTATTTGATGTCATTGAGTTGACTGACTCACAGTCAACTTCGGCCATCTTGCCTCACCCTCATGATCTCTGGCATTCTTGAGCCCATTGCTACAGGCACTGTCATCCATCATTTTTCTTGAGGATATTCCTCTCATTCTCCATCCCTCTGCCTTTTCCATCGTCTTTTTCCAAGGACTGGCCCCTCCTGACAGCATGCTCAAAAGATTCACCATCCTTGCCTCTAAGGAGCACCCTTGTTGCAATTCTTCCAAGACAGCCTTGTTTGCTCTTTTAGCAGGCCATGTGATATGCAGTATTCTTCCAACACAATAAAAGGCACTGAATTTCTGTCCAACTTTCAGATGTATAAAAAGCAGTATAAAATACCCTGGTTTGGATTAGTCACATCTGAATCTTTAAATTGACATCATTGCTCTTTAGCACTTTGGAGAGGTCCTTGATGGAAGAATTTTCTCAATGAAACACATATTTTGATTTCTGGACTGGCAAAAGAATAAACAAGTCTGTCCTGGAGAGGGTGGAACCAAGTTACTCCTTGAAAGCAAGGACCTTTGAAGCTCCATCTCACATACTTCAGGCATGTTGCCAGGAAGGATCTGTCCTTGCAGAAGGACATCATGCTTGCAAGGGTGGAGAGACAGCGCAAGAGAGGAAGACCCAGGATGAGATAATTGATATGGTAACTGGGGGTAGGTGTGTCAGAGACAGTGAGACAGGCTCAGAATAGGGCAGGGTTCAGAGCTGTTATACATAGGATCACTCTGAATTGAAAGCCACTGTATTGCACATAACAACAACTGCCAAAAGGAATAGGTGGGATATCAGTTTATATATTCCAAATTAATAGATGTGCCCTGGATGTACTCACCAGTATGTGGTAAGAAATTTGGAAGACAACTACATGGCCAACTGACTGGAAGAGATCCATATTTGTTCCCATTCCCAAGATATGTGATCCTACAGAATGAATGTAAAAATTATTGAACAATATTATAAATATTACATTAAGGAAAATATTGTTGAAGATCATCTGAAATTGATTAGAACTGTACATTGATAGAGAATTACCAGAAGTTCAAGTTGTTGGCAAGAAGTTGTGCTGCAATCCCAATGACACATGGTTTGAGGCCTCCGACTGCTCCACAGGGAAAGATGGGCAGTCTCCTCCTGTGCAATTAACTGCCTCTGAAAACCCACCAGAAAATCAGGTATAGGTAGGTTCCTACTGTATGGTACACATCAACATCAACAAATCTGGGTTTACTAGAGTCTGTGGCACTACACTACTGTTGGTGTCAGATAGATTTTGGCTGAAAGCGAAGGACATCGGAAAAATATCTGTGTTTTATTGACTATTCAACGGCATTTGACTATGTGGCCAAATATCTATTTGTATTTTATTTACTTTTCAAGGGCATTTTGAATAAGGATAGCAGGATAATTGATGAATTTGAGTTGTGGTGTCAGAGAAGAGTGCTGGATATTCCATAGACTGCCAAAAGAATAAATGGACATGTCTTCGAGAAAGTACAACCAGAGTATTTCTTGGAGGTAAAGATGGTACAGCGTTGTTTCTCATATTTTAGACAAGTTGTTAGGAGAGGCTATTCCTTGGGAAAGTACATCATACTTGGAAAGGTCAGCAGAGTAGAGGAAGACCCTTAATGAAATTGATTGATACAGTGTCTATGAAAGAAAATGTGGAGATCTTCAGAGTTGTCGTTTTTTTTTTCTTTTTTCCAGGAGGTGTACAAAAGAACTCTATTCTAGTACTGTCTTTTAGACTGAAGTAGATCAATCTGTTGGACAGAAGCCTTTATAGAGATTTTCATTGCATATCAGCTTTCTTCTTACACGAACAATGAGCAAAATAACATCCTTTGACTCTAGCAAAAAATGCTACAGAATTAGTAGTAGTTGTTGTTGTTATGTGCTGTCGAGTCACTTGCGACTCCTAGTGACCCTATGTACAACAGCCCTAAATTCTGCTCTGTCCTGTGCCAATCACATTGTCTCCGACACACCCATCCTGATTACCCTGAATTGATTTTTACCTCCTCTGAGAATCAATCCACCTCATACAGGGCCTTCCCCTCCTGCGCTGTCCCTCCACCCTCCCAAGCACAATGTCCCTCTCCAAGGACTGGTCTCTCCTTACAACATGTCCAAAGTATGTTAGATGGAGCCTCAGAATCCTTGCCTCCAAAGAGCCGTCCAATTTAACTCTTTCCAGGATGAATCTGTTTGTTTTCCTAGCAGTCCATGGTATTCTCAATACTCTTCTCCAGCACCACAGGTCAAAGGCATCAATTCTTCTTCTATCCTCCTTGGTCATTGTCCAACTCTCTGACACATAACAAGTGATTGCAAAGACCATGGCCTGTATCAGATGCACCTTAGTCTCCAGAGAGACACCATTGCTCTTCAGCACTTTAGAAAGTTTCCTAACAGCAGACTTTCCCATTGCAATACGTCTTTTAATTTCCTGGCTACTGGTGCCCAGAGTGTTAACTGTGGAGCCAAGCAAATTAAGTTGTTAACAATCTCAATCTCTTCACCATCCATCCTGATACTGCCGATTGGTCTAGTGGTGAGAATCTTTGTTTTCCTGACATTGAGCCTCAATCTATATTGGAAGCTGCAGTCCTTGACCCTCTGCAGCAAGCCCTTCAGGTCCTTCTCAGTTTCAGCAAGCAGGGTTGTGTCATCTGCTTAATGCAGATTGTTGATACATCTTCCACCAATCCTGACCCCACATTCCTCCTCATAGAGCCCAGCCTCCTGGATAATCTGTTCCGTATACAGGTTGAAAGGGTATGGAGACAGGACACATCCCTGGCGTACGCCCTCCCCAATTTTGAACCATGCAGTGTTTCCTTGCTCTGTTCTGAAGACTGCCTCTTGGTCCAATTATAGGTTTCTCATTAGCACGATCAAGTGTTCTGGGATTCCCATTCTTCTCAGAGTCAGCCACAGTTTGTTATGATCCACACAGTCAGCATTAGCTTATTCCCAAGTCATTATGAGAAAGTGGGGAAGGGTTAGATTATGACTTATGTAGTAAAGAGATGTCCAAATACCTAGAGTTGGAGGAAGGAAACAGGTATAACTGTGGATTGCCAAGAACTGTGATTTTGATGCTGGTTGTATTTTAGAACAAAAATGTCTATTCCTTTTCAGGCATCCTTGGAAAGCTTCTGTATAGAATTAAATGAAGATAAAATTGTTGTGATGCTAATATCTCATTGCTGGCAGAAATGAATCTCTTTTATACCGACAGGGAAGGTTGAGGTGAAAGATAAAAATTGCATGTGAATCATCCCTCCCACTTCTTGTCACAGGAAAGTACAGGAACAATGTTATGAAAACAATAGTCATAGACCTTGCTGTGACATTTTCCAATTATTTCTTTAACTTTCATAATAACTTTGCAAATAACATTTTATACAATTTGGGGAGATTATAGTGATATTTATAAAGCATATAAATTTAGGATGCTGGTTGTATTATCTGCAAAGTGCAAGTTGTTGATGAGACTTCTTGCAATCTTTATGCCACATTCTTTGACAAAGGGTCCAGTTTCTCCAATGATTTGCTCAGGATACATATTGAATGGATATGAGGAAAGGCTACACCCCTGACACACATCTCTCTGTTTTAAACCATTCGGTGTTCCCTTGCTCTGTTCAAACAACTGCTTTTTGTTCTAGGTATAGGTTTTGTATAAACATAATTAAAAGTTCCCATTCTATGTTAGACATAGTTTGTCATGATTCACATAGCCTTTTCATTTGGAAAGATCCTTAACAGAAGGGTTTGAAGGGGTTCTTGACAGAAGATTTTCCCAGTGGAACACGTGAAACACATCTTTTGATCATTTGTTGGCTACTGCCATAAGAAATATATGAAATACCAATTTGTATGTTCCAAATAACAGATGCAGCCCTGGACATGCTCACCAATATGTGCCAGGAAATTTGAAAGACAGTTATGTAGCCAACTGACTGGAAGAGATTCATATCTATTCCCATTCCAAAGAAAGATAATAGTCAATGAAGCACAGATAAACATTCTTCTGGTATTCTTTACTTAGAACCAGGATCCATCTGACATAGGCAATTATGGCCATGGTGCCGTGGCCTCTTGTAAACCCAACTTGAACTTCTGGTGGTTCTCTATCAATATTCTATTCTAGCTGTTTTTGGAGGGTCTTCAACAATATTTTGCTTGCATGTGATATTAATTATACTGATCAATAATTTCCACATTCTACTGAATCACCTTTCTTGGGAATGGAAACAAATATAGCTCTTTCCTAGTCAGATAGACAAGAAGTTGTCCTTTCAATTTCCTGGCATAGACTAGGCTTCTTCTGTTACATGTCAATTCCTGGAGTCTTATTTTTTGCCGATGCCTTTAGTGCAGCTTAAACCTCTTCCTTCATTACCACTGGCTCTTGTTCATATGGTACTTTCAGTGTCAACCAATTCTTGTTGGTACAGTAACTCGTATACTCCTTCCAAGTTTGGATGATTTGTTATAAAGATGACACAATCTTGCTTGTTGAGAGAAGGACTTGAAACACTGCCACAGAAGAGAAAATAAAGACTACAGCCTTTAGTATGGATTATATACCAACACTTTAAAAAAAATGAATCCTCACCTTGGATCAATGTCAAAGATTTCATCTTTAAAACAAACAAACCAACCACAAAACACCACAATGTTTTATTGGCATTGGGTCATATGGGAATAATTACCCACATTTGTACGTTAAGATATTTTATCTCATTGGGGAAAAAAAGAGTTAACTGTTATATTAGAACAAACTTTTATGCATTTGCCGCTGTTGAGTAAATGATCAGCTCTTTGATGTAATATGGACTTCACTATTACAATTCATCAACAAAAGGTGTATGCCCCAAATTTCCACTTGGTGCCATTGATTTCTTGCTGGAAACTTCATTGCAGCATTATTTATGTCACTAGTAGTCACTGACTCAATCTGCTGAAGGACTGCAGTTGGCAGCATCTAAGAACCAGCAACTAGAGCCTGGAATCTGACTTCATTCAGAAAACTGCCAGAAGACTCCACAGACATTAGGTATCTGGCTTTCAGCTTGTTCTTGGCAGCTTGGATGACTGTATCTGAAAGGTTTCCCTGCTTTATTGGTCATAGGCAGCCTTGAAGACATCTTCAGCAGCTACAGTCTGAAATCATGTAGATCCCAAAGAGCCCGGAATCTGAGTAACTGGCATTAAAAGCAGAAACATCAAATGGCTGGTTAATTCCCTTTGCAATAGGCTTATAGAGGGATCTGGTGGCATTGCTGCCCCTCTTGACATGGGGTCCTGCACGGAGCACATGCTGAGCACACTAAATGCATTTGCTTCTCCACTTCCTATGGCAGTGCAGCATGGACCAGACAGTCTCCATTCTGCTCTCAAATTTCACCTCCACAATACATGGTCTTTGCATCAGATAAACCTAGACCACCTCTCACATTAAGAAACTGTTTAGCAACCTGCTTTAGAACACAGTGACTCACACCAAGTCCAATCAAGGTCATTCTTGCACTTGTAAAGTGATTCTGAACAAAAAATGTAACTTCCTTGGATGCCACCTTTCCAATCCTATAACCAGGACAATATAAGAATTATCCAAGACATTCCAGTAGGCTGCTGCATGTAAATTTTCAATGACATGAGCCTGTAGATTCTGGAAAGCCACAGCTTTGTCAATCTTTAACTGAGATTGAAGACCAGCAATATACCAGTGACAAAGTTCTGGTGCTGTGGTGGCATGGAGCAGGAACTCCATTAGAATTATCAATGTTGTCATTTTGCCACTTAACTGATTTCATCCCCTTCTCAAAAATCAATTGACCATAGGTAGTTGAGCTGATTTCTGAGTTCTCAAATTCTGTTCCATTGATCTATGTATCTTTGTACTAGTACCATGCTATCTTGACCACCACAGCTGTGTAATAAGATTTAAAATCAGTGAATGAGATGCCTCCTACCTTGTTTCTCTTTTTAAGAAGTGCATTGCTTATTCAGGGTCTCTTTCCATTCCAGATGACATTGGGAATTTCCTTTTCCATCTGTTGAAGAATGGAATTGGTATTTGTATTGAGATTGCATTGAATGTGTAGATTATCTTTGGTAGAATTGTCATTTTCACAATATTGAGTCTTTCTGTCCAAGAGCAAAGTACATTCTTCCATTTCACCAGGTCTCTTTTTTTTCTTGTAGTAATGTTTTGTAATTTTCTTTGAATAGGTCCTTTGTGTTTCTAGTTAGATGTATGGCCAAGTATTTAATCTTGTGATCAGCCATTGTGATGGGTATTGTTTTTCTTGCTCCAGTTCTGTATTTTCTTGAGCAAAGAGATGGAAACAACCCAAGTGCCCATCAACAAACAAATGGATTAAAAAAAGCTATGGTAAAAAAATATCTATATATCTATATATAAATATATCATCAGGACAGAGCAAGGGAACACTGCATGGTTCAAAATTGGGAAGGGCGTACACCAGGGATGCATCCTATCTCCATACCTTTTCAACCTATATGCAGAACAGATTATCCAGGAGGCTGGGCCCTATGAGGAGAAACGTGGGGTCAAGATTGGTGGATGATTTATCAACAATCTGCGTTATGCGGATGACACAACACTGCTTGCTGAACTGAAGAGGACCTGAAGCGCCTGCTGCAGAGTGTCAAGGACTGCAGCCTACAATATGGATTGAGGTTCAATGTCAAGAAGACAAAGATTCTCACCACTGGACCAAATGGCAGCATCAGGATGGATGGTGAAGAGATTGAGATTGTACACAGCTTTAGTTTGCTTGGCTCCATAGTCAACAGTCTTGGCACCAGCAGCCAGGAAATGAAAAGGCGCATTGCCATGGGAAAGTCTGCTGTTAGGGACCTCTTCAAAGTACTGAAGAGCAATGGTGTCTCTCTGAAGACTAAGGTGCATCTGATACAGGCCGTGGTCTTCACAATCACTTGTTATGTATCAGAGAGTTGGACAATGACCAAGGAGGATAGAAGGAGAATTGATGCCTTTGAGCTGTGGTGCTGGAGAAGGGTATTGAGAATACCACGGACTGCTAGGAAAACAGATTTGTCCTGGAAAGGGTTAAACCGGATGGCTCCTTGGAGGCAAGGATTTTGAGGCTCCATCTAACATACTTTGGACATGTTGTGAGGAGAGACCGGTCCTTAGAGATGGACATCATGCTTGGGAGGGTGGAGGGACAGCACAGGAGAGGAAGGCCCTCTATGAGGTGGATTGATTCAGTGACTGGGGTAATTGGGATGGGAGTGTCAGAGACAGTGCGATTGGCACAGGACAGAGCGGAGTTTAGGGCTGTTGTGCATAGAGGGTCGCTATGAGTTGCAAGCAACTCGATGGCACATAACAACAACAACTTATATAAATATATAGATATATATATATGCTATGGTATACTCACACAATGGAATACTACACAGCACTGAAAAACAAGGAACTCATGAAATATTATACAAAATGGGTGACCCTGGAGGACATTATGCTGAGTGAAATATCTCAGTCACAAAAGGACAAATATTGCATAATGCCACTGTTATAAAACAGGACTGAACATGGAGGTTTGGGGGAAACTAAGAAAAGAGGGGATAAATAATGTACACTGCATTGAAACAGATGAGAGAAGAACTGCTTAAAAGGAATATATGATTAGGTATTTGCACAACAACAGTCCAGAATAAGAGCTGCATAGCAAAGTGGACTCGGGGTAGGGGGTGGGAGGGAACTGTATAACAATGACAGATTTTTTTTTCAAAGAGAAAAGTGAACTGGGGCGGGGGGTCTGAGGGTTTGGGTGGGCAGGGAGTAAAATGTGAAACAGTAAATGAATGGAAATTAAACAAACAAACAAAAGAATATCATTATCCCTCAGGCATTCTTCAGAGTGAACTATATGTTGTTCCCTTGTTGTAGTTAAACACTTAAGTCAACTGCTTCAATTCCACGAGTTATCTTGAAAGATGATGCTCCTTTTGTTGTCAAACTTGATGCAAGACGGAGCATATGAGAGGTTCCTAAACTGTTGGAGTCCTCATTCCTACTGCCAGCTTTAATAAACAAGCCAATTCTCGAAGCCGAGGCATAGTTTTCCAGGGAAGCAATCACTCAACCATTTATAAGTAAACTCAAGGTCCTTGAAGTGGTGAAAGCTCTCCTCCAGGGGCAGCTCCTCCAGGGGCAGCTGTGGCTTTGACTCTGGGAGCAACTTTGAGGGAATAAAAAATCATGAGAGAATCCCAGCTCTGATTAGCAGCTTCATGGTTCAAGATCATTCCAACCCATGGTCATGGCTGGGTCACAGGAAAGCAAGACTGGCAGAGTGAAGATATAGATAGATGATAGATAGATAGATAGATAGATAGATAGATAGATAGATAGATAGATAGATAGATAGATAGATACTTTTTAGAAAAACACAAACATTAAAAATGGTTTGTTTTCGCTTTTCCTCGCTACCCGCACAAGGGTCCATACGGCGTTGTTCTGGTTCCCGTCGTAACTTAAAAGGGAAACTTCCACAATGTCCGGAGCCCTTGATGTCCTTTAGATGAAGGAGGAGGATGTCCTCAAATTCCTTGCAGCAGGAACCCATTTGGGCGGCACCAACCTTGACTTCCAAAT
>NW_006399767.1:25241821-25248717 GCF_000299155.1 Elephantulus edwardii | reverse complement strand
CCACTGCTCAGGCCACTGAGTGGGTGGGTACCACCACGGAATGGTCTTAAACTGTCTTTTAAAAAGTGGAAATAAGGTTGATGGAAAATAAACAATGCATTTCATAAGAAAAAAAATGGTTTGTTTTCTTCTTTCCATTGTTGTACATTGTCTTCCCCTTTCCCTTCCCCCTCCCGAGCCCTCCCCACAATGCACCCCTTGTTCTAGATTGTTGTCATACATATAATGCCTAATCATAAATTCATTTTGGACAGTTCTTCCCTTCATCTGATCTAACGCAGTGTTCATTATCTATCCATTCTTTTCCCATTCTCTCCACTACCCCCATTATGTCTGTCCTATTTTATAACAGTGGTGTTATGCAGTATTTTTCCTTTTGTGAGTTATTGCACTCAGTGTAATATCCTCCAGGGTCCCCATGTTGTGTAATGTTTTACAAGTTCATTGTTTTTCAGTGCTGCATAATATTCCACTGTGTGATTGTACTATAGTTTTTCTACCCATTTGTTTGTTTATGAATACTTGGGTTGATTCCATATTTTTGCTGTTGTGAATAAAGCAGCAATAATCATGGGTGTGTATACATCTGTTTGGGCTGTGGCTCTGGTTTCTTTAAGCTACCAGTAGTGCAATTGTTGGGTCAAATGGTCTGTCTACTTCCAACTTTTTGAGAAAGTAACTTCCATAGTGAATTCACATTTTACACTGCCACCATCAATGAAGAAGAGTTTCAATCTCTCCACATCATCACCAGTCTCTGTTGTTAGCGGTTTACTGAACTTTGCTATTATTGCTAGGGTGAGATGATAGCTCATAGTTGCTTTAATTTACATCTCTCTGATGGCTAGGAATTTTGTACATTTCTTCATGTGTTTATCATCTGAATGGCACTTTAGTGGAGAAAGGTTTCATCGTGGATACACAATCAACACCTTTGGTAACAGCAGTAAGGAGATTAGGAGAAATACTGCATTGGGTAATTTTTTGTCAAGTACATCTCCAAATTACTCATGAGCAATGATGTCAGTTTGAAGACTAAGGTATATCTGATTCAGGCCATGGCCTTTTCAATCACTTGCTATCCATGTGAGAGCTAGGCAATGAATAGGATGACAGAGAAAGAACTGATGCCCTTGAGCTGTGGTGCTGCATACGAGTACTGAGTATACAATGGTCTGCCAAAGGAACAGAGATTGAACTTGGGAAAAGTGCAGGCAAAATGTTCTGTGAAGGCAGGAATAGTGAAGCTTCATCTCACATACTTTTGCCATGTTGATAGGAGAGGGTATTCCTTGGAAAGAGATATCATGTTTGAAAAGGTGGAAGGACAAAGAGATAAAAACCCTCAAAAAGATAAATTGACAAAGTGATGGTAACAATAGGTTCAATTGTATCAGAAATAATGAGGATAGTACAGAATAGGGCAGGGTTCAGATCTGTTGTCCATAGGGTTGCTAAGAGTCATTGTTGACTTGATGGAATCGAACAATAACAACTTTATAAAGAGAAGAGTGTTAGCTCTCTTTGGGGAATATATGCTGCTGTTGTTGTTGTTATGTGCTGTCGAGTCCCTTGCAACTCATAGCAACCCTATGTACAACAGCCCTAAACTCTGCTTTGTCCTGTACCAATCTCATTGTCCCTGACACACCCATCCCAATTACCCCAGTCACTGAATCAACCCACCTCCTAGAGGGCCTTCCCCTCCTGCGCCTGACCTCCACCCTCCCAAGCGTGATGCCCCTCTCCAAGGACCGGTCTCTCCGTACAACATGACCAGAGTATGTCAGACGAAGTCTCAGAATCCTTGCCTCCAAGGAACAGCCCTGTTTAACCCTCTCCAGGATGAATCTGTTTGTTTTTTTAGCAGTCCATGGTACCCTCAATACTCTTCTCCAACCCCAAAGCTCAAAAGCATCAATTCTCCTTCTATTCTCCGTAGTCATTGTCCAACTCTCTGATGCATAAGAAGTGATTGCAAAGACCATGGCTTGTATCAGATGCACCTTAGTCTCCAGAGAGACACCATTGCTCTTCAGTACTTTAGAAAGGTCCCTAACACCAGACTTGCCCATCACAATACGTCTTTTAATTTCCTGGCTACTGGTGCCAAGAGTGTTGACTGTGGAGCCAAGCAAACTAAAGCTGTTAACAACCTCAATCTCTTCACCATCCATCCTGATGCTGTCTGTTGGTCCAGTGGTGAGGAGAATCTTTGTCTTCTTGACACTGAGCCTCAATCCATATTGGAGGCTGCAGTCTTTGACCCTCTGCAGCAAGCCCTTCAGGTCCTCCTCACTTTCAGCAAGCAGGGTTGTGTCATCTGCATAACACAGATTGTTCATAGATCTTCCACCAATCCTGACCCCACATTTCTCCTCATGGAGCCCAGCCTCCCAGAAGATCTGTTCTGCATACAGGTTGAAAAGGTATGCAGACAGGACACATCCCTGTCATAAGCCCTTCCCAATTTTGAACCATGCAGTGTTTCCTTGCTCTGTTCTGACGACTGCCTCTTGGTCCAAGTATAGGTTTCTCATTAGCACAATCAAGTGTTCTGGGATTCCCATTCTTCTCAGAGTCAGCCTCAGTTTGTTATGATCCATACAGTCAAACGCCTTTGCATAGTCAATGAAACACATATAGACATTCCTCTGGTATTCCCTTCTTTCAGCCAAGATCCATCTAAGATTAACTACAGTATCCCTAGTACCACGACCCCTTCTTAACCCAGCCTGGACTTCTGGCAGTTCTCTGCTATTGTGCTGTTCCAGTCATTTTTGGATAATCTTCAGTAGAATCTTGCTTGCATGTGAAATCAATTATATTGTTCTATAGTTTCCAATACTCTGTTGGGTTACCTTTCTTTGGAATGGGAACAAATACAGATCTCTTCCAGTCAGTTGGCCAAGTGGTTGTTCTCCAGATATCTTGACACAACTTGGTGAGCACGTCCAGGGCAGCATCTGTTAGCTGAAATATGTCAATTGGTGGGGATCCAAGATGGCGGCAGAGGCAGAGACAACGTGGTGAGCAGCAGGAACAGTGGACCACTTGGAGCAGGGCCACTAAGTCCTTCTACAGACCTCTGTTTATTGATAATTGAACAGTTAAACAGTTGATGACTGGTCTTCAGTGAAGATTGAGGCTCAACAACAGGAATTCAAGGATTCCCAAGTAGGAATGGGTTTGCTCCCTTTCCTATAGGTAGCCTTAACACTGAGTTTTACACCAGACCTGACCTTGAACCCAGTGCCAGTGACAAAAAGGAAATACAACTGCCAGCTAACGAAGCAAAGGAGGATGGAGCCTCTGGGTTCAACCAGCCATCCCCACTGGGCCCACCTGGGAAAACACTTTGCAGTCCAGAGGGGAGCAAATGACAGGAAAATATCTTCTAATAGAACAAGAAGGCAAGCAGCTTTAACCCAAGATCAACAGTAAGGTGATAAAGTGTCCTCCCTTTCCCCCTTCACATCAATGCCCCTATTCAGCATGAAGAAGCCAGAGAGTCTGCATCCAGTTCCCAAATCAATAAGACAGTTGGTTTAATTGCCATTGGAAAATGTTTACCATTCCCCTGTACCATCTGGTCCCCACTGGATCCTTTTAATTTCCTTCACCTTCTCCCACCACCAACCAAATTGTGCAGCTCTGCAACTGCACCCCTGCCCATCCTCACCCTTCTGCCCCCAGCCCTCACCTCCTTGTACCCCCATTATGTTTTTCCCAATTAAAAAAAAACAACACAGCAAATCTGTTTGTACAAACAAAAACAACCCGACAATATGTATTATTGGAATAGTGCCAAATTAGTTTGTGGCATTAGTATTAGATTTTAAAGCATTGTTAATGTTGGTCATATTTTGCTGTTTTTTAGCATGATGATAGTGAAGTTTGTAGAGTTGCTATCTGTGGTTTTCCATACCTTCTTATTTGTACTGTTTGATATGGTGACCACTAGGCACAAGTGACTACATAAATTTAAGTTTACATGAATTAAAATAAGAAATTTTGCTCCTTAATCAAACTAACTACATGTGCCAGAATGGTTTTTTGGACAATAGTTGGCTTGTTTTGGTTTTTTTTTTCTCTAAGGAAATTATAAAAAAAGTCAATTGGTATATCATCTATTCCTGGGGCCTTATTTTTTGAAAGATTAGTGCATCTATTGTTGTATATGTTGTTATGAGTCATGCTCGACTCGAAGGCAATCAACAACAACATGCACAAGGCTTTTTTAAGGTACTGGCATTACATAGATTAATGAGATTTCCAGATCATGGTCCTAGGCATTTAGAGTCTACATAAAATTGTGATAATAAAATAAGACCTACAAAAGTGAACAAAATCTTAAAGTGTTATGCCAACCAATGAGTACATTAAAAATTAGAGATTAGGGTTCTTAGTACGTGAAACACTATAATATTTACGAAAAAGAAGAAAAGAAACATGCTTTGGTTTATTTATGATAACAGAAGAAGGGGGGAAACAATGAAATTACATATAAGGACAGTACTGGGTGGAAGGTGTGAGCCAGAAGTGATGATTAGATACAAGTCATGTCTCATGAGACTGAAAGTTCTTCTAAAGAAATGGGAGGGAATGCCCAGAGTAAACCTATGGCAACAAAGGATGAGAGCTATGCGTAATTACACACAGAAAGGGAAGTCAATCAGAAAACTTCTTTTTTTTTTTTTTAACTTGTATAGTTACAAACCAGGCAGGATTACAATTACAGTTATGTTGAACAGTTTGTGTTTATGGAGTACTTTTATTATTCCTATAATTTAACTAGGAAGCAGTATTTGGATAGTAAAGGAATGATGAGTCATTTGTCCTTTTAGAAGGAATATCTTGTCTCCTCTCAGAAGTGTTAGTTGTTGTTGCTGTTAGTGTGACTTTTAGTGGCCCTGTGAACGACAGATCTGATTCTTGTCCTATCCTCTCATCTTACTATCTCAGATATGCTTGAACCCATTGCTGCAGTCATCAGGTTAATTTACCTCTTTGGGGGTCTTCCTCTCTTTCGCTGTCTCTGTACCTTCAAGCATTATATCCCTTTCCAAGGAATAGCCTTTCCTAGCAACATGTCCAAAATGTGAGACATCAAGCTTTGTCATTTTTGCTTCCAAGGAATGCCTTACCTGCATCCCTTCCAAGAAATATCCATTTGTTCTTTTTTTTTTTTAAAAGGAAACTAAAGAAATTTTATTAAGGGGCTCCTGGGAAGGATTCCTTGGTCTAGAGAGAGAGATAGACCAGAGGAAAACCATACCTTAAGGTTCATTAGGGCAGGGTTTTTATAGTAAGGGTCTTTAGGGAGAGAAAAGAGGGACATTTCGTTGTGGTTTAGCCAGGTGGGTGGTCTTCTTAGGAGGGCCATTTGCTCTTTCGACAGTCAACTGACAGACGTTTGGCACTTCAGGACTTTTCTTCAACACCAAAACTCAAAGGCATCAATTCTTCTTCTGCCGTTCTTATTCATTGTCCAGCTCTTGATGCATAGCAAGTGATGGAAAAGACCACAGCCTGAATTAGGTGTGCATAAGTCTTCAAACTGACATCATTGTCCTGCAGTATTTTCAGTCCTCAAACCAAAAATCTTTCTTATTTTTGAATTTTTTTATTTTGAATTCTTTTACTTATGTTTGAAGTAGTTCCATTTTGGGAAGGCATTCCAGAATTTTACATTACGTGTTTTAACAAAGAAAAGCATTACTGGAAATCCCCATGTCATCACTGACATTGTCTTCAACCAATGGGGACACAGGGAGAAGCAGCATCACTTGTCTCCAGTAGATCTATCTATGAAAGAGGTCTGATCCCAGGCCCTAAGGAGAAGGTGCAGGATGATTGGCATGTGATACAAGGAACATCTGGCAATTTCTTTTCATGGAATGAAACAAGATGTGGTAGTGTGGACAGCTAAGTGACCACATTTTGCAGTAATGCAACAGTTGAGAGTGAGGATCTAAGTATTTAGTGTTTGAGGTGGAGGTACTTAAAATTTTCTTATGCATCTATGGTATATCTCTGGCAAGTTTTTAAATAGAAATAGCTTCAATGCTGGATTCTCCTACTGGCTAAGCACAAGCACTTTTTTATTATTATTATTATTTTTGTGTGCGTGTACCGTCAAATCAGATCTGACTGGTACAGGAGGAGATTGCCCCTCCTTCCCCGGCAGAGCATCTGGTGGATTCGAACTGTGCACCTCTGGAATTGTAGTTGCAGCTTCTTGCCACTAGGCCACCAGAGCTCCCCTTGCACAAGCACTTTTGATGAGAAGATAAACATAGTGAAAAACTTCATGATCCCACCTGCTGTCATAATACACTTTGAAAGAGAATCACATAATCACTCACTAATTACATTTCCTCTCCCCTATCACCACTTTCTGACATAGCACCTCATTAAATTACCATAACAGATTTGCATTTTGTTGTTATGTGCCATTAAGTCACATGCAACTCATAGCAGCCCTATGTATAGCACCTCTGAACCCTGCTCTATCTTGAGCCAATTTCACTGTCTCCAAACACACCTATCCCCATTATCCCAGTCACTGAGTCAGTACATCTTATCCAGGGTCTTCCTATCCTGTGCTGTCTCTCCACCCTTCCAACCGTGATATCCTTCTCCAAGGACTGGTCCCTCCTTACAGCATGTCCAAAGTAAGTTAGACAGAGCTTCAAAATTCTTGCTTCCTTAGAAGAACCATGACCAAGTGGGATTCATAACAGGTATGCAAGGATGGTTCAACATAAGGAAAACAATCAATGTAATTCATCAAATCAACAAGGCAAAGAACAAGAACCATATGGTCCTATCAATTGATGCAGAAAAAGCCTTTGATAAAATCCAACACCCTTTCATGATTAAAGCACTCAACA
>NW_006399767.1:25232394-25233881 GCF_000299155.1 Elephantulus edwardii | reverse complement strand
CATGAGTTCCTTGTTTTTTAATGCAGCATAGTATTCCATTGTGCGAATATACCACAGCTTCTCTAGCCATTCGTTTGTTGATGGGCGCTTAGGTTGTTTCCAACTCCTTGCTATTGTGAACAAAGCTGCAGTAAACATGAATCTTGTTCATTTTTTTTATTGACAATTTTTTTTATAGAAGAAAGTAAGCCTAATGTCTGTTTTTGGCTGATATAAAAGTTTTCTGAATTTATATAATTTTTAAATTTTGTCATTCTTTTTTCCATGTTAAAAAAATTCTTTTACCTATAAGTCATCTAGAATTTTTTTTTTTTAGGTGGGGAAGGGGGCTGGCTTAGAAAGAATTCTTTTTGTAAAAATTAAATTTAAATGTCTATTGTGATATAATTTATGTACCACATCATTCACTCATTTTACTTTTTAGTTTCAATAATTTAATAAGTGTATACACTTATGCCACTATCACTACAATTCAGTTTTAGAAGATTATCATTATCCCAAAGATTTCTCTCCTGATAGTTAAATTCCACTCTTGTCCATGCCTTATGCATCTCCTAATGTGCTTTCTATGTATAAATGGGCCTTTTCTTAACATACCATAAGTTTAGAAACATGACAAGTAGTCTTTTGTATTGTCTTTTTTACACTTAGTATGCTTTTCATGTTCATTTATTTTCAACATATATCAGCACTTCCTCCCCTCCTTTTTATTGTTGAACAGTATTAGATTTCTTGGATACAGCACATTTTGTTTATCCATTCACCGTTGATGGATAACCATTAATTTCCAGTTTGAGGCTCCTTCTTTCAACTGATTATCTAATGCTTCAATTAATATATATGGAAGGGGCAGGGCAAGTGGTCTGGTGTCCTAGTCCTTAGAGAGTTGCAATACTGACCAAAAGGTTGTGCCTCTCTCCTTGGTAGTCCAAATCTCCTTGAGAGAAAGATGAGCATTTTCCTCCAGTAAGAATAGATTTTCTTTTTTACATCTCTAAACTTAGTTACAAAATTATAATCTCAATAAAATGGTAATCATAAATAAACCTATTTTAATTTTGTTGTAAATAAGGAGTTTATAATGTACCTTACTAGCAGCTTGAAGAAACTCTTTCTCTGTGTGTGTGTGTGTGTGTGTGTGTGTGTGTGTGTGTGTGTACATATATATGTGTGCACATATATATAATGAAACCTCAAATGTTTTGTCTGGTATTTAATCATATACATTGTTTCACTATGTATTTAAACAACAATGAATCAATGTCAGAAATGAGTTCATTAAAAAAGATGAACATTGTTTACCATATTATTGAATTAGCCATTGTTTATTATGCTTCTTTGCAAAATTTTCACTGGAAAAATATCCCTTTCTTCATAAAATTTAGTATCAACTTGTTAAATTTTAAAAAGGAAACAAACTTACTTTTTCACTGTAATTGAGTTTATGGCTGACATAAGCAATGTGTTGTTGTTATTATGTGCCGTCG
>NW_006399767.1:25218070-25231674 GCF_000299155.1 Elephantulus edwardii | reverse complement strand
GGTTGTGTCATCTGCATAACGCAGATTGTTGATAGATCTTCCACCAATCCTAACACCACACTTCTCCTCATAGAGCCCAGCCTCTCGGATAATCTCAGATAATTTAGGAAGCCTAAATTTTCTGGGAGGGAGCAGCTCCAGTCAATTTGATGTTGAGGAACCACAGATAATGCTACAAACATGGTTAAGGCAGAGTTGTTTAGTAAATGGATGAGGGTGATACCTACCAATGCACAGCAAAATCAAGAAATTATTAAATAATTATGATACATACATATCCCGCATTATCACACACACATTAAAATTGTAGTTTTTGGGAAATTGTAATGTTCAAAAGTGCTAATAGTATAATGCTAAGAGAAAACATTTGGATAACATAATATGCACAGAAGGAGGAAAATGCTCAAAAATGTTAATAGCAGCTGTAAAAAATAGTAATATTAAAACATCTCTAGCATTTTTATACCTGAAATGCTAGCTAAGTATTTTGCATTTGTTATTTTACGTAATTCTACCCGCATCTTATAGAAGAAACTGAGATGCAAAAGGAAGCCAGATTCAAATCCAAGTCCACCTGAAGCCAAAGTCCATGTTCTTAAGATGATATTGACTTTCTTGATGTTGGATTTATAAAGGATTTTCCTGAATCTTTTTAGTTCTTTACACAAAATCATTACTTATAAAATCAGAGGGAAACGAGTTTTTAAAAAGAATAATAAAAATATATATACAGCATATAAAGATATCGAGCAAAAAGCATACGCTCAGGTAGAAGAAAGCTCATAAGGAATGGTTTGAGGGAAGGAACCCTGCCTTTTAATCCTGTGGTTCTTACTTGGGGAAAAGGGGAAGATATTTCACAACACAGGGCTTAACACATAGTAGGAACTGTTAGACAAAGGCCGAGAAACCAGTGAGCAGAAGACGGAACTAGGGAAGATGTTGCCCCTAGGAGGGTCGAGGTCCTTGGAAGCTTCTATGAGGGAGCCCAGGAGAATTGAAATGAAATGCAGATAGTGCTCGCGAAACAATTTTGTGGCTGGAATTCGCAGGAGGAAAGTGACAGCCTCCAGATTCCTGCCATTGTCATTCTGGAGGGTGAAGGGAGTCCTCGGTAGTCAGGGTGGGTCAGGCGGCTCCGAGCACTTCTCTAGGCTTTTTCTGGTTGTCTTTCCTAACAAAGGTGGCGCCGGCCCCGCCCCTCCTCCAACTTCCTGGGCGCTGGCCGTGGTGCTGAAACATTCCTTCGCGGAGGAGGAGGGAGGCGGGCCCAGGCTCGGTGAAAGGGGCGGAGCTTCCCGAGCGCTGAGCTGGAAATGGGGCGGGGCGGCGCAAGCCGGCCTGAGACCTTGGCGGGCCTTAGAGGAGGCAGAGGACCCGAGACTAGAGTAGATCCAGGGACCTGGACAAGCTTCACATTGAAAAGGTCAAGGTTGTCATCCCTGCCCTACCAAATCGCCTTTCCTCTACTTCCGAAGGACCTTCACCTCTTGTCCTGACCTCAGGCTCTTTCCCAAACCCAGCAGAAAAGGGGCCTACTGGGCCTCCATCCGTAAAGTTAACAGCTTCCCGGTCTTAGTTCTGCAGCCCAGGACCCTGCTGCCTTCACAATGGTGAAGTTACTTCCCGCCCAAGAGGCAGCCAAGATCTATCACACCAATTATGTGCGGAACTCGCGGGCCATCGGTGTGATGTGGGGCACGCTTACCATCTGCTTTTCTGTGCTGGTCATGGCTCTCTTCATCCAACCCTACTGGATCGGTGACAGCGTCAACACACCCCAGGCGGGGTACTTTGGCCTATTCTCCTACTGCGTGGGCAACGTCCTGTCCTCTGAGCTCATCTGCAAGGGGGGCCCCCTCGACTTCTCTTCCATCCCCTCCAGAGCCTTCAAGACTGCCATGTTCTTTGTGGCCTTGGCCATGTTCCTCATCATTGGCTCCATCATCTGCTTCAGTCTGTTCTTCGTGTGCAACACAGCCACCGTATACAAGATCTGCGCATGGATGCAGCTGGCTGCGGGTAAGTGAGGATGTTGGGAGGGCTAGCGAGGACAGCAGGTCTCAAGAAACAAAGGTGTTCTGAAGATATTTTACTGAGTCACAAAATACTGAAGAGCAACGATGTAAGTCTGGAGACAAAGGTGCACCTGATTCAGGCCATAGTGTTTTCAATTACTTGCTTTGCATCAGAGAGCTGGACAATGACTAGGGATGATAGAAGGAGAATTAATGCCTTTGAGCTGTAGTGCTGGAGAAGAGTATTGAATAGACCATGGACTGCTAGGAGAACAAACAGGTTCGCCCTAGAGAGGGTGAGACCAGGCTGCTTCTTGGAGGCAAGGATTCTGAAGCTTCATTTGACATACTTTGGACATCTTTGCAAGGAGGGGCCAGTCATTAGAGAGGGACGTTATGCTTGGGAGGGTAGAGGGACAACAAAAGAGATGAAGACCTTCGATTAGATGTATTGATTCAGTGACTGGTGTAATGGGGTATGTGTGTCAGAGATAATAAGGTTGGCACCAGATAGAGCAGGGTTTAGGGCTGTTGTACATAGGGTCACTATGAGTTGCAGGCGACTCAACAGCATATAACAACAACAAACAACATGTTTATGTAGGTGTAACACTTTACAAAGTACTTTCATAGCTATTATCTGAAAAAGCCTCACTACTAGTGAAGTGGATAGTTCTTCCATTTTATAGCAAAGGTTCTTAGCAGGAAACTTGACTTTGAGTATATAAAGAAAGTACATTTGAGAGAAAATACAGACTCTTTCATTCCAGATTTGTATGCAGGCTGCTTGCCTCACTTAACACTTCAGCAATGCCCTCTCCCCACTCCTGTTTTACTTTCCTCTGTAGGATAAGGGAGCAGGAATGAGACAAGTCTTTGTGTGGGCAGTATGGAGAAAGAGAGAGAGAGAGAGAGAGAGAGAGAGAGAGAGAGAGAGAGAGAGAGAGAGAGTGTGTGCGCTTGTCACTGTGTTAAGGAAGAAAGGAAAAGGAGAATTTTGTATCTTTGCATCAAAATGAAATAGAATGAACTCTAGTACATCATATCAGGGTCATGGGTTACTGGATACTCAATCATCCCTTGTACTGTCTCATTGATTGCCTCATTGATGTAACTGTTCTTGAGAGAATTAACCATCACTGGCCCATTGGATCTTAAGTATGGTTGCACTTTCAAAATAAATACCCCTGGAGATTCTGATCCAGTTACTATGTCTAGATAGGTCCTAGGCTATTTGAATGAACGACTATATCACTTGCTTATCTTTGAGATTGGTGAGGCAAACCTTGAGTAGTCATGAAAGATGAGATTCTGAAGAGGAATCGCATTGAGGCAGGAACGGCATCTCAGAAAATAGAACATGATTCTGATTTTGCCAAGTGAAGGACAAATGTGCCAGTGCCATCTGTTGAATGTGACATGAAAATATGAATCCATGTAGCTGAAGAATGAGTGTGAAATCAGGATCTTGGAAATATCAGGAGTAGGGTGTATGTGTTTATGAGAAAGAAGGAAGTCAAGACGTCCTTGGAAACAGACATTATGTTTGAAAAAGTAGAGTGACAGTGAAGAGAGGGAGATCCTCAACAAGATAAATTGACAGTAACTGCAACAATGAACTTGAGCATTTGTGAGGGTGACAAAGATTGTGAGGGTGGTGAAGGATAGTGCATGGTTTCTATCTATTGTTCATAAGGTCTCTAAGTCATAGTCAGCTGGATGGCACGTAACAGCAACAACAACATGGGGTTTTTTAGCAATAACAACTTCTATTGTGATCTATATTGTGAGGAATGACTTTTCCCCTTGTGTACTCATTGTATCTCCAGCACAGTGCCTGCCACATGGAAGGGACTTGGTCATTATAATGAGGAGGAGGAGGAGGAAGAGGAGGAGGAGGATATGGGCTGAAATCAAGTCATTGTAAGGCAAGATGAGGGATTTGAACTTGGTTTTCCAAACAACTGATGCTCTTTGGCTGGGACTGTGCTCTAGAAAGGACTTGAATAGTGAACAAGAGGGCATGAGGAAAGGCTGAGCAAAGCATTTTGAGGTGAGCAAAACAGTCAGAGGCTTACTGGATAGAGTGTAAGGAGACTGTGGTCTGAGGACCTGTGGAGGTCAGAACTCGAAGGCACAACAAGGGTTGATGGTGTAGGAGTTGGGGGATAATGAGGCGAGGAATCTATATCATCCTCCGCTCACCTACCCATTCAGGTGCCAGTTGCTGAGCAAGCATTACAGAGAGGGCCTCAGCAGGGGAGGGCAAACAGGCCACATGAGTGAGGTTCCATCTGGGTCATTGGCAGGAGACAGTGATAGCAGAGGTGGCCAGGCACCAGGCTATGAAACATTAATGTTGGGAGAGAGGGGAGGTGGAATTATGTTCCATTCTGTGTGCAGGAGAAGGAAAGATGAGCCAAAGGGAGAGACGAGGAGGTGGTGTGCCCACAGCCAGCAGGTGGGAGATATTTGCAGAGGCCTAAACACAGGAAGGTTCACCTTGCCAAGAAGCCGGGCCAGGGAAAGGAAGGAAGAAGGGAAAGTGGGCTGATGCCTGGGGCAGTGTGTGTGAGTCGGGGGAGGAGCTACAGCGTAGCAACAAAGCCTTGCTAACCTCATGTGTAGAATATGGCAGCAGTACTCCCTTTCTCAGGGTTCATGAGAGTATGATATAATACATGAAAAGCATCAGATACGATGCCTGGCAATAAGTAGGTGCTCAGTAAATGAGAAAAACACAAAAATCAACTTCATCAGTCATTATCAAAAAGGAAGGGAGATATCATAGTAGCAAATACCCCCAAATCTCAGTAACTTGAAACAAAGCCTTATTTTTTGCTCACAAAACATGCTTAGTGAAAGTCAGCGCTGTTCTCTAGTGAGACCTGGGCCACAGGGTATGAGGGATGTGGGTTATACCACGTGACACTGCTAGAAAGGGTGAACCAAAATGATTGTTTATATTGGTGCGATACTTCAACAGAAATTGATTGGATTTTATAAAAATTCTCCATGTAGTTATGTTGTTGTTGTTATGTGATGTCGAGTCACCTGCCATTTGTAGCAACCCTATGTACAACAGCTCTGAAGCCTGCCCTTCCCTGAGCCAATCTCACTAATTCTGACACACCTACTACCCCCACTGCTCTGGTTACGTATCGATCCATTTCATCCAGGGTCTTCCTCTTCTGCGCCATCCCTCCACCTTTGCAATACGATGTCCTTCTCCAAGGACTGGTCCCTCCTGGCCATGTGTCTAAAGTATGTGAGCTGGAGCTTCAAAATCTTTGCCACCAAAGAGAAACTTGATTTCACCCTCTCCAAGGCAGATCTGTTTGTGTTCTTGATGGCCGATGGTTTATTCAATGCTCTTCTCCAGCTCCACAACTCAAAGGCATTGATTCTTCTTCTGTTATCCTTAGTCATTGTCCAGCTCTCTGATGCAGTTCTAACAACGTTTCTTTTCCCCCTAAGTCCAGCTTGCATGTATCAATGTACCAAGGTTATGAAACTCTACACTACATTACCTTTAGAATGGTTCAGTGAGAGCTGTCATTATTACCAAATTACAATGATGGTTCAAATTCACCTGGTTTCATTTACACTTTCTTTAAGCATGTGCTATTATTTTTTATGCTGATGTTGTTGTATACCATCGAGTTGGAACCAACTCATAGCTGACCTTCTGGTGGGTTTTCAGAAGCAGTTCATTGCATGGGAGGAGATTGCCCATCCTTCTCCCGTAGATCAGCTGGTGGATTCGAACCACATGCCTTCAGGATGGCAGCACAGCTTCTTGCTCCCTTTGTTGCTGTTAATGTCACTAACTTTATAGTTGTTAATTTTGTTAGATTTTCTGTGTTTTTCACTTAAAAACTGTGGTAATTCCTATTTATGAACCTATGCCAATCGCTTTTTAGAGAATGGAGTAGTAATTAAAAGAAAGAAGAATATGTTAAAAGCTTCCCTTCGAAAACTAATAATGTTGCAGTTCAATGTTCAATGTAGAAAGATTTTACGAAACAATTTTGTTTAGTATTCCTATAATCTAAGCAATATAACACTTAAGCAGTTTCCAGTTATATTTATCATATATTGCTCAATGATTAAAGTTTATAATAAGCATTGCTAAGGATTCTGAATGGTTTGGTATGGAAAGAAGTCTGTGTATGTGGGGTGGGCTTGGGAGAGGTGGCACCACCTCTAGTGATGCCACTGCTGGAACAGCCACCATCTGTTTGCTGTCATTACAGGGATGAACAGAGAGCTCTGGTAGGTCTTATTCCAGTAATTTACTGTTCTAGCCTGGAAGAGTTCATTCTGTGTGCAGGAGAAGGAAAGGTGAGCCAAAGGGAGAGACGAGGAGGTGGTGTGCCCACAGCCAGCAGGTGGGAGATGAATATATTTGCATGATGAATTCATTTGCTGGAGGAAGTATATAGGCATACATAATTTCAAGTGTGGGGAGAAGGAAGATAAGGAAGTACAATTCTACTATGTCCACAGAATATTTTAAACATGATTATCCACCCAGGTTGTTCCATTAGACTTCTATGCCAGTAATAATGTTGTTGTTGGTAGGTGCCATCAAGTCCAGTACAATTTATCGTGTCCTTATGAACAACAGATGTAAACCCTTTCCTGTCCTGTGCCATCCTCATCCATTCTGACCTAACTGAGCCCTTTGCTGTAGTCGCTATGTCATCCCCTCTCACTGAAGGTCTTCCTCTCCTTCATTTACCCTCCACTTTTTCAGGTATGATGTTCCTTTCCAAGGAACAGTCCCTCCTAACAACATGTCCAAAGTATATGAAACGAAGCTTCATCATACTTGTCTCCAAAAAGCATTTCAGCTGCACTTTCTCTAGGATCTACATATCTGTTTGTTCTTTTGGCAAAGTCTATGGGATATTCAGTAGTCTCCTCCAACATCATGACTCTTCTTCTATCATCCTTATTCGTTGTCCGCTTTCAGATACATAGCAAGTGATTGAAAAGACCATAGCCTGAATAAGGCACACCATAGTCTTTAAACTGACACCATTGCTACTTAGCATTTTGGAGATGTCCCTCATGGCAGACTTTCCCAATGATTTCTTAACTACTAGTACCAAGGGTGTTAGTTACCAAAGGTCCAAGTCAGATAAAATTATTGACAATTTCAATCTTTTCTCTGTCTGTCATGATATTGCTTATTGGCCCTTTACCATGCCAGTCATGGTAGCAAAGATTTTCTATACTCGTTCATGCTTAAATCCTATAAACCTTCTGTAAGGCAGGCATTGTTATTCCTATTTTACAGATGAGAGAAAGGGTAAGTAAATTGAGGACTCTATGCAGGCCTCTACATCACACCACTAATGGCAAAAAGCCATAAGTGTGTTGAGTAGAGTGACCATAACCTACGGGAGCTTTAGTGGATTAATCCATAGGGAATTGTGCTGTTAACCCAAAGGCGGTCTGCAATCCCAACCCACCAGTGGCTCTGATGGAAATGAGCAATCTCCTGCTTCAGGGTTACCAGTGAATTGTTTCCAATTTGATAGCGATGAAAGAAGAGCCCTTTTCTGCAATTCCCTTAGGGAGATGCTTTAGAGAAAAAGAATTGTAAAAAATGTAGAGAATACAAAGTCCAGAAAGAAGGAGAAAAATCCACTTTCTCCTCACACTCACCTATGCACCAAGTATCTGTGGGGAGATCCCTTTAAACTAAGATGGCTTTTGTGACTAGTTGTAAGGAGTTGTGTAGCCAACCAAAGACATGTGGTTTGAATCCAGCAGCTGCTCTTTGGGAGAAAGACAGGCAGTCTCCTCCCATGCAATTTACTGCCTCTAAAAACCTGCTGGAAGGTTAGCTGCCAATATCTGTCAATGGTATATAACAACAAACAACAAAACCTTAAGCTAAGGGCCATGGCAGGTTTCACATCACCAAGTAGGGAAGAGCCTGATTAATAGGTTTGACCACAAAACTCTGAGAGGACTCCCCTCCACAGCATGAAATGCTTTCCTGAAAGACTTTTCATTCAGATTGTCACTAAGTCTGAAATGCTATTACCAAACATAGTCTTTCAGGATTATTGTCTGTGGGTGAAAGAATGGGATGTTGGAAAAGATGTTATAAGGGCATGAAGAAAGAGTAGTTTTATGTATGGTAGGTGTTGGTAGAAGTGAGGTAAAGTAGGAAAACTTAATTTTTAATTTTAAGTTCCAAGTCATTAAACTCCCAATTGCTGGGGAGTTAATTCTGATCTCATGTATGTCAAAGTAGAGTTTTGCTCCATAAAGTTTTCAATGTCCGATCCCCCCCTACCACCACAAGCTGATCACCAGGTCTTTATCTGATGTACCTCTGGGTGGTTTTGAACTTCCAACCTTTTGGCTAATAGCCAAGCTTGTTAACACCATTTCCACCATATAGGGAATCCAACGTATCAAGCACTGTTCTAAGTACTTTATCAATGTTAACTCATTTGAACCTCACCATAACTTCAACAGGTAGTTTCTATTAGGATTCCACTTTATCGTGAGGAATTCATAGTGAAGAAAGCTGATGTAGTTACTCTGGGTCACAGAATGAGTTGGTGGAGAGTTAGACTTGAAATCCAGCAGAGTGTCCTCATATTTCTAGACTTTCTTATTGAGAGAGTTACTTAGAGCTTGTAAAAATCACACATTCCTCACCTCAGACCAGATCTTCTGAAACCAGGGAAGATGCCTGGGAATCAGTAGGTAAATGAATGTCCTATGGGTGGTGTTAAATTTTAAAAGTGTGCTGTGCTATACTGCTCCAGGTCAGAGCGAGGAGGTTGGCTTGCAGGAGTGGAAGATTCATAAAGGAAGGGGGAAGGAGCCACAAAGCCTCCTCTATCCACTAGATGAGATAGCTGACTTGTGGATCACATCATTTTCTTATGTGCTATAAAAAGAACAAACACTGATAACCACACTATAGCCTGACAATGCTTGTCACACTAAGGATAAGACAATTCTATTTCAGGGTTGTTGAAAGCAAAGAGATGAATCTCCCTTAGAAGCAATGACTTCACTTGAGGGTAGGATGTGCTGAGGGAGAGAAGCAGCAGGAGGTCTGGAAGGCCTGTTGTGGTTAAGAACCCTCCCTGCACTGAGAAACTCACTCAATGTTTGCCTCTGTCCCTAATGACTGATCCCAGGAGCACGTCTCCATGCAACCTAAGTTTTTTTCACTCATGTCCTACAAGAAGGGTAATAGGATAAGCTGTACCTCTCAGGCTGCTGACACAAGGTGAAGAGAGATGACAAGATGAAGGTGGTCTGGGGGTGGTCTGGTGGAGGTAGCAGGCTAAGCTCAACAGTCATCCTCATCTGCACCTTTTCTTGCCCTCTTAGCCACAGGCCTGATGATTGGTTGCCTGGTCTACCCAGATGGTTGGGACTCAAGTGAAGTACGGCGCATGTGCGGGGAGCAGACCGGCAAGTACACCCTAGGCCACTGCACCATCCGCTGGGCCTTCATGCTGGCCATCCTCAGCATTGGCGACGCCCTCATCCTCTCCTTTCTGGCGTTTGTGCTGGGCTACCGGCAGGACAAACTCCTCCCTGACGACTACAAGGCAGATGGAAACGGTAATCTACTCCCTAATGTGCAATGGTCCTGGGGTGGGAAATGGGAGTTCTTCTTAGCTAGGACGTGGAAATATGGGCCCTGGTCAAAGGATGGGGGACACAAAAACTCAGAGACAGACCCTTTCCTCCCAGAACCTAAGCCAAAGAAGTTTTCCAGGAAGCAAACAGTAGGGTGTGGCAGGCTCTGTAACAGCAGAGGCTCTCTGTAGTCGAAGCTGATCTGGCTGTGCTATTGAGTCTACAGGACAGAGTCTTACTCAAGCCGGAGAGCCAAGAGAGGGCTTGCCTATAAGGTGGCACTGGGATTACGTTTTGAAGTAAACATGGGCATTTGCTAGGCAGAGGAGGACCAAGGGAGGGGAGAGGGGATGGGTGGGTTGTAAGGAACAAGGAGAAAGGCAGGTTATGTGGGGTACTCTGAGATAAACCAGCAAAGGTGTAGAGGTGACAGCTCTGAAGTGCAGGTGAGGGATCCCAGGCTCCCCTAGGTTTAGACAGTCTTAGTATTCTCAGAATACCTGCCCTGTTTCAATCCCCTCTCATCCAAATCCTACCCACCTGTCAGAGAGTTCAACTGTAACTAACTTTTGAGGCCCTAGTGGACACTCCCTAGAAACTGTCCCTGTCTCTTCCCATGGACATCCCTTCATCCTTGGGTGCTTCCTGCTTTATCATTTGGCCCTTCATCTCTCTACTTTGAAGGGCTAAAGTTCTCAGAGGGTGAATTTTATATTTTAATCAGAAGGAATGGTCTTTGTCACATCACTGTATATCCTAAAAATTGCTCCTCTTTTTGGGTGTCCACTAGCAAGCCCTGGTAGTGCCTCTCTGACCTCTTTTCTCTGAAGTAGTCTTCACATCAGCCCCTAGACCTACATTAGAAGCAGCACCCCACTCTCACTTCCACCTCTGTTACTTGTTATTCCAAACCAAAGATTGAAGTCTTTGTCCTGACACTCAGATTTTCTGCTCACTCCAGGGCCCATTTTTTCCATAGAGAACAATCAGTACCTTCTCACCCTTTTTTGAGGGCAGAGAGACCTCCATACCTAAGTTATTTGGTTAAAGATGAAAAATCAATTACTAGAAAGAACTGAGTCAAGGAGAAGATAAGAAGGCCATGTGTTTCCATTGTTGTATGATTGATTCCTATAGGTAGGAGGATTCTAAGGGATGGGTCCCTTGAGTACCCTGTGAAAGAAAGCAAAATGGAACTAGTATTTGAAGTTTCTTCTTCAAGGAAGACTGTTGTGAAATTTGTTTCACAACATTTTTATTTAATCCTCCCAGCACCCCTGTGATGAAAGATCAGAGTTGGGGATTCCACCAGCAGTAAGTACAAATAGCTTCCTCCTCAGTGATGGAGGTTCTTCCAGAGGGTTTGGTAGGAACAGCCGGAGCTGTAGGCTTCCAGGCCTAAAGGATTCCTTTAAATATACCTGGACATATTCACAAAGCATTTTTATACTACCTGTTTCACACACTCAATATCCCCAAGCAAAAAACACTTCCTTTCTCCCTCCCTGCTACCTTTGTTAAATACTACTAAGCTTTGGTTGCTATGCATTTATTTTTATCATATATAACCTTTGGTTTACAAAGGTTTCTGTTCCAGTTAAAACTTTTACCATCTGCATCCATAAACAAAGGTCAGTCAAGAACAAACCATCACGTTGCAGCCATTAACACTAGACCACAGCCTGGAACATCTTCTTGGGTTCTGGTCAACTCATCTCAAGCCATCTAAGGTTAAGTCCAAGTGGGCATCAGCTGCCAACTCAGGAGTCCACACTTCTTCCTGTGTTCCAAACGGATAGGTCCCTTCATCCAGTCTTAACCCCAACATGGAGCCAAGTCAACAAGAAGGCAGTCCTCATGACTCCCTGTTTCTCAAAGTCAGCAACTCTTTTGTGCTTATCCATATGCATGCTAGGTCAGTAGGTCAACAGTGCTGATGGAACATGTCCAAACTCAGTCCATTCCTTTATTGCTGCATGTCTCCGAACTCCACTCTGGTGGATCCAAGTGGTCGTCGCCATGAGTGATCATACTCACCAGCGTCCTTTAACTTCAAGTCCTGGAAAGGGGCATTACTCTGCCTCAGAAGCCAAACTACTTGTCCCAGATTTTAAAGGTCAAAGTCTCCTTTCTCCCCCGCCCCTTCCAGATGTACATCTCCTCTGAAGTCCAAGGAAGATCTATGCAAATGCAAATCTCTTCAGAGGGCTTGTTTAGTTGCTGTTAGGTGCCATCCAGGCCACCTCAGAGTACTAGGTGGGGCTTAATCCTCCCCCCAAGCTAAATTCCATGCATCTACTGCTTTCAGAAAGCATTTCTCCAGGGCAAATTTCGCCAGTTTATTATATCAAATTAGCTTCAGGACAGATAACACACTTTCAAGATTTACAATATCTAGGAAGCAGGAGGAGCGGCATCCACTCCCTAAATAACATGCCCCTGGAAACTATGAACTTTGATAAATGTCAATAGTTGTAGAGGGGCTTCAGGCCTTTTGTTCACAGGGTCGCTATGAGTCATGCTCAACTTGAAGGCAATCAACAACAACAACATGGAGCATAGGTGGCTTCCTGTCAAGAAGCTACAATGCAATCTTGAAGGCACAGGGTTTGAATCCACCAGATGCTCCACAAAAGGATAGGCACTCTTTTTTTGTGCAAACAGTACACAACAACAATGACAATGTTTGGGTGTTATGTATTTTATATACGTGAAATCATACAGTGCTTGTTCTTTTGCAACTGATGTCCTTCACGCCAGCATGGTGTTTCCCAGGTCCATCTATGCTGCAGCATGCACCAGGACTTATTCTTTGTTGCAGCTGTTAAGTGCTCATGACTCAGTTCCTAGTCATAATGGCCCTGTGTACTAAAGAATGAAATACTGCCCAGTCCCATGCCCTCTTCACAATCTTTGCTATGTTTAAGCCAATTGTTGCAGCCACTATTGTCAACCCAATTTATTGAAGATTTTCTTTTTTTGCTGATCTTCTATTTTATCAAGCATGATACCATTGGTGTGGAATTCCATTGTGTGTATATAACACAGTTTGTTTATCCACTTATTTGTTGGTGGACATATTGTTTCCACAAGTTAATGGACTTGTGACAAGGCTGTCAAGACTATTTAATGGGGAAACAATAGTGTTTCTAACAAATGATGCTGGAAAAAAAGACATTCACAAGCAAAAGAATGACTTTGGACCCCTATTTTACATAATGTAGAAAGTTAAAACAGATCAAAGACACAAGTATTAAAACAGAAATTCTTCAAGAAACCTTTAGTGTAAATTTTGAGATCTTGGCTCAGTTTCTAAGATATGGCATCTAAACTGAACAAAGGAAAAAGAAATGTAATTTCATAAAGTTGAAAGTGTTGGTGCTTTGCAGTGTTTGTGTCTATCAATTAAGTGAAAAGACAACTCAGAATGATAGAAATTTCTTGCATATCTCTTACCTGGTGTCTGGCTGTGAGGACTCTTGTCATGTTGAGGTATAATTTACACTGAAAGTAGTAATGTAAAGGAAAAAGATTGAATTTGTTAAGGATTTAATTTTACTTTGATCCACATGAAATGCCTATGAATGCAGTGATCTTTTTTTAATTTTTTTATTTCATTGAATTATTTTTATTCATACTATATTCATATCATGTTTAATACAATTATTCTTATTGTGTTTTATAAAATTCATCATCATTGGAACTTGCCCATTGTTACCCTGTCTTTTTGCCCAGATCTTTGTCATCTCCTTCCTTGTTGCCTCCACTCACCAAACTGTGCAACCCCATGGTTTCGCTCCACCCATTTTGTGCCTTTCCCCCCTTGAGTTCCTATAAATGCTTTAATGGTTATGCTTCTGATTTTGCAGTAGTGATATTTTTAATTATTATTAAATTTTATTAGTTTTAATGAACATTTACAGAGATTTTGGGTTCTCATTCATTCATTGTTGCACT
>NW_006399767.1:25216303-25217970 GCF_000299155.1 Elephantulus edwardii | reverse complement strand
CCCCCGCCTCCCAAATGTCTGTTTTAAGAATGCAGTGATCTTAATCAAATGATGTACTGCATTGGGCAAATCTACTGCAAAAGACTGTTTATTTTAAAGGACAGAGTATTTTTTTTCTTTTTATTTTATTATTTTCTCTGTGTGTGTACCGTCAAATTGGATCTGACTGGTACAAGAGGAGAGGGCCCCTCCTTCTCCGGCAGAGCATCTGGTGGATTCAAACCACATATCTCCGGGATTGCAGTGCAGTTTCTTGCCACTAGGCCACCAGAGCTCCCCCAGACAGAGTATTTTAATAGTACTCTGATGTCTTTGAATTATGGTATTGATGAGGAATATTGAAGATACCAGGAATTGCTAGAAGAACAAACACATCTGTCCTAAAACAAGTACAAACAGACTGGTCCCTTAAAAGTGAGGATGGCTTGTCTCCCACACTTTGGACATTAGGAGGGACCTGTCCCTGGAGAAGGACACCATGTTTGGTAAAGTCGAGGGTCAGTGCAAAAGAGGAAGACCCTTGAAAAGATGGGTTGATACAGTGATGACAGTAATGGGCTCAAACGTTGTAATGGCTGTGAGGAGGGCATGGGACTGTACAGTGTTTCATTCATAGGATCATTGGGAGGCAGAACCAACCAGATGGCACCTAACTGACAGTGGAGCTCCTACCACTAAGCTACCAGACTTCCCTGGTATTCAAAATCTATATCAAGCCCCACAGCCACAGGGGTGACTCCGTGGTCACTACCAGGCCACCTGCATGTCTTGTTTATTTTACCGTTTCTATAAGTTGTACCAAAATACCCACTTAAGTTCTTTCATTTGTACCATTCCTTCAAGATAGTCCTTTGGTACCCACCTGTTGTGTTGGGAGATCTTGGTGGGCTAGAAGTCTAAGCCATCTTGGCTAAATTCTTTAATCACCACGATGTCTGCTTCAGTCCCATTTAATAAAATGAAACTTACAAAAAAAAATCTATATCAAGGGTAGAAGAAGCAGCCTGAGAAACAGGCTGCCTCCTCCAAGGGCACCTCATTCTTCATCAGTGTCAATACCCAGTCCTGGGGCTACTGAGATCAACAGTGTGGAGAAGTCTAGGGTCAGGGACAATCCTTGCAGCATGTCCAGTTTTCCAGAAGATGAGCCAGAAGGGACAGCAGCCAGTAACCAAAAAGATGCCAAGGCCCTAGGCGGGTCCACACTAAAGGCCCTCAGCCTGCCACAGCCCGACTTCCACAGCCTCGTCCTGGACCTGAGTAACCTTTCTTTTGTGGACACTGTGTGCCTCAAGAACCTGAAGAATATTTCCTGTGACTTCTTGGAGAGGTGGATGTGTACATGGCTGCCTGCCACACCCCTGTAATCACTCATCTTGAGACCAGCAACTTCTTTAATGCATCCGTCATTAAGCAGCACTAAGCCACTGTCCATGATGTGGTCACCTTTGCCCTCCAACTTCCAAGGTCTGGCTCCATGGACACTATTCTGGTCACCAAGATCTGAAGGTGCTACTACCCTACATGAAACTGTCCACCTGGAGGGTATGATGGGAGGCCCTGGAGACACCCCCACCCCTTGGCTATCTCCAGATACCACTCAGGAGTTCCCCTCCACATGTGTACTCACACACACACACACACACACACACACACACACACACACA
>NW_006399767.1:25215481-25216203 GCF_000299155.1 Elephantulus edwardii | reverse complement strand
GTTATCTTCTCCTGGTTGTGGGTTTTCCAGGATACTGGGAAGACTGTTTATGTTGTGGATTAGGACTTCTAGTGTTGTTCCTAGCTTTTCTGTAATGAAGCAATCCCTCTCCTCCATCACACTTCTTTTTTAAAATTTGTCTTTTATTATTATTAGTAATTTTAATAAAAATTTACAGAGGTTTTGGATTTCCATTCATTCATTGTTGCACTTATCTCCCTACCATCCTCTCCCCTCCAGTACATTCTTCTCTTTGAAAAGTAAAAGAAAAATTCTTTCATTGTTATACAATCCCTCCCCCCAAGTCCACTCCACTATGCAGTCTTCGTTCTGGACTCATGTCATGACAAAAATACCTAATCATATATCCCTTTTAAACAGTTCTCTCATCTGTTTCAATGCAGTATACATCATTTATCCCCTCTTTCTGTTTCCCCCAACCCCAATGTCAGTCCTATTTTACAACAGTGGCACTATGCAGTATTTGTCCTTTTGTGACTGAGATATTTCACTCAGCATAATGTCCTTCAGGGTCACCCATTTTGAGTAATATTGCATGAGTTCCTTGTTTTTCAACGCAGTGCAGTATTCCATTGTGTGAATATACCACAACTTCTCTATCCATTCATTTGTTGATGGGCACTTAAGTTGTGAACAAACCCTCGATAAACATGGGTGTGCATCACACACACTTCTTTTTTTTTAATTTTTTTATTATTATT
>NW_006399767.1:25210367-25214740 GCF_000299155.1 Elephantulus edwardii | reverse complement strand
GCAACAATGAATGAGTGGAAGCCCAAAAATCTCTGTAAATGTTTATGAAAATTAATAAAATATAATTATAGAAAGAAAAAAAAAAGAACCTTCATGAATTGCTGATGGAAATGTAAGATGATGAAACCATTTTGCAAAATAGCTGGCTGTTCCTCAAATGGTTAAAGGTGGAGTTACCATATGACTCAGCAAGGCAACTCCTAGGATATACACCAAAGTAGTGAAAGCATGTATTGACTTAAAATACATGACTGTTCATTGCAGCATAATTTGTAATAGTCAAAATGTGAAAACAACTCAAATGTCCATCAGCTGAAAAATAAGCATCCATTTAACAAAATATTATTCAGTCATTAAACAGAAGTACTGATACATGCTGTAACATGTATGAACCTTGAATATATTGTGCTGAGTGAAAGAGCCAGACACAAAAGATCATCTACTATTTAGATGAAATCAGAATATACCAATCCATAGAGACAAAAAGTCGATCAGTGTTGTGCAGGTCTGGAAAGGAGATCACCTAGAGCATATTCAATATTCTTTATGCTACAATTTAAGGCATCACTTCTTCTTCAGTCTCTCTTCTTAATTTTCCAACTTTCACATGTACATTGAGGCAACTGAAAATATGATGGTTTGAGGCAACAACTATGGCCCTCAAAGTGACATCCTTGTCCTTTGGCACTTTATAAAGGTCCCTGGAAGCAGATTCATTTAATGCAATGTTATTTGAATTCTTGACTTATGTGGACATTCTAGTAAAATGCAATAACTTACACCTTCGATCTTTTCTCCATGTGTCATGATACTGTTTACTGGTCTAATTCTGGGAATTTTTTTTTGCTTTATGTTGAGAGATCATCCATACTAGAAGCTATAACCTTTGATCCTGAAGTGTTTCAAGTCTCATTTTTATCTCAAGATTGCATCATCTTCATATTGCAGGTTGCTGATGAGCCTGTCTCCAATCCTGATGCCAAATTCTTCTTCATACAGTCCAATTTCTTGGATTATTTGCTCAGCATATAGTTACGCAGAAAGGATGCAACCCTGACACTCACCTTTCCTTGTTTCAAACCATGCAGTACTCCCTTGTTTTGTTTGAATGACCATCTCTTGGCCCATATGTAAGTTCTCATGGGCACAACTTAATGTTCTGGAATTCCTGTTCTTCAAAATATTATCTATAATGTGTTATGATCCACACAATAAAATGTCTTGACGTGGCTAGTAAAACAAAGGTAAATATTTTCCTTATATTCACTGTTTTCAGCCAAAATCCATCAGATACCAGCAATTGTCTTAGCTACAGACGGCTGCTCTGACAAGGAAGCAGATGGCCTTTAACCAACAGAAGTTTATTCTGTTACAGTCTAGGGAGCTAGGGGAAGGCCCGCCCTCTGCCAGTTCCTTCAGTCTCTGTGGGGCGGTCACTCCTTGGACATCTCCAGGTGTCCTTGCCTCCCTGATGCTGAGGAGCTTCCTAGAGCCAAGCGCAGAAGGACACCCTCCACTCTGGACAGTCCTTCTTTGGTGATACTCAGTCCCCTCCTGTCAGGTCTCAGGTGTCCCCTTTTCTCTAATAGGACACACCCCAGGGAAACTTCCCTTAGTATGATAAGATTAAGGAATGTTGCAGGCCACCCTTCATCCTCTTCTCAGCAGTTTGGTTTGCCAGATGATGAGGAATCATTAACTTCCATATAGTATCATTACATACATACATTTGACTATGACAGGTTTGGAAGCAGGAGTGGCACCCACTTCTTAAATAACATGCCTCTGGAAACTCTATGAACTTTGATAAATGCTGATAGTTGTAGAGGTGCTTCAGGCCTTTTGTTCATAGAGTCACTATGAGTCATACTCAACTTGAAGGCAATCAACAACAACATACATTTGAAGGGAGGAGATACACAATTCAATCTTTGATGGTAATGTTATCCCTCATTCCTTATTGTTAGGCAATTAAAATAAGAGTCAAGAAACCATAATTGGAGCTTACAGGTTAAACATTATGACAAGTACAAGCTTGTATGAGACTGAGAACAATCTTTGGAGAGAAGAGTAGTGGATAGGGAGGGAATTAGCCTAAAAATAAGACTTGCTTGGAAACACATACTGATCTCTCTCTTCTCTCTCTCTCCTCCCTCTCTCTTTTATTACAGAGGAAGTATGAAGCAGCTGAAATGTTGGTGAGTAATTCTCCAAGAGAATTTCTGAATGCCTGCAGAAAGGCGTGTGCTCTCTCAGGCAAAATGACTCATGGACTGGACTGTAGGGGTCCCATGGGGATGAAGTGACAACCTCCTATAGCTCCCTGGCACCTGAGTCCTTGGATGGGTGGAGGAGGCAGCAAGATGCTTTTAATTTTGCTTTGTCCTGAGAAGTGGGAAGAGCAGAGATAAGCAGGCAGGTGGCCAGTTCCATAAATCCATCTCTTTGGGTGCCTGGCAAGTGAAAAAAAGACATTTCCTTATTGTAATTTGGACTCATATTTAGAAAAGATTTTGAATAATTTATCAATAGAGGCAGCTTGGAAAACCTAATAGAAAGTGAAGGCTATAGCAAGAAAAGCAAGTATTTTAGAGCTAGGTTAATAAAATTACTGTATTGAGAATTTAACTCTAGGCTTCCTGGTGGCTGCAGCAAAAAGAAAAACATTGGGAAATGAATTTTATTGTCTGGTTCAGAAGGAAGTGCCCCATATTAATTTCTTTATTGTCTTATAAGTTTCTAAAATGTGATTTATCAAGAACATAAACATATTAAATGCACACACAAAAGGTACCACTTTCTTTAATAATACTTAAACTTCATTGCTGTCAGATAGACTTCTGATTCACAGTGACACTGTGGGACAGACCAGGGTTGCCTCATAGGGTTTCCAGGGCTGTAGACCCGAGGAGCAGCTGGTGGATTTGAACTGCTGACTCTGTGGTTAGCCACCAACTGCTTACCCACTGTCTCACCAAGTCCCCTTTCCTTAATAATATCAAACTGAAAACTAAACTTACTGCCGTTGGGTTGAATCTGACTCAGAGTGAACCTCAGTGGGTTTTTTTCTTTCTTTTTTTTTTTTATGATGAGAAAAATTTGCATTTAGAATTAGCCAGCTGGACTCAGTTTAGATGATCCCAATTTTGTTGGCAACATCCAAAGCATCATAGTCAGGAGCAAGTCGAACATAGGCCTTCTTCTCTCCATCAGGCCTCATCAAGGTGTTGACCTTAGCCACATCAATGTCATAGAGCTTCTTTACAGCTTGTTTAATTTGATGCTTGTTGGCCTTGACATTCACAATGAATACAAGTGTGTTATCTTCTATCTTCTTCATGGCTGACTCAGTGGTCAGGGGAAATTTGATGATGGCATAGTGGTCAAGCTTGTTTCTCCTGGGGGCGCTCTTCCGGGGGTATTTGGGCTGCCTTTGGAGCCTCAGAGTCTTGGGCCATGGGAAGATGAATGACATGCGGATTTTCCTTTTTTTTTTGTGGCTTTCAGGACTGCCTTCTTTGCCTGTAAAGCCTTTGCTTTGGCTTCAGTTTTGGGAGGGGCAGATGGAAAGGCCTTCCTTGGGTTTCTAAGATGTTAATATTTAAGGGAGGAGATGGCCTATCTTTTGTCTTTGGAGCAGCTGGTGACTTCAAACTGCTGACCTTTTGGTTAGCGATGTAACATGGAAGGCACTAGGCCACCAACTGCCACTTCCTGAGACCCTACAGCAGCCCAAGCGCCCTGGATGGGTAGCATGCATTGTCTCCATCTAAAATCTTTTTTTTTTTTAAGTGAGCCAGTATAAAACAAAAATTTTATTTTATAAAAAGAAATACATCAAGCGTGAATTAGAATGCTCTTGATCACGAGTTAAATGTCAACTAATTTACAATACATTAAAGATTCTACCATTAGAATTTTTTCCACTTCAAACTTTAATTTTAATTAACATTTACAGAGATTTTTAATTTCCATTCACTCATTGTTGCAATTTTCTCCCTGCCCAGCCCTCCCCCCTACACCCCCACCCCCAGTTCTCTCCTCTCTTTGAAAAGTAAAATTCTTTCTTTGGTATACAATTCCCCCACAACCCCTCCCACCGCCCCAAGTACACTCCACTATGCAACCTTAATTGTGGACTCTTATGATAACTATAATATCCTATCATACATCGCTTTTAAATTATTCTCTCCCTCATCTGTTTCAATGCAGTATACACAATTTATCCAGTTTTTCTCAGTCTTACCCCAACCCTAATATCAGTCCCATTTTATAGCAGTGGCACCATGCTGTATTTGTCCTTTTGCGACTCAGACATTTCACTCAGCATAATGTCCTCCAGGGTCACCCATTTTGAATAATATAGCATGAGT
>NW_006399767.1:25190035-25206727 GCF_000299155.1 Elephantulus edwardii | reverse complement strand
ACACACACTTCTTAAAGAATGGTTCTCAAACTTTAAAGCACCCATCTGGGAATCTTGTTAAAATGCAAATTCTGATTCAGTTGGAGAGGGGAGCCTACAGATTTTGCATTTATCCCGAGCTCCTTAATTGCTGAAACAAACAGGGATCACACTCTGAGAAGCAAAGTATTTGAGTAGAAACATTTTCTTAGGGCTTGACAGTGGGTAAATTCCACAAAACTGGTGTCCCAGGAATCGATAAATCTGACTTTGGGAATTAGACAAATCAAGTCAGGTCCTTGCTGCGGAGCCAGAACCAACTCTTAACTACCCCTCTGGTGGGCTTTCCGAGACTATACATTGCATGAGAGGAGATTGCCCATCATCTTTCCTCAGAGCCACTGATGGATTTGAACCTCCTGTCTTTGAGTTTATATTGTTAAGGGCCACTGAGTCAAAAACAACTCACAGCAACCCTCGGAACAACAGATGTAAACCATGGCCAATCCTGTGCCAGCCTTATCATCCTTCATATCTTTGACTCCATTGCTGCAGCTCTTTACCCACTAGGCCACCAGAGCTCCCTAATCAAATAGTTAATTTGACATTTGATTAAATAAGCAGTTACTATCATCTCTAGGGTTGGTTGTGGTTTGTTGTTTTTTCTTTCATCTGTAGATAAATTCCTAGTGAAATGGTGACTCCATCTTTGATTTGTCCTCTTTCCCCCTTTTTTGACACTACATTTAAAAGCACATTTCCATTTCCATGTGAAGGACACTGAGTATTTGATGCATTAAGGAAGAAGTTTGCATGTTTGGATAGATCTAAAGTGCAAATGTGAGCATACTGTGGAAAATGGTCTTTGGAGGTTTATTTTTAAAATGTTAACTTTTATACTCTTACAATCTTTTGTTACCTTGTTTTTCTTATCCTGCAGGTCTTCAATGTGCTAGATAATGGAAAACTAAGGAATCTGATTCTTCAGAAATAAAAGCCAGATCCTTTCAGGCCTCCCAGCTCCTACTGCCCTGAAGCCTTTCATGGTAGGATTAGAACCTGACAAGACAGAGAACGCTTTCAAGTGAAGCAGCAGCTGCAGTGACACACATCTAAGCTATTTACGGAGAAGCTGAGTGGTATGAAAGTGCTCCCCTGCTTGGGACCCAAATTTTCCCCCTAACCCCTCACAGTGTAAATCACTTCACCCTCTCAGACTCTCCAGGCTGAGAAAGATGAATGAATCCATCTCTACGAGCCTCCGAGTTCTGTCCCAGACAACCTAGTAATGAAGACATACTTCTCTGCGGATGCACACAGAAACCTCCCCCATTAGGACACACTTACAGTATTAGTGGCTGTTACGTATGCAGGACACTGCTGCAGCTTGAAGTTTATGGGGTCTTGTTCTCCCTTCACACATTTCATTTTCCTATTGCTGTTTAGAGCTGGGTAGAGTGGATAGACTACGAGACTGTGTATCCTTTAATATCCATGAATAAGTCTTAAGACTGAGTGAGCAGAAGATCTAAAATAGCTGACCCTCTAGTAGTTTTTCAGAGGCTGTAAGTCACGCAGAAGAGACTGTCCATCTTTCTCCTACAGAGCAGCTGGTGGGAGCAAACCATGTGCCTTTGGGTTGACAATTCTTTATCCACTAGGCCTCTAGAGCTCAGTAAGTACAGAACCAAAATAGGTGGCAGATATTAAGGCAGGTGGTACTATTTAGTACTGTATCATGGTGAATGATAACACGCACAGCAGATCAATGTTAACAAAACTATAAAGAATCATAAGTGCTGCTTTATTTAGCAGCAATTAATGAGTATCACATGGAACAGTGATTTTCCTTTACTCCTTTGGCCTGCAGGGAACATTTCCTTTAACTATCTGTGGTAGTTCTCCTCTAATCTGATGACTTTAATGGACGAGTACTCCAGCATCTACTAGGCTGTTGGTGGTGGGAATGACCATAATGGGATTTTATCTTGTTACTTGGTCCACAGTAGCCAGTTTGTAAGGATCATATTTTTATTTTCTTGCATGAGAAAATTATTTCCTGGCCAGATGCCTGTTTTATGTAAACACAAACAAGTTGTCAAATTCAGTAGTGAAGTTCATTTTCTATTTTGTTCATTTACTTTTCCTTTCTAACTAAAACCCAATCAAACCCAAGCCACTGAGTTGATTCCAGCAATAGAACTGTCCCACAGGGTTCTCCAAAGCTGTAAATATTTGCAGCAGCAGATGCTGACTGTTCTTTTGGGGAGTGGCTGGGGTTTTCAAACTGCTGACCTCTGTTAGCAGCTGAAGTCTTTAAACATTGCCCCACACAAGCTTCTCAACTCTCAAGGTATTTCTCTCTGAAAATGGCAATAAGACTGTTAAGCTGCCAGTAGCTTTTGTGGGTCACTCTATCTGCCACAAGCTTATGTGAGGCAGTGTTTACCAATGCCTGGCCTACAAACTGGAAGATCAGAACTCACTCACTACACATTGGCAGTAATTTAGTTTCCTTCTTACTAACCTTGACTCGTTGCTGAGCCTCCACTGGGTTTCCAAGGTTGAGAACTGCATGAGGTAACTGCCCCTACTTCTCCCGAGCACACACTGGTGGACTAGAAAGGCAAGGCCGTTGGGCCGGCAGCACTCCCTCTGGACCACACCACCAGAGCTCCCTGTAACCTGGTTTAGAACTCACACAACGCCCTTCATTTGATTCCAACTCATAGCAACTCTTTGAAAGTAAAACGGCACCATACATTTTGAGGCTGTAAATCCTCACAGAAGCCAGCTGTCCATTCTTCTCCCACAGAGGAGCTGGGGGGGGCTCAAACCACCCACCCACCTTTTGGTTGCAGCTAGTAGGTCTCCAGTGCTACAGCTTTTTGCAAGTTACTTGACTTTAAAGACATCTTCAATTTCATCTTTGAATGTAGGGGGTAAATATCAACACCCTTTTATTAAATTTTGTCACTTCTGGCTTGCCTGCTTTGGACTGGGGTGTCTGTGGGCTGCGTGTTTTGCCCAAACATCACAACACCCCCAAAAAGAAATTGTTAAGAACGGAAAGCCCAAACAATGATAGCTGGAAAAGGATATCAAGTGCTCTCCTTACAACCTGGTGTTATCTGCTGTTGCTCCGTAAACTGTCCTGGGTCTTCATGGCTTAAAACATTTCTGTGAATTACTAATCCCTTGAGGTTGAATGTCTGTGTCTCAATGTTTCTTAAAAGGCTACAGTCAAGATTTTGGCAAGGGCTGAAGAATCATGTGAAGCTTAACTGACTAACAATCTGCTTCGAAGCATAGTGGTCTTTACTAGCCTTACATGCTCACAGACACATGTTTTAGGTTGCTAAAGATGCAATTTGGGGCCTGACCTTCAAAACTCATCACACTTTGGTATCTAGTTTCAAACAGGGATTGGAACTACCCATGATCGTTAGCAGCCGTCAAGTTAATTCTAACTCATGTAGTCCCTACATGTGCACAGCAGAACTGCTTCCAAGTTTCTAGAGGTTGCCAGAACTATCGTCTCAGGTGAATTTGAACTGTCAATGTTTTGGTTAGTAGCCCAGCAGTTAGCCATCTGCACCAGCCAGGAACTCCACTAAATAAACTTACTTCTAACATCAACTTAACTCTCATCTTCATCTAGTTAAATAAAAAGACAAAACCCAAAACAAACAACAAAGTCAACAATGCAGTTATCAAATTGCAGACAGCAGACACTTTTAACATAGTCCATTCCTGCCATTTGGAGGTCAAGGCTTGCTACTGTACTAAAATGTGCAGAAATTAGACCTGAATTAAGGACTAAAGGGTGGGGGAAAATAAGATTAAAAAGTGAACTTGAGAAGCTATAAAATAGAACACCTGTTTTTCCTACCTTTTACAAAGGTTGCTGGGTGATGCTTGTGGCCAAGTGGTCAGTTGTGCTGCCAACCCAAAAGCATGTGGTTCGAGTCCATAGGTAGCATGCCCAAAGATGGGCAGTCTCCTTCCCTGTGATTACAGCCTCTGAAAAGCTGCTGGGGGTGGGGTGTGGTGGTGGTCAGCAGAGTGAGTTTTGACTTAAGGGCACATAACAGCAGCAGCTAAGTTAAAAGATTGGTAGTTCAAACCCTCCCAGGGACAAAAATAAAGGCCTGCTTTTGGAAATCTGATTCAAATAAATGCTATGGAGGAATTCTACACCCTTTAACTGAGTCAGCATGAGTACAAGAAGTGGAACTAAGGTACATTTGTGTAAAAGTCAACAACTTCCTTGATCTCTAAAGAGGGATATTTCTTTGCTGTCAGGAGAATTTGGAGTGGGTTGACAATTACACAAGAATTTAAAGCACAATAGCATGCAGTGTTTTAATTGCTTTTTTTAAATTGCTACTTTTTTAAAAAAAAGGTCTTCACTGACATAATATGTAAAAAAAAAAATTCCTACTTATTAACTCACATACATGTTAATGTGCACATCTAAGATCAGGTTTCTGAGGCTCTCAATCGCTGTGGGACATTATCCATCCTTTTCCCAGTAGCATCTGGTGGATTCAAACAACAGAACATTTATTTGGCTAGCAGCCAATGTTTGACACTATCACCAGGACTCTGTCATGTATCAGTATCCTAAAGATGGTTTAGTTACCAGTGCCCTGCCAACTCCAAAGGTACCAACCACCTTAGTTGGCAAAATATTGTTTAAGCTTTTCTGGAATCAAAATGTCTTTTTTTTTTTTTTTTTTTTTAGCAAAGACCAAGTCCGATTCTATAATCAGTAAACCACATATTTCCTGTTAGTGTGACAGCAGAGCTCGGAGACTCTACAGACTAAAAAAACAATAAATAAATTCATTTATAACTTGGACCTGCTCCGGAGCAGCTGAATGGTTTCCCAGTAGAAATTCACTTAAGTCCTAGTAAATGAAAAGGTTAAAGGTGGGGATGTTGTAATGCCAGTGTATTGGTTCAGACAGCTAGATGTCTGCCTAAAATGGCACTAAGGTTTTTCAAACTTTCATAATTCTCAGACTACATTTAACATTCAGACTTAGTGGTATTGCCTAGTTTATTATTCTGGTAAACTCTTGCTCTATCAATTTTCTTTTGATCAACAATAAAGACATGTTACTAGCTTATGTATTGCATTTTTCTAAAAAAATTGAGAACAGGACTTCATGAGCACAATTAAAACTGAAAAATAAACTAGGAAATATATTGGAAATGACAAAAATAGTAACATCAGCAGCTGATAAAATTAGGCAAATAAACACAAACTTGACAAAAACTTGTAAAATGCAGAATCCCTAGGGTAGCTACTGTTAGAAAAACAGAATACAAGTGTTGGCAAGGATGTGAGAAACTGGAAATCTAATTGCTGGCAGTACTGTAAAATGTAGCTGCTACACACCGACTTCTTAAAAAAAAAAAAAATTACCCACTCCTGTTGAGCTGATTTCAGCTCCTAACAACCGCCTATCAGGTTTCTAAGTCCTTATGGAAGACTGGTCAACTCTCTCCCACCGAGTGGCTGGTAGAAGTATTTATGCCACCAGTTTTCTTCAAAATCATATGACCCAGTAATTCTACTTCCTAGGTATAAACTCAAGACTTGAAAACAAGTTCAAATCTACTTAACGTCAGTGTTCACTGCAACATTATTTGTAATAAATAAAAGATGAAGCACTCAAGAGTCCAAAAGCTGTAGTTGTAGTCCGTACAATGGAGCTAGGGAAAGTATGATTTACACTGCATTAAATTAAAATATAATTATAGGAAAAAAAAAATAAATAAAATCTCTACCAAGGCAGTGTATATGGAGAGTATGGGAAGATGTGCATAAGTTATATGCAAACACTATGCCATTTTATAAAGGGGATTTGAAGCATCCTTGGGTGTTGCTTTCACTAGGGGTCATGGAACCAATACTTGCTCCCTCTCCACCCAAGAGCCCCAGGGACAACTGCACTAGTTTTGTAATCTAAGAAAAACAAAACACCCTGCAAATGTTAAGGGAAAAGGTTGTTGGGATAAATTCCTCAGAATTTTCCAAAATGTACCGTTGTTCTCACCCTGCCCAAAATTAAAGCTACAAAATGATTATTCAATCAATCCTTTCCACCCACTGAGTTCTGGATCACATCAACTAAGGCAACAACTGGAACAGAAAACACTAAACTGCAGATTATTAAATAATTTGTTTATTGTACTGCATTTACAAAGGAAACAGACAATGCACCCAGTAGAAAGAATAAAAATACTCCGGGATGTATTTTTAACTGAGGGAAATACAAATCCTTTCGTGAGATCAAGGTAATTTGAAATTACAGTGATTAAGCTCAATAAAGGTACGCAGGATAGATCAAGCTCTACAGCTGCTTCTTTGCAGGTTCTCTAAATTCATCTGGCTCTTTAAATGATAGGAAGGAGAGAGCCCTTAACGTGGTACAGAAACATTTCTAAAATGAAGTTAGAGGTATCACTCTCATCAAAATTTCCTTTCTTGTCAATTGTTTGTTAAAAAATAGGGCCTTCTGGTTTTCGTTTTCGTTATTTTATCCTAATATCACCAGAATTCTTCTAATTCCGTGACTATGATTTTACAGTGCAGAAGAGAATTAGATTCTTGTATGCTATTGCTTTAGATGAAGATGCAGCTGAAAATCCAAGGTGGATTAGGATTGCTGAAGAATTTCCCTGCCGTTGTTTGATACAATCTAGTCTCTTAATAGGTGCATAGACAGCTTGATTTAAAATTCTTTCTACAGGAACATGTCTGATGTCATGAGTACCCAATCAAGGATCCAATGAATGCCTGGCCAGTTACTCAGGGTACTGTTTATGAGTTAAAAGGATTGCATAATTGCACCACTTTTTCCTTTGTCATTGTTGGTGGATTCATAAACAAAAAACTAGATTCCAATCTCTCAAGTAAAAAATTGACTACCCAACAGTCTTCCTGGGAACTTTGCTAGTAGAGCCCCAAGAGCACCTCCTTGGCTTTCTGTAAATTAGAGTTCCATAGCCACTTCCGGAGATGCTGTAATCCCCGAGGTCCACTTGGTCCATGCTGAACAAACTGAACAAGAGGCTGTGACCCTAATCCCGTCCCACTTTTGCTTTTCAAATATCCAACAAATATGTAATGCCAAGAGCAAGTCTAGGAGTGAGGATCATCAAATAAAATTTACAAAGCTTTTCTCATTTAAAAAAAAAAAAGCTTCAAGCACATCTCAATCATCTCCAAAATTGAGGTTAAAACTTATATCATACAATAGCAGCAGAGAATGGATAATCTTAAAAACTAACCCCCTCCCCCAAAGTACTATTCCACCCACCCCTCCCCTTGGTTCTTTCATCTAGGGGTTCCATTTAAGACCCCAAGCCTCTGAGAAAATGAGAAAGGCAAAGAAAGTCACAGAACTTCAGGGCCAAAATCTTGGGTAAGGTAAAGAAAAAGCCAGAAATAAACGAAGGACTATTTAGGAAAAAGTCAGGAGCTCTGGGCCTTTTTTTTTTTTTTGCCCCTTTTCTTAGAATGGGCAAGCTCTGAAACCCAGATCTCCTTTTGAGAGTCATCCTGAATTATTTAGTTAAGGGGCAATAAACTAAGTGCAAGGAGTAAAGTGCCAGCCAGGGTTAAAAAGCAAAACCCAGAAAGCCTACTAATCTGCTCCTAGGACAAAAGATGGAATACAGGAAATCACTGCTTGTATAACGCCTGTGGTCTGAAACAACTGCTACTCAATTGCTCTGTTTTGCTTCTATGATTAATCAGATCCTTGAAGATACAAGGATCTTTGAGTTATTAGAGGATAAAAAGAATCTTATAGTGCTTCAAACAGTGATAAAATGGAACCCAAACTTGGTCTTCAAGTGACAGCCCATTTTCGAAGGTAAGAGTCGCAGGGAAAAGAAATTGTGAACATGGAGAACAAATAATCCAGGAAGATGGTGCAGCCTGGATACAGCAAGTTTAATGTCTCTGCTGTACACTGAATTAACACCCACTCCCATCCTTTCATCCTCATGCTGGCAATTGGACAGGAACTAGAAAATCTGACTCTTAGAGTCAATGATTAAGAGGATGGGCTCATAGTTCTTCATAGCTTTTAAAAAAATGATGCTTATAATTTAAAGAATGTCCATATGAAAAGGCATGGATATAGGGCAAGAGGCTGTTTCACATTTCAGTCTATTAGTCTTTGGCAGAGCCCAGCTAAGGCCAAATTCACCTAGGATGCCCAATGGCTGTGGGATTCCACAGAGTCAAATAAGCAAACCCAAATGAATGTGTTGGATTTAAAAAAACCAAAACAAAGAACTCTAGAAACCCTTGAAGGAAGAGCTTCACCCTGAAGAGGGAGGTGGGAAATGCTTGGAGGGAGGTAAAGAGGGTCAGCATGAGATCTCTGCTGTGCTGCTGTGTGGCTGGGGCTTAAGAACTGAGCCAGGGGTGCTGGAGACACTCGGCCGCGGTGGCTCTCTTCTCCGGGATCAGCTCCAACATGGGCAGTAAGAAATCTGTGAATCCAGCTGCTTCTTCCCGGGACCACTCATACTTCTCCACTAGAACTTCAAAAAGGCCCCACGGTTTCAGCTTTGTGATGTGTTTCAAATCACCTGTGGTGAAGACAGGGCCAAAGCATAGTAACATGTGACTAGATCCTCTTGTGGAAATCCAGGAACTAATCCAAAGAATCAAACTTTATCATAAGAATTAAACTTTTTACTTTTAGAAAGATCCTTTTGAAAAATGTATTCCTCTTTAAAATAAGCAAAGAAGACAACCTGACAAGCCTAAGATCAATCTGGGACTTCTGTTTTGAGGAGGTCTATCAGGAACTAGGTATTATCTACTAAAGGGTTATATGTTTACACGGTCTCTTGTGGTGTGTAGAGGTGCTACCCCAAAACACACTAATAAAACACTTGTATTTTTTCTTCTTCTTTTAGCTTGAGAGTACACGAATTATCATAATGAGTAACACCATGGCAAACTTGATAAAAACAAACCTTAAGAATAAACACTATGTAGCTTTCAGAAAGAGCAGCATTACACTTTAGCTTTTTAAGGCAAACATTTTCTAATTTTTTCATAAGACACGCATTTATTTGATAACTGTTAGTAGTTTTTCTACATTTCAAATTCCAAGTTCTACTTGGAATATATATCTGTATTATGAAATATTGAGATGTAAAGGTTCATTTAATACTTACTTAGAAATATGTTTCTGTTTTCTTCATTAATAAGAGATAACACGAACTTACCAAGCTGAAAACATCAAAGTTCTTTGTATGACTAAATGTGTTCCGTCAGTTTGCCACGTGGGATACAAACTTGAGTAAGCTGGAGTCCCTGGCTCTTAAGAAGATGCTAAAATTCATTTGGCCTTTGGTCAAAGAAGTTCTTAAACCAAATACTAACAAAAATTTTTTACCCCTTAAAAGTGCAGTAGTATAATCATCACCAAACTAATACCAGGTACTATACACATTATCTAATTCAAGAGGAAGCACATATATCTCCATTAGAGACAAGAAAAATAAAATACCGAGACCGTGTCAAAGGTATGTTAACAGATGCCTGGGATTGAACCCAGGAGGTCTGACTCCAATCTGACCATATTATGCCATCTCCATCTCTAGTGCAGCATCAATGGCAGGATCAGTTTTCTCAACATGTTGGAAGGCAAGAATTCAACTTTACTTACCTCTGTATTTTAAAACACTTTTTGTTCTCTTAAAGTCAGGGAACAAATGCATTTTTTTACCTTTTTTGGTGAAAAATTCCTTGGAATATTTTCCTGCCACAATGAGCTTGCGAGGCACCTTTCCCAGAAGTTCTATGATGAGTGCAATGTGATCTGTAGGAGTCAAACAGTTCAAGAAGAGGAGAAAACAGTCATACATAACAGAAGTAACAACTCCAGACAGTGGCAGCAAGAGAAACATGCACACCACACTGTGAAGCGCTGCAGATTTCCTTTCTGTCCTAAATGAGAAAGGGGGGTTCTAGCCATGTAATGGAAAAGCCAGACCACTGTAAAACAATGAAGGGGATTTGAATGATAACTATAACTTGGTGTGAATATTCTGCTTCCTGAAGATGTATATGGGGGGCTTAGATGCAAACTATCACTAACGATACTATCTCTGCAACTGACGACCTCCTGTGACTATTTCCCACCGGGGCAAAACTTCTTGGAGATTCCGCCTATTAGCTCAATCATATCCAGAATGTGTTTTAAAATAGAAGGGTAAGAACAGAATCAAGGACAAAATGTTCCCCCCGTGAATAACTTTTTCAAGGACTACCTGTTAAAAGTAAGTAGCAATGCAACCAAAAATACTTTAGGGGAGTCTGGGAAGGTCAAGAGTTATTTCAGGTGATTGGGCACCTGATGACAACCGGAAAATCCCATGTCTGGATTTGTGAAGCTTATCTAAATCTTAAATTTCACTCTGGCTGTATATCCAAGTTCAGGTAGGTTCCTGAACGTAAACAAAATATGTCAATAAGGCTTTGGCATTCTAGAACTATTATTTATAACATGGTTCTGAATTCACGTAAGACACTACCTCTTATATATAACGATGTTCAGGCAGTTAAGGCACTCACAATATCATTACTGAATTTTCACAATCATCCTGTAAAAAGAGGCCACTCAAGAAGACCCCATTTTGAAGGTGATTAAAATGGGGCCTCAAAGACAGTAAGTGGCCTGGGAGAAAAGATGTGGCAGTCCACTTCCATAAAGATTTACTGCCTTGGAAACTCTGTAGGCCAGTTTGACTCAACCCTACAGGGTGACTATGAGTAGGAACTCCTTCAGTAGCAATGGTTTGGGGCTGGTTTTTTCGTTTGTTTCTCTGCTTTAAGCATAGTGTTGTTGTTATGTGCCATCGAGTTGCTTGCGACTCATAGCGACCCTATGTACAACAGACCTAAACTCCACTCTGTCCTGTGCCAATCGCACCATCTCCACTCCAATACACCCATTCCAATTGTCCCAGTCACTACTGAATCAATCCACCTCATAGAGGGCCTTCCCCTCCTATGCTGTCCCTCCACCCTCCCAAGCATGATGTCCCTCTCCAAGAACCGGTCCCTCCTTACAACATGTCCAAAGTATGTTAGACGGAGCCTCAGAATCCTTGCCTCCAAGGAGCCGCCCAGTTTGACCCTTTCCAGGACAAAGCTGTTTGTTTTCCTAGCAGTCCATGGTATTCTCAATACTCTTCTCCAGCACCACAGCTCAAAGGCATTGATTCTCCTTCTATCCTCCCTGGTCATTGTCCAACTCTCTGACGCATAACAAGTGATTGCGAAGACCATGGCCTGTATCAGATGCACCTTAGTCTCCAGAGAGACACCATTGCCTTTCAGTACTTTGGAGAGGTCCCTAATAGCAGACTTTCCCATGGCAATGCGCCTTTTAATTTCCTGGCTGCTGGTGCCAAGACTGTTGACTATGGAGCCAAGCAAACTAAAGGTGTGTACAATCTCAATCTCTTAAAAACCTACACCATGTCCAGCTTTATTAGGGGGAAAAATGTTCACATTTTTAGTAAAAAACTATTACAAACATCTTGAATATTGCTAACCTTGAAATCTATAATTTACAGAATGTCGACATCATGCAATGAGATATAATTCACAGCATTTAGTGTAGGTTGTGTGCACTGTCAGGGTGTGTGCAACATGTACATGTTACCTAAGTGGAGAGGCTGGACACAGTCAGCTTAACACCCAGGCAACCCTCTTTTACACTGCAGATGACAAAAACTAACATGCTTTTTTAAAGTCATGGCTGCTCCCTAGAAAAGGGCTTTATTTTAATCCCATAATTCATACGATCATTAAGGGGCAAAAGGTATAATTTAAAAAGCAATCATTTAAAAATCAATGTTGCCAAACAAAGGGAATTGTTGGCTGGAAACCAGTTTGCTCCGTAAACTTTCACTCAAATAAAAAATATTTTCTTTTAAAAAAAAGTACTCTGGCGGCACAGTCTATAGTGTGTTACACTATTAGACAGAGTTAAAAAAAAAGGAATCTTTTTTTTTTATTACTATTATTATTAAATTTTATTAGTTTTAATGAACATCACAGGGAATCTGGGCTTTCACTCCTTCATTGCCGCACCATTCTCTCTACCCTCCTCCCCAGTTTGTTCTTCTTCCCCGCCATCCGAATGTCTGTTTTAATTGTCCAACTGCCACAGTGCTTGTCAAAGTCAGTTCTGATTAATCTCAAAAAAGGAATCTTTTGACATCAAAACAAAATCCCCAACTTCCCACGGTGTGCCTTGGAGAGGAATGACCTGTACGACACCACCTACCTGGGTAATCTCTAAAGTTTTCAGGTCACAATCTCCTTTCTCATGTGAAGAACTTCACATTTATAAATTCACTCTAATCTCTGGGAAGCTATGGCTATATTTATGATCTACTAATAAGTACTTGGCCGCCAAGAAATACCTATCTGAGGCAAGAAATGCAACTAATGTCTTTGTATGAATTCCTATTAACAACCTAAGTTAGAATATCAATGAATAAGTGAACTACTGTTTCTTTTTTTAAAAACCCGAAAACCCAACAACTATTGTCTCTCGGCAATCTTCCAAGTGAAGCACTATTTCTTTTAATATGTTTCCTATTCTGTAGGACTGGGTTTTAAATGTAGAATTTCATTGTGTATTTCATGCCAGGAACCTGTCTCTTATTGATTAGAGGGTTGTATCTGAGATGAAAAATTATCAATTATTATTCAAAGACCATGACTGTGGGCAGTCCACAGAGGCCACCCTACTAAGGTGCCAGTCCTACTATATGACTTGGAATATATTCTGGAAAATAGAACTCTATATTCTAGACTGGACATATAGTTTGCTTTTTCCTACTCTTACAGGCCAAACTATAGCAGAGCAGTATAAAGATTTTGAGGTTTGACATTAAAAACTTTATTAGGATTGACTGGCATTGTTGTATACTGTCGACTCAGAATAGACCCAGAGCTGACCCTCCAGTAGGCTTTCGGAAGTAGTTTTAACCACATAGGAGGAAAATGCCCAACTTTATCAAATGGAGCAGCAGGTGGATATGAAGTGCGTCCCTTTGAGATAGTAGCATAGCTCCTCAGCACTGCTATAGCTGTTGTTATGTACTGTGGAGTCAGAAGGTACTCCAGGTTTTCAGAAGTAGTAAATTGCTCAAGAGGAGACTGGATATCTTTCCTCCACAGATAAGTTGGCAAATTTGAACCATGTATCTTTGGGTTAGCAATACAATTCCTTACCACTGGTACTGCTGCTATTAGGGGCCATTGAGTCGAGTACAACTCATATCAACCCTATGAACAATGGATCCGAACCCTGTCCCATCCTTACACTTCCTGACACACAAGAGCCCCCTGCAGCAGCCACCAGGCCAATCCACCTGAATGAGGATCTTCCTCTCTTTAGCCAACCCTCCACCCTTCTAGCAACATGTTCTAAGCTTTATAATCCTTGTCTCCAAAGAGCACTCTGGCTGCACTTTCTCCAAGAGATATTTGCTCTTTTGGTAGGTCAAGGGATATTCAGTGCCTCTTCTCCAAAATCACTACTCAAATACATCAACAATTCTTCTGTCATTGCAAATCACTATCCAGCTCTCAGATACATAGGGAAATGATAAGAAAAGCCATGGTCCGAATCAGACACACCTTATTTCTTAAACTGACATTACTGCTCCTCAATTCCCAATGTAGTACATCTCCTGATTTCCTGACAGCTGGTATTATGGTGTTAATTATGGATCAATCTGTAGCTCTAATACCACTGGAATTGTTGCTGACTGCCTTCGAGTCAAGCACAACTCATAGTGACCCTAGGAACAAAAGCCTGAAGCCCCTCTTACAACTATCGATATTTATCAAAGTTCATGAAGTTTCTGGAGGCATGCTATTTAGGAAGTGGATATCTACCACTCCTGCTTCCAAACCTGTCAGAGAATATAACTGTGATGCATAGCGACCCTATGTACAGCAGCTCTGAACCCTTCCCTGTCCTGAGCCAGTCTCACTAATTCTGACACATCAATTCTCCCATTGCCCCATGCACTGTAACAATCCCTCTCATCTGGGGTCTCCTCCTGTGCTGTCTGTCTACCTTTCTGAGCCTAATGTCCTTCTCCAAGGACTGATTGATCTCTCCTGGCCACATGCCCCAAGTGAGGTGGAGCTTCAAAATCCAAGTCTCCAAGGGGAGACTTGGTTTCACTCTCTTAAGACAGACCTAATTTGTTTTCTTGGCAGTCCATGGTATGTTCAACACTCTTCTCTAGCACCACAACTCGAAGGCATTCATTCTTATCCTGTCACCCTCAGTCACTGTTCAACTCTATGAAGTATAACAAGTAATTGAGAACACCATAGCCTGGGTTAGGAGCACCTTTGTATCTAGAGTGACATCGCTGCTCTTCAGCACTCTGGAAAGGTCCATGATAGCAGATTTTCCCAATGTAATTCATCTTTTGATTTCCTAGCTGCTGGTGCCAAGAGTGTTGATTGTGGATCTGAGCAAGCTATAATTGTTAACAACCTCACTCTCTTCTCCATCTAATATGGTGCTGCCAATTGGCCCAGCGGTGAAAATCTTTCTCTTCTTGATGTTGAGCTTCAATCCATATTGTAGACTACAGTCCTACAGCAAGTGCTTCAAGTCTAATACCACTGCATTGTAGATCTAATACCACTGGTATTAGAGGAAATAAATTGGAGTCTAAATATCTAGGGCAAATAATGTCATCTATTTGTGACAATTCATATACATGCCAATTTTCAGGCACTATACACTCCTACCTTCTGTAATTTTAGCCACTATATATATGTTCAGGGGAACTCTGGTGGCCTAGTGGTAAGAAGCTGCACTGCAAACTCAAAGGCACAGTGTTGGAATCCATCAGTTCCTCCATGGCAGAGGCAGGGTAATCTCCTTCTGTGCAATTTATTGCCTCTGAAAATCCACTGGAGAGTCAGCTATGGGTCAGTTCTGACTCAATAAAACTCAACTACAACATGTATGTTCAGAACAACACATTAACATTTACTGGGGTCTAGAAAAGAGGGAAGGGAACAGGAAATTAATTTTCTTCCCAAGTACAAACACAGTGGGATACTTCTAAAACTCTTTAATCCTATGGTTACAAACTTCTAACTTGGAAAAAGGGCAAACAGAAATCCAGTGTATATCATAGGTGGCAATACCTTCTTGCAAGGGGCTAGTGCGTGTAAACTGGTCTAAATTGTACCTGGAAAGGAGCATTTTCCAACCTGTTTTGTTAGGAATAGTAGCAAGTGCTACTAGTAATGGCTATTAGCCTCAGGAATCAATTTGGGAAATGGAGAACATTCTGGGTTGTAGAGAAAACTTATTTCCCAAATAATCAAGGAAAATATAACAAGAACATGTTTTCCATATTGGGAGGGGACATGGTTAAATGTTTTCTCTCAAAATAATTTTCATTAATAATTTTCACTAATCCTGCAAGCAAAATAAAAGCGGCTAAAACTATAAAGGTTAAACATCTGAGGTTTAATTGGAAAGAATGCATTAGTATTGACTGGGATTATTTATGTTGTATGTCGCTGAGAGGCAGTTGGAATTGCACAGGAAGAAACTGCCCATCTTCTCAATCATTTTCTCTTTCAAATACTGACTCAATGTCCAATTATTTAAAGGAAACCATGGCAGAAAATAAAAGCTGCCAAAAGGATAAAGGTAAAACATTTCTTTAATAATCTCCTTTCAGAGCTACTCAGAATAAGTGACAATCTGGGTTTTCCCCACGGGAGTCACGAAATAGCAACCAAATGTATTTTGATTTAAAATAGATTTCTGAACTTGTTTATCACCTCAAAACAACCTCTACAACTTTAATTTTCAAAAATGAGAATAAAAGAACAGTGAATTTATGTTTTGGTGGTGGTATAGCATCAAGTCAGAATCATCTCATAGCTGACACTCCAGAGGGATTTTTAGAGGCAAGGAAGGAGACTGCTCATCTTTCTCCCATGGAGATTAGAACTGTCTTCCTTTATAATCAACAGAAGTAAAGCTCCTTACCATTAGGCCACAAAAGGTTCCTCAATTTGTAAAATTTATAAAAATATAGGACTTAGGTTTTGTCTATTAAATCATTGATTTCTAAATAAAGAGGCATAACTAAACAAAAAATTGAGCAGGGAAATCAAATTGAAGAATATATCACTAATGTTAAAGGAAGCGGGAACCAAATTATGAGTGAGTTCATTCCAACGGAATTTCAGAACCATCTCAGGAACAGGATTGAGGCCCTGAACACTAATGAGCGAAGACCAGATGAGTTGTGGGAGGATGTCAAATGTATCATCCAGGAAGAACACAAATGGTCATTACAAAGACAGAAGAGAAAAAAAAAGACCAAAATGGATGTCAGAAGAAACTCTGAAAATTGCACTGGAGCACAGGGAAGCCAAAGCACAAGGAAGAATTCAAGATACTAAAGAGCTGAATAGAAGATTTCAAAAGGCAACACGGGATGACAAAGCAAAATATTACAATGAAATGTGCAAGAAGCTGGAGTCAGAAAATCAAAAGGGTCGAATTCGTTCAGCATTTCTTAAGCTCAAGGAACTGAAGAACAAATTCAAACCTTGAGTTGCTATAATCAAGGATGCTTTGGGCAGAATAT
>NW_006399767.1:25186718-25188831 GCF_000299155.1 Elephantulus edwardii | reverse complement strand
TCTCTAAAGTACTGAGGAGCAATGGTGTCACTCTGGAGACTAAGGTGCGTCTGATACAGGCTATGGTCTTTGCAATCACTAGTTATGCATCAGAGTTGGACAACGACTAGGGAGGATAGGAGAATTGATACCTTCGCGCTGTTGTGCTGGAGAAGAGTACTGAATATAGCATGGACTGCCAAGAAAACAAACAGATTCTTCCTAGAGAGGGTTAAACCAGGTTGTCCCTTGGAAGCAAGGATTCTGGGGCTTTGTCTGACAAACTCTGGACATGTTGTAAGGAGGGCCAGGTCCTTGGAAAGGGACCCTTGGGAGGGTGGAGGGGCGGCGCAGGAGGGGAAGATCCTCTATGAGGTGGACTGATTCAGTGACTGGAGTAATCGGGATGGATGTGTCAGAGGCAGTGCGACAGGCATAGGATAGAGCAGGGTTTAGGGCTGTTGTACATAGGGTCACTATGAGTTGCAAGAGACTCGACAGCACATAACAACAACAACAATTAGATATTAAAGATTACCTGAAACAAAAGTTTTCATTTAACCAATTTTGACCTTTTGTCTAAGCCTGATGGAACTTTGCAGTATCTCTTAAAAAGTATCTCTTATAATATAAAAAATAATTATGTTGCCAGGACTCCTATGTTCTTGGCACAATAAAAACACAAAAGCTGTTCATTTCCAACAAATGATGTCAACCCCATCTGCAAAGTACAGTTAGGGGACTCACCTTCATCTCGAGTGTACTCTTCCCCTGAATGAGGTTCAAACAAATAGTCACCTGTAGCCAGCTCAAAAGCCTAAGAAAAAGAACAAAAACATATGAACACATCAAAGAAAAGAATAAAAAGCTTCCTGGCATTGGATTCAGTATTAAATATTTCTCTTAAAAATGGGGGAAAAAATGTAATTTCCTTAAGACATCAAAAATTATTTAAAAAAATTTTCCTCCCAACATCTATGTCTCTTAGTTGAAACAGTGAGAAAACTCCAAGTCTACTACTTATTCCATACCCCAACCCACACGCCCCAAATCAGCACATTAAGCTCCCTTAGTTTTTCCCTTCTTTGCTCAGAGATAGAACATGTGAATAGTCTTATTAGAGGTGGCCTAGGGGGTAAGTTGTGTGGGCAACCCAAAGGTAGGTGGTTTGAATCCAGAGCTGCTCCTGGGAGAAATGACAGGCAATCTCCTCAGAGGCATTTATAGCCTTTGAAATCCTGCTAGAGCATCACTAGCTATGGGTCAGTTCCAACTTAGGAGCAACTTTTGAGTTTTATCCTTTACTATTATTTACGGAAAAGCAGGTCCTGTTTTATCATGCAAAATCACGTTGTAATTCTATATAGCTAGAAATGGAAATTCTGGAACTAAAAACAAAGAAACCCCTTCCATTATCTTTCATCCTAGAACTTTTTAATGTTTGGCAAACAGTATATTCTTAACCTCTGCTGAGGAAAGCACTCTCATTAATGTTGCAGATGGAACCTTCCCATTTCCTAGCTCTGCAGAAAACCAAGAGACTAGAGTGCAGAGCTAGGAGCCAGTTTTCTATTTGACTAATAAATTAACATTTACAAACATTAATCAGGTCAGGAGAGATGGGTCCTTGGAGAAGGGTGGATGGACAGTGCAGGAGAGGGAGATCAGGATGAGATGGACTGATACAGTAACTGGGGCAATGGGACTTGGTGTGTCGGAGTTAGTGAGACTGGCTCAGGACTCAATGGCATATAAAAACAATAACGTACTATGACAGGTTTGGAAGCAGCATGCCTCTGGAAAACCTATAAACTTTGATAAATGTTGGTAGTGGTAGAGAGGCTTCAAGCCTTCTGTTCTTAGGGTTGCTATGAGTTGTACTCAACTTGAAGGCAAACAACAACAATAAAAATCAGATCAAGCATACATCTTTTACAAGAAATCCTCCTTATAAGAAATCAGTATTCAAGAGTATCTTAAGAAATGATTTCTTTTGAAGGGGAGCTCTGGTGGCCTAGTGGCAAGAAGCTGCAACTACAATCCCAGAGGTGCACGGTTCGAATGCACCAGATGCTCTGCCGGGGAAGGAGGGGCAATCTCCTCCTGTACCAGTCAGATCTGATTTGACGGTACA
>NW_006399767.1:25156903-25186618 GCF_000299155.1 Elephantulus edwardii | reverse complement strand
AAATTATTTCTTTTGAAATGAGTGACACTTTCAACGGAAAGGTAGCTGTTAAAAGCCCAGATACCAATTTCTCAGTTATCAATTTCACAGTCAAATAACCTAGCTGATGAGGCCATAAGAATTTCTCATTGATTACAAATGATTTTTTTTGTTAAGACAGATTATATTAACAGTAGTTTTTAAAAGGATCCTTTTTTTAATACAAAAATTTCCATTATAAGCAAAATGCTAGTCATGTGTCAATTTTCAGAAAGTTACTGGTAGTCAGTCATCCAAAGAGCCCCAAGAACTGTCAGGTAGATCCACCCAGGGCAAAGTGCTAGCTCTAGGTTTTGTCAGCTCACCAGCATTTCTGCTTCCTCACACAAGTTCTTGCTGTTTCAGGACAAGACAGCATTTCTCAAAACCAGGTAAAATCACCCAGAATCAGTCTAAAAGACCAGGAAAATCACACTTGTTCTGAGAATCAAATATCTGACTCTAAAATATCAGTTATATTAGTAAATTACACTTAATTCACCCTGAATCACCTAAAGGATTATACTCTTAAAACAGCACAGAAACAAATTGTTATTATGCATTAAAATCTGCTCATTGCTTCTGCACCAAGCTCCTTCATTTTTTCACTCTTAAGATCATAATGTGTAGGCGAGTTTCGGTGGCCTAGTGGCAAGAAGCTGCACTGCAATCTCAGAGGTACATGGTTCAAATCCACTAGATGCTCTGCTGGAGAAGGAGGAACAATCTTCTCCTGTCCAGTCAGATCTGATTTGACGGTAAACACAAAAAATAATGAAATAAAATAAAATTGAAAAAAAAAATCATAATGTGTAATTTTAAAAAAGGAAATTAATTATCAAAAATAAAACAGAGATTAAGGAGGAATAATCTTCTCCTGTACCAGTCAGATCTGATTTGACGGTACACACACGCAAAGAAAAAATAAATAAATAAATAAAACAGAGATTAGTAAAATTCTTTCACCTGGGTATTCAGTTAATAATAATAAAAAAAAAAACCTTCATTTTTCCAACACCAGGATAGTTGTTAAAGTTTTCTAAAAAAAAGTCCTAATATCTGAATAGAAATAGAAGCTCTACAGCAAAAAATATCTAGTCCAATATCCTCCTCCTCTTATGGATGAGAAAATGCAAAGTCCAGGGTTCAAGAGACCAAATACCCTGTTTGAACTTTGTCAGGTCACAATGATAAACATAGGCAAGAATCAATGAAAAATCTAGTATACTATCGTTTCCATCAAGTCAACTTTTCAACACTACTGCTTTACAAAAAAATGGTTTCAAATGTAACATGCAATAACAACTATATAAATACACTTAAGATCCAGAAATAACATAAGAAAGCCAGGCAGGTGTCAGAAAGGACTCAACACAACTAAAGTCAGCCCAGCATCCAACAGGAAGTACTGGCTGTGATCAGAGTGCAACAAAGGACTAAAATAAGATGAACAGTTTCTGGTTATATATTTTTCTCTACAATAGCAGCTCCCATCCCCCATCTGTAAAAGTCGTTGTGTTGAAAACGACTCAGCTGATCCCCCCACAGGTTTTCAGAGGCAGTAAATAGCCCAACAGGAGACAGCCCACATTTGTCCCATAGAGCAGCTAGTGGATTAGAACTGCACCCCTTTGAACTGGGAGTGCAACTTCTTTGTTTTGAATTTATCTGAACACTGGATTAGAACTGCACCCCTTTGAACTGGGAGTGCAACTTCTTTGTTTGTTTTGAATTTATCTGAACACATTTATCCAATAATCTTCAAGTGTCTATTAAGGCATTTTTTTCCTCCCTCGCTCTTCTCTTTGAAAAGTAAAAGAAAAATTCTTTCATTGTTATACCATCCCATCCCCCCCACTGTGCATTCTTTGTTCTGGACTCCTGTCATGACAATAATACCTAATCATATACCCCTTTTAAACAGTTTTCTCCCTTATCTGTTTCAATAATCTATCCCATCTTTCTCAGTCTCCTTCCAACCCCAATGTCAGTCCCATTTTATAACAGTGGCACTATGCAGTATTTGTCCTTTTGTGACTGAGATATTTCACTCAGCATAATGTCCTCAAAGGTCACCCATTTTGCATAATCTTTCATGAGTTCCTTGTTTTTCAATGCTTGTTGATGGGCACTTAGGTTGTTTCCAACTCTTTGTGACTGTGAACAAAGCCGTGTGTAACTTCTTAGTACTAAGCAACCAGAGCTCACTCTCATTTGGTAGAGAGATAGCATCACGATGCTTCCTACCCACAGAGATGTGGAGCTGCAGACATGCTCCAATAAGAATGTCCTTGATTGTGACCTCAGTGCTGATAACATTAAAAAGGAATGAAGTTTTGGCCAGGCTATTTCAGAGAAAAGTGATTGGAAGTTAACTCAAATTCCCTGTCTTCAACAATCTCTAGCAAAGTGAACTTCAGAGTAGGGCTGGAGGAAGAGACTTTGCTTAAAAGATTAGGAAAAAAGGAAACTCATGTTTTTACTAAAACACTGAAGAGAACACTTTACAATCTCTCTTTCCAAGGGAGCTCTGGTGGCCTAGTGCCAAGAAGCTGCACTGCAATCCCAGAGATACATGGTTCAAATCCACCAGATGCTCTGCTAGAAAAGGAGGGGCAATCTCCCCCTGTAGCAGTCAGATCTGATTTGACAGTACACATATAAAAAAAGACTTTAAAAAAATAAAAATCAAAATAAGAGATAAGCAATCACGAAAAGTGCTGAAGAATTTTCCCAAAATGCATGTCCAAAATGCATTGGACAAGCCCTCCTGTGTTATTATATAAAATACAATATTAAAATATTGAGGGTTTTGATGTGATTTATAATGGCGCAAATACACATGTATTCTATACACAAATACATATGGAAGTTCTGCTGAAGTTATTGAATAAAGGTCTTGTGGACTCCAAACTTACAATGTCAGAAATGTCACACAGAAAAAAATAAAGTAATAGAATGGGGGTTATTTTAATTAGGGTTGTCAGGAAGGTGTGAGAGGAGGATCTACCCAAGCTGATCTCTACACAAGGCCAAGAAGAAAGCATGTCCAAAAGTAACAAAGTGGGAATGAGAATGGCATAGCTCACAAAAACTAATTTGCATTCTGAGTACAATGGGAAGCTTTCAAAGATTATTCAGAAGGGGTATTATAAGGCTTAACATTTAAGAAAGACCATTTTGACTGATATGTGAGGATAGACAATTAAGAAAAAAGCTGAGAAGTGGAGATGTAAAACAGGGAACACTGACTGTAAGGGGTATATGTGGGAAATGATCAGAGTGGGTTAATGGAAAAGTTAAGAAGTGGTTGGTACTGGATATACCCTGAAAGTAGAACATGCAAAACTTGCTGATGTGTACCAGATGTGGAAGGAAAGGAGGAGATGAAAACTAAGGATGACTCCTAAAGTTCTGTTCTGTAATGGATGACTAAGTCATCTTCAAAATCAAGAGGGGAAATAAGTGGAAAACTAATTTACTCTAAAAAACTCAAATACAGTATGAAGTTTTGTTTTGGGGTTTTGTTTTTGTTTTTGTTTTTTTTTAAAAAGGAAAGAGTGGAAGTATGTGTGAAAAACATTCTATTTTGAAAATATAAGACGTGAGATGTTTAGCATATACCAGTCTTGCAGAGGGACATTGTGTTTGGGAGAGTAGAGGGACACAGCACAGGAAAGGAAGACCCTCGATGAGATGGATCGATTCAGTGATTGGGGTAGTGGGAGTAGGTGTGTCGGAGACAATGAGGTTAGGACAGGATGGAGCAGGGTTTAGGGCTCTTATACACAGGGTCGCTATGAGTCGCAGGCAACTGGAGGGCACATTGTTGTTGTTATAGGCCATTGAGTTGTTTGCGACTCACAGCAACCCTATGTACAAGAGCTCTAAATGTTGTTCTATCCTGTGCCAACCTAGCCATCTCAAACACATTTATTCCCACTGCTCCAGTCACAATCGATCCATCTCATCAAAGGTCTTCCTCTCCTTCACCGCCCCTCCACTCTGTCAAACATGATGTCCCTGTCCAAGAACCAGTCCCTCCTTGCAACATGCCCAAAGTACGTCAGACAAAACTTCAGAATCCTTGACTCCAAGGAGCATTCTGGCTTCACCTTCTCCAGGACAAACCTGTTTGTTCTCCTAGTAGTCCATGGTATATTCAACACTCCTCTCCAGCACCACAGCTCAAAGGCATCAATTCTCTATCAACCCTATTCACTGTCCAACTCTCTGATGCATAGCACGTAATTGCAAAGACTACAGCCCGGATCAGGCACACCTTAGTCTTCAGCCTGACGTTGTTGCTCTTCAGTACTCTTGAGAGGTCCCTCACAGCCGACTTTCCCAATGCAATTCGTCTCTTGATTTCCTGGCTGCTGTTACCTAGAGTGTTGATTGTGGAGCAAAGCAAACTAAAACTGTAAACTATCTCAATCTCTTCACCATCCATACTGATGCTGCCAATTGGCCCAGTGGTGAGAATCTTTGTTTTCTTGATGTTGAGCTTCAATCCATATAGAAGGCTGCAGTCCTTGACCTTCTGCATCAAGTGCTTCAGTTCCTCCTCAGTTTCAGCAAGCAGGGTTGTGTCATCTGCATAATGCAGGTTGTTGATGACTCTTCCACCAATCCTGATGACACATTCCTCTTCGTATAGCCCAGTGTCTCGGATGACCTGTTCTGCATACAGACTGAAAAGGTATGGAGACAGAATATATCCCTGACGGACCCCCTTCTTAATTTTGAACCATGTAGTGTTCTCCTTGCTCTGTTCTGATGACTGCCTCTTGGTTCAAGTATAGGTTTCGCATTAGCAAAATCAAATGTTCTGGGATTCCCATTCTTCTCAGAATCAGCCACAGCTTGTGATCCACACAAAAGCCTTTGCATAGTCAATGAAGCACAGATAGACATTCTTCTGGAGGGCACATAACAGCAAACAAAACAACTCTATGGGGTAATTTACTGGGGTAATGAAGTATAATTTGGCTGTTTGCTGAATCTTGATGGTAGTCCTGACAGGCACATAAGAAAAGTTTTTGGGGTCATGGAGCCTTTTCCTAGGGTGGAAGTCTACTCAAAGGTATGGCTTTAAAACCCACAGGGTTTTAAAAGTTTATTAATTTTTGAATTAATATTCCTTAAATGATACAGCAATCTTGTCTATTTGTTGAACTGAACAACTTGGTGTTGCTATGATGCTGCACACTAATGGTTGTCCATTATGTATAGTGTCTGGATGAGCTTCCAGATTTGATTTATGCTGGGAAGCAGGAGTGGCATCCACTTCCTAAACTAGATGCCTCTGGAAAATCTACAAACTCTCTAAACTCTATAAATGTACAGAAATTATGTTAGTTATAGAACAGAGTTCAGGTCTTTTGTGCAAAACTTCCTCTCAGTCGTATTTTACTTGACAATACTTAACCACTGCTAAATGAAACTAGTGATGTTATATCTGGAGGAATAGTCTTCCACTTGATATTGGAAATACCATGTTAAGCAGCAAACAGGACTACTGACCACAAAGAAAATATAGAAAAAGGGGAGAAGGGGGAAAAAAGATCAAGATACTCATTTCCATTCAACAGGACACTAATCCACTAAGAATCCCTCTACTAAAGCTTAATAAATCAGATTCTATCTATAAATCAACTATACAACATAGCTAGTAGCATCGTTACCATTTATAATTTCCTACATAAGACATCAACTTAAAACAAAATCTTTCAAAATATGAAAAATTTTGAAGTATAACAAGAAACAAATTTGAGGTTTTATTCCAGTATGATTTTATCTTTTGTTGTTGTGTACTAGAGAGTCTGAACCGACCCACAGCTGACCCTCTGGCGGGCTATCACAGGCTGTTAATCACATGGGAGGAGACTGCCCATCCTTCTTCCATGGAGCAGCTGGTGGCCTCGAACCTCGTGCCTTCAGGATCACAGCACAGCATCTTGCCACTACGCCATCAGAGCTCATTATTTTATCTAGTGCACATGATATTAAACTTACTTGTTTCTACTTAGCTTGGAGATGTAAGTTTCTCTCAAGTTTTCTTCAGCTGAAGAGAAAAAGCTTCTCAGTTGGGTAGTAGGCATATATGTGTCAACTCTAATATAGCAGACTGAACACTAAACATTAATTACATTAATAGTTTAATGGTTTAGTTCATCATTTGATTGTCCACAAATCTATATAAGCAAACACTTAAAATGTGCCAGGCATTGACCCAAATCCTTAGCTATACATAGCAGAAATGATGCCTACCGTGATGGAGTTGCTAATGGAGAAAAAGCTAAACAAATACACAATTAGAAATTGTGCTAAAAGACCTTGACAAGTATACATCATTTCAGAAAATATATTCCAGTGTGAGGTTGTTTGTGGGAAATTATTTATTATCTAATAAACCTGAACTTGGTTTCCCAGAGATCAAAGTAGTTGAATACCTGGGACAAAAAAGAAACTTGGTGACTGGGTTGCATATCTTGCAAGTTGCAAAGATACCTGAAGAGTTGCTTGACAAAACGCGGCCGTATTCCAGGACCTCCCACGGTCCGAAAATACATCTATGCTAAAAGGGCAAAAGTATTCCTAACCTCCTAATCAAAAACTAGCTTCTTAGAGCTTTGCTTTAGAAGTTTCCAGCTACCACCACACCAAGTATTTATTATGAGAAAAATTTAATTTTTCATCCAAGAGAAACTTTCTAGAAATCAAATACAGCAGTAGACACTTAAGACATTGTTTAGCCCCAGTTTTAACATTAAATTGTTACTGCCATGGATAAATAACCAAAATCCTTCTCTGCTTATTAAAGTGATGTTAATATGTACCATGGAGTCAGAACTGACCCATAATGACCCTCCAACGGGTTTTCAGAAGCAGTTAATCACACATGAAAAAATTGCCCATCTTCCTGCAGAGCAGCTGGTGAATTCAAACTGCATGCCTAAGGGACTGCAGAGGCGACCAGAGTTCCTTTAATTAGAGTAACAATTTACTGAAATTAGCACACAGAGTAGGGTATGCAACTAGCATGTAACAAGGGAAACAGAAGGGAGAAAACATTACCATGCATGCGGTGCTCCAAATATCAGCAGGAGTATTATAGCCAGATCCTATTAGAACTTCCAAGGAGCGGTACTGCCTTGTTTGAATATCTTCAGTAAAATGTTTGTGCTGAGTATATGGAGAAGAAAACATATTAAAATTCATGAATTCTAAAAGGTAACAAGTTATGACTGCTTAATAATCTATACATACTGATAATGTTTTCCTCCCCAAATCAGAGTTTCCATTTAGTTGATCTTACAAATTATTTTGATGCAATTAGTTGTGAAGAGAATTTTGATTTACATAGATAATTCCAAATTATTTTTACAAACAAATGAATTGGAATTTAATGTAGATAAGACAGATTTAAAGAATGTAATAGCTTTTAAAGAAATGGAAAAATAATTTCCCAAACAAAAATTAAGTGACATGCCTAAAATTAAGAAACTATATTTAAACAAATAAATGAAACATTATGTTCAGTTCCGCCTTTCCTTACAATGTGCTCTCTCTGAAACTTCCAATTACAAGAAACTTGTAATCCCTGCCTTCCTTTCTGTTGTTCCCCTCATTCCCTTAAAAAAGTAATGAATATAATCAAGTTCCTTAATCTACACTAATCTACAGAAACATGCATGCTAGGCAACTCACAGAAGAAACTACAAAAAGCTATTTTCTTTAGTAAAAGCAAAAAAAAGAGGACAACTTTTGATTCATCAATTTTATTTGAATCTTGACTTAGTAAAATTTAAAAGTATGTTATGAAACAAGTGGAGGAAAATGATAAAATATTTGAAATTAAAGAACTGTCAACTTTTTTTAGGTACATTAATAATAGTGCAATGTTAGAGAACTGTATTTACTGGTGAAAATAATGGCTGAGATATGTTTCAAAAATCTAAGTGAGTGGCAGGGTACAGAAATATGAAATTAGGTAGGCCATAAGTTAAAAACTGTTTATTCCATTATCTCTGCTTTTACGTAATACAAAATAATTGGACAATAAAGAAAAAGCAACTAAGAATGAGTCATACAAAGAAAAAAATTCAAATACTATTAAAGTATACACAGAGAAAAATGGAAAACTATATTCTAATTCCATTGAAATTTATCAGAGAAAAACTAAAATTTGTAAGATATTTTTGTAGAGGGGAAATTAGAAGGCAGACAAATTAAGGGGGGAAAATACCCACAACAAAATAAAATGACCAGCGGAGGCCACCATGGCGACTAGACTCACAGCCTTCCTCAAGAATGCTTGGGCCAAGGAACCAGTGCTGGTCGTGTCCTTCACCACCGCGGGTCTCGCTGTAATTCTGCCCTCATTAAGCCCTACACCAAGTATGCCTCCATGATCAACGAGATCACCCCCTACAGCTACCCAGTGCCCCTCCAAGATGATGGGAACCTGCCTGATGTGCTCAGCCACCCCCAGGACCCCCAGGGTCCCAGCCTGGAGTGGCTGAAGAAACTGTGAGCACCTTCGAGGATGGCCATCCCCCCACCTAGCCCCCAATAAAAACCTGAAAAAAAGAGGAGGAAAAAAAGGAAATTTAAAAAAAAGAGACCAGAATGACTAAAAGAGGAAAAAAAAATAAAACATTTGAAAAGAAGGATCATGCAAATAAAGGCACACAGAAGTTTGCTAAAGTAAGTAAAATACTTTAGAAGAATGCGGGTTTCACTGGGAGACAACAGAAAAGCGCTGTATGGTACTCCCAAACAAGAGAATGTGTCATAAGGAGACATGACATTTGAGAATATGGGCCAGTAATCGTCTAAATGATTACTGGGGGGGGGAAAGGGAAAGGACAGAAGAACTAGAGTACTTGAATAGGAGATCTAACATCTGTATAAATCAGATTTAGAAATAAAAAAGAGACCAAAATGAAGAATATAAAAGAAACTAAAAAAGTTAAGATCAAAGAATCAGAATAGCCTACACTAAATCCCTAGTGTAGCAGATTTAAGAAGATCCAGTGAGGCAGATCACTGTGAAATTATAAACCCAAGGGATGATAATAATTTTGTGGATTTCCAGAGAGAAGGAAGGAATCAAGAATTAGAACACACAGAGGATCAAGAATCAGAAGAGCACCTGTCTATTGCAGCAACCGAATGGAAATAAAAGACAGTGAGCAATGAATGATAAACCTGAGGGGAAAAAAATTTTCAAACTGGAATTCTATAATGCAGCCAATGAATGTGAAAGTAGACTAAAGACATTATCAGATTTATAAGAGGCTCTAAAAAGATTTTCAATAGTCTTTTTTTAGGATGCTACCTAGAGGACTGTTAGGAATGGACTGCTAGGAAAACAAACAGATTTGTCCTGGAAAGGGTTAAACTGGGTGGCTCCTTGCAGGCAAGGATTCTGAGGCTCCATCTAACTTACTTTGGACATGTTGTGAGGAGAGACTGGTCCTTAGAGAGGGACATCATGCTTGGGAGGGTGGAGGGACAGCGCAGGAGAGGAAGGCCCTCTATGAGGTGGATTGATTCAGTGACTGGGATAATTGGGATGGGAGTGTCGGAGACAGTGCGATTGGCACAGGACAGAGCGGAGTTTAGGGCTGTTGTACATAGGGTCGCTATGAGTCGCAAGCAACTCGACGGCACATAACAACCTAGAGAAGAGTGAGACCAGGCTGCTCCTTAGAGGCAAGAATTCTGAAACTTTGTCTGAAATACTCTGAACAAGTTGCAAGGAGGGACCAGTCCTTGGAGAGGGACATCATGTTTTGTGTTTGCACTACAACTCCTTACCACTGAGCCACCATGGCTCCTTTAAATGATAATACACAGAAAATTAGGCAAATGAAGCATGATCTTATGAAAAATAATAAATCATAATATACTATATGATCAGTTGAGGTGAGGACTGCATTACAAAATTCTAATAATATAAAGACACCACATGGTTTAAAATCAAGAAAGGTGTGTGTAAGGGCTATATTCTTTCTTAAATTGAATAGGACTATATCTATTCAATTTGTATGTTTAGCAAATCATTTGAGAAATTGGACTTCATGAAGAATGTTGCAAGAAGACTGGAGGAGTACAAACTGTAATATACAGATGATTTAACTTTGCTTGCTGAAGGCAAGGAGGGCCTGAAGTGCTTACTGTAGAAGAGCAAGGACTACATACAGCCTTCCACTTGGATTGCATTTCAACATCAAGAATACAAAAAGCCGTACCACTAGCAATAAGCAATGTCACGATAAATGGGGACGAGACTGAAGATGTCAATTTCATCTTACTTAGATCCACAATCTTGGCACCAGAAGTCGGGAGATCAGGTAACGTATTGTTTTGGGAAAGTTGGCTGTCAGAGATCTCTCAAAAATTCTGAAGAGTAATGAAGTAAGTTTAAAGACCAGGTGTGCTTGATTCAAGCCATGGTCTTACCAATTACCTGCTATGCATCTGAGAGCTGGAAAATGAATAAAAATAGCAGAAAAAAATGATCCCTTTGAGTTGTGTTGGAAGGAAATACTGAATTCCCAAAAGAACAAGCAGATATATCTTGGAGAAAGTACAGCCAGAGTGTTCCTTAGAGACAAGAGTAGTGAAGCGTCATCTCACACACTTTAGGGCAAGCTGTTAGCAGGGGCTATTTCTTGGAAAGGGACATATTACAAGGAAAGGTTGAGGGTCAGAGAGAGAGGACAACTCTCAATGAGATGGATCAACACAGTAGTAATGGGTTCAAGCATGTCAGAGATGACAATGATGGCAGAGGACAGGCCAGGGTTCAAATCTGTTGTTCATAGGGTCACTATGAGTCATACTTGACTTAACAGCACCTAATAGCCAACTGCAACAATACTATTAAAGTAAAATGAACATTAAATTCAGATCACAATAAAATTGGAAAGGTAGAGATATGGGTACAGTGCTGGTATGTAAGTCTTACTTTCCAAAAGGAAGAAATACTACCTAAAGGTGAACGGAAAACATTAGTAACAAGAGAAATATCTGATCTGTTAATGATAAGAAGTTATACTGTTACAGAAGGGGATGGAATTTTAAATGAAAATCTAACTCTGTCTCTAGAGCATATACATATATCACAGAAAAAAAATACATTCAGTTTGAAAAAAGGAAAAAGAAAAGGTAAAATAAAATTCCACACTATATGAAAATCACTGTGTTTAAAAAAAAAATTAAAAAATCATCCATTCTATTGCTGAACATTACATTCTGTTGTGCAAGAGAAGTAAAAAAAGACTTGAGATCCAAGCCAGACCTGACAGGCAGGGAGGGCATGCATGTCTTGTTGATCCATGTCTCAGAGTATGGGCCACCGTATTTATTAAAGAAGTGAATGGATGAAAAGAATCTGAAGTCTTTAGCAGAAAGAGACTTCTTTGTTTTTTAAAAAGATATACATATAGCACTAGAAGAGAGTAATTCTGTTGTGGTACTAGTAACAGAAAAGATTTCACCAAAATAAAGAAAATTGCTCCAAATGTTATATGTAGAAGGCATGAAAGAAGGTGTTCCAGGTACAGAAGCATGAAATATTAAGTGGACCAAACAGGTGAAGAGCTAATCTGTTTCTCTAAAATGTATTTACCTAAATATATTTTGAGTTCTTGGTACATAGCAGTATTGTGAATATATATGGCCATTAAAAATGTTCACAAGAATATAGAAATAGCTCAGATGTTCAACCACAAATGAATGGACTGAGAAATTATGGTACGTCCACACAATGGAATACTATGCAGCACACAGAAGCAATGACTTCATAAATTACTACCTAACATGGGAGGGACTAGATTGTGGGTACTCAAGACTGTGGGGTAATGAGACTGTTGTCATTTGATAATGTATTTCAAGTTTCCCATAATAAAAAGTTAAAAGGAAAATGGTAAGGGGAGGGACAGTATTTACTGAATTTTTAAGTGACAGTGTGAGTACAGAATTGCTGCTATTTTCTCACATCAACCTAAGTAAGTTTTTATTCATTCTAGATCACTTCAAGCATGGAGATAAGTGTAACTTACCACCCAACAGGCATTTCCAAGATCAGCAATCTTCACTTGGAGCTTTTCTGCATTTTTTGGCTCAAGAGGATTAACAAGAAAATTCCCAGCAGTAGATTTCCCTACAGACAATAGGTATCATCATTGAGACTACCAATAGAGTCTTGAAAATGGAAAGGTTAATAAAAACACACCCAGGCACCCAGTGAGCAACCTGCAATACATTTTCTTACACAAAAATGGCATGAAGATTATGTCAACTCAAAGTGCCCTGACCGATCAGCTTCCTCCTTGTATCCTGTGAAACACCAAAGAGCTCCTGAACTGCTAGGGGAAATAAGAGAGTACAGCTGTCCTGACAGCACCAAGTGCAGTACACACCAGTAAGTGGTCAATAAAATCCAAAGTGACCACATATTTACACATTCACCTGACGCAAAATTTATTTACAAAAACAAACGCACTTCTAGTCTAGATACTCGGTAGTACATTGCTCAAGGAAGGAGTGCTGGGAAAGTATGTCTACAGAGGTACCTTTGTTGTCCAGTGGTCCATTATGTTCTTGTTCTTGCTCATTTTCACAAGGTATCTCTGCTCGAATGCTTTCCTGAAGTTGGCTGATGTCCCGGTCTACATTGGAGGAAGGCTGGCACATCATGGTATCTGACGGCTCCAAGGCTACAGGTGTACAAGTGTCTATTTCTTGAGAGGTGTTGTTATCTCCATTTTGTGAGCTGAGGATACTAGGTTCCTGCTTCAAATTTTGGATGATAGAGTCATTAGCATTATGGAGATCCTCCTTAAGCCTCAATGTGCCTTTATTACTGTTCTCAGCATATTTAACAGTTTCAAGGACTCCATTGCAATTAATTTCTGCTGCACCACCCTCTACAACATGTTCCACAAGTGTTTGATCCTGGACAATGGTGCTTGCCTCTTCTAAGGAACAAACAAACAAAAACCATGTATGTGTACGCATGCGAGAGAAAGAACAGAAAAAAATCTCTTGACAGGATTAAAATATTTTCTAGAATGACATAAAAGCCATGACTGAGTGTCTAAAACCTACTTAAGGAAGGACAAAGATCTTCCTAACATTATACAAATGCTAAATTAAATCTATGTCCCATTTCTAGAGAAACGTTAGAAATCACATTTCAATATTACCTGCCTAACATTTATCACAAGTTCTGTATGCTTACAGTATGAGGACACCCCCAGAGATGTGCTGAATGTATGAAACCATTATATTATATAACAATGATATATAATGTTAAAGTTTGTCATAAAGTAAGTTTTGTGATGCTCTATTTATACCAAGTTTTTCTTGGGTCATTTTATTAGGTGGGTTCTCTTTCAAGGGTTTTTCAACAGGACTCTCTGATTCTTCTTGCTTGTTTGGTCTTTTTTGCCCAGGGCCCGACTCTTTCTCCATTTCCTCAATTTCCTGCATTCGCTTCTCTAGTAATTCTGCCTGGCGCTTCTGCTTCTTCTTCAATTTCTTCTTCTTATTCTTTGACATTTTGTCAGCCTGGGCGGAGATTACAAACAGATAAAGCCTTCAGGTGGCTAATCCATTACTCCCTGTTGGAGATAACTGTTAACTTTAATTACTTCCTAATTAAATTTCACTCTTTCCCTAACAAAAACATTTATGTTTTCCGTTAAAAAAAAAAAAATGAGGCTACCCTTATAAAATTAAAATTAACAACAAATCTTGGGTCTTCTGAGCAGCTTTGCAGAGGGCTAGTGTACTCTTAAATCACACTAAAACTTAGAGAAGCTTCATCTCTACAAAATCACTTAAAGATTCATGAGAATTTATTGGGAAAAGTTACAGAAGCGCAGGAATATATTTTCTTTCACTTCCGAACTCTTAACAAACTCAACAACTAAGACAGAAGAACCCACACCACCCATAAATCAGAATTAAATATAGAAACACCCTATACTTACTGGTTTAGGCTGGGGAGCAGTACTGACTAGAAAAAAGAAAAGGGAAAAAAAAAAAGTAAGAATTCTAATACACAATAGGCAATATAAATCAAGATTCAGGCAAGATTTCCTACCAGAATGAAAAGTTTCACGCTTGCAGAATTTGCAGATAACACCGTAATTTTTTAAAACTACTTTAGCACATAGTTTGCTTCGTCTGACATACTTTGGACATGTTGTAAGGAGGGAGAGGTCCTTGGAGGGGGGCATCATGCTTGGGATGGTGGAGGGACAGCGCAGAAGGGGAAGGCCCTCTATGAGGTGGACTGATTCAGTGACTGGGATAATCGGGATGGGTGTGCCAGAGGCAGTGGGACTGGCACAGGACAGAGCAGAGTTTAGGGCTGTTGTACATAGGGTCGCTATGAGTCGCAAGTGACTCGATGGCACATAACAACAACAACAACACTTTAGCATAGTCCTGGTGGCTTAACAGATTTTGGGATGGCTTGCTCACCAACAAGCTGGTGATCTGAATCCACTAGCCTCGGCATCTCACCAAGATAGATTTTGTTTCAGAAACCAAAAGGGTTGAAAACACTGGATTTCAGAAAAACAATGGGCCTATAAGTAGTAATTCTGCTTTTGGTTTAGAAGGTAGACTACCATTTTGAAAAATAAAAGCACTGACAATTTCAAATGCAAGTAAAATAATTCTCATGCATTTAACATCAATAGATTCAAAGAGCTATGTCTCTATTTCTAGTTTTCATTATGAATGCCATAAAAATAACTTCTCTAGTTCCAATTATGCTTAAAGTAGAGAAATTGCTAGTTTTAACAAGGGCATCAATCTTCAGTCTTTCTCTCTAAAGGAAGTCAGTGATAAGTGAAAATTTAACTTAAGTATCAAGGAAGTTTGTTGAATACAATTAAACAACCATTACTGCAAAAGGAAAAACTGTTATCCTTATGTGATTATTAATCATAAATTGCTTATTTAAACACATAGCACTTTGTGTTAACACGAAAAACTAAATCCCAATAAAGTGCATGAAATAAAATGAGTAAAATACAGTCACGGTCATCTATGCAATGGTGAAGTCAGGATTCAAACCAGTTTGTCCAATTCCAATACTAAACGCAAGTTCTTAATACCATGTGATCTTGTCTCTCCACAGATCTCTGATCTATAGAAAGTATGTGTTATTATGTTAAGATATAGAACATCAAAATGACCATCAAAATGAGAAAGACATTTCAAAGCAACAACATAAAGCAGTTCTTGTGATACTGAATGTACATGTCTCGAAAAGATATAATCTCTAGTTTTTTCTTCATATGATAATATCGAGATAAGTTTCTTCTAAGCTAATACTATTTCTTACACATATGTGCTTCCTACATTTTGTTATTAAATGAATGAATATATTTTATTTAACTGCCTGGCAATAGGACAAAAAAAAAAAAGAGAGGCATTTATAATAAAGAATAGAATTTCTCTTTCATTTCTTCTAATAAAAACAGTCATCAAAGAAAACACACCTGCCGATCCAGAAGGCGGAGGAGCCCCTGATCGTTGCCATTCTGTTGCTTCTGCAGCCAGCCTCCGAATGTACTGCTCATTGACTGACAACAAGATGTTTTCTGGTTTAATGTCAGTGTGGATGATACGGCACTTAGTGTGTAAATAATCCAGACCCTGCAATACCTAAATGGCAAAACAGCAGTAAAGTGTTGTAGACAACACAGGATCTAAGTCTTTCTGGAGAGGAAAGAAGTCATAGCATATTAAGAAACAAAACTCCTATGACTAGAAATAAAGTCTTTTAAAATCTTTTTTTTCCCATGTTTTTTTCCAAATCTAATTCTTATAGAAATATTAACTAAGCGCAGTATAAAAACTGAAGTAAATGTTCAGTATGCCCTTTAGCACTGAAATATAGCTGATGACAGAGACTTACATTTCTCACACTCCTGCTTTTCAGATAAGATTCCTCTACCAAAAAACATTAACTTAAACAAGTCATTTGCCCTCTGAAATATTTCATTTTCTATTGGTAAAGTCTGATAGAATACTACATATAAACTAGAAAATGTCCATGACGTATCAAATTCAAACTCACTGCCACTGAGCCTAAATCAAACCCAGTAGGTTTTCAGAAGACTGCCTATCATTTTGCCCTGACATTACCGATAGATTCAAACAGTCAGACAGGTACTATCTCCAGGATACTAATACAATTCCTTAGAAACTACCAGAGTTCCCCTGTTATATAAAGCGATAATGTTTTGTTCTAGCAAGTCTATAGGTTAATATATGATTGTGTGCTAGCAGAATTTATGGATAATTTTCTTATATCTGGTACTTCATACAATTTCACTCATAATTATGATAAGAAGTAAACTTGGGCAGAAAATGGCTGTGCTAAATATTTTAATACAGAACAAAATGCAAACATTAGGGACTAAATAGGAATGAAAAGTTTAGGAAATTAAAAAACAAAAACTAACTGGAAATATAAAACTTGTGATTCTTCAAGATTATGGAAAAATCATACTGTAAAGAGTAAGATACATACTTGCTGAATAATTTTTTTGACACAAGGCAGTGGAAGCCCCTGATAATTTGACTTGATAATCCATTTGAGCAGATGATGGCCCAAAACTTCAAACACCATGCAGATATCTAGAGATTTGTTAAGAAAAAGGAACGTGCAAAAAAACGAAGGGCAAATGGACAAGACAAGGTTACATTCTATGCCAAGATTAAGTAAGTTACTGAAGAAAAAAAAAAGGCGAGAGAGGGGAGTGATTTACTGAAAAAATTATATACATCAAAACAGTGCTAAGAGGAAAGATATCACTGCAATTCACAAAACCACAAAGGCTAAACTGTTAAATCAGAAAAGAATTTTTTCTTGACTTCTAAACTAACATTCAGGCCATGGTTTTTGCAATCACTTGTTATGCATCAGAGAGTTGGACAATGACCAAGGAGGATAGAAGGAGAATTGATGCCTTTGAGCTGTGGTGCTGGAGAAGAGTATTGAGAATACCATGGACTGCTAGGAAAACAAACAGATTTGTCCTGGAAAGGGTTAAACCGGGTGGTGGCTCCTTGGAGGCAAGGATTCTGAGGCTCCATCTAACTTACTTTGGACATGTTGTGAGGAGAGACCGGTCCTTAGAGAGGGACATCATGCTTGGGAGGGTGGAGGGACAGCGCAGGAGAGGAAGGCCCTCTATGAGATGGATTGATTCAGTGACTGGGATAATTGGGATGGGAGTGTCAGAGACAGTGCGATTGGCACAGGACAGAGCGGAGTTTAGGGCTGTTGTACATAGGGTCGCTATGAGTCGCAGGCGACTCGACGGCACATAACAACAACAACACTGAATTAGTCTCAAAGCAAAGAGAAACAATTTTGTCAAAACTGAAGAGGACAATGTGCCAAATCTTAACCTAAAATCCACTAAAGTCAACATCTTTTCAAAACAGAAAACTGACTCACTTTATATGCTTTGCCATTCAGTCGATTCTGACCAAGGGCACCTCGTGTGTCAGATAAAACTGTGCTCCATAGCTTTTAAAAAAAAAAATTCCTGAGCCCAGCTCAGGAAATCAGCGTTCAACCCTAAAGCAGGCATTGTTGTTACATAGGATTTTCAGAGGCATTAAATAGCTCAGGAGGAGACTACCCATCTTTCTCTCTCTGAGCAGATGGTGGATTTAAACCCTATGCCTTAGGGTTAGCAGTGCAGGTCCTCACCACTAAGTCACCAAAGCTCCTTGTTCCATACCTTTTAATGGCTGATTTTCAGAAGTAGAAAAATGAATCTTTATTCTAGTGCCACCATGTGTTCTATTCATGTATGAACTTCTCCGTTACATCACATAATACAAGTAATTAATTGAGTCCACCCATGTGAAGGGTATTGCAGCGAGTTTATCAGGCAAAGGTTGGTGTAGTGCACCCTAGAGACTTCTACACCAACTTGAAAGTCAAGATATACAAATATAGTAATCATCTATTGTTATTGTCCAGACTTTTATTTCAAATAAAATCACCAGGAAAAACCTGAGCTTTTGGGAAAAGTGCCCACTCCGGGGCTATTATGAACTTGAACTCCTTGAAAACATGTCAACGGGAAACAGAAACCAGTTTGAAGAGGATGTCACTGGCCCAGCTTGAGAGCATTTCAACCTCAAAATAGTGAAAGGTGTATGAATTAAAATAAGAGAGAAGATGAGTCCATATTGATATTAAAAAGTGGGAGAGATAAGGGAAATGTTAACTTTCAGAGGAAAGTCTAATAACAAGTACACAAAGCGTGACAACAGAAAAAGGACCATATTATAATCACCATGGTAATAAATAAATTATTCCGGTAAGAATCAGTACATACTTAAAAAATTATTTTGTGAAAAAACTATTTGGGAAAAGGGCCACTTGGTTTCAGACTAGTACCACATGAATTATTATTTATACAAAAAGAAAAGGCATTTTTATAAGAGAGATATCTGGAAGACAATGCATTAACAAAGAGATCAAATTTACTGCCATCATGGTGGAATAAATTCACATGATAACCTTTGATATAATGAGAAGAATAAAACATGGCATCCACGTGGTATTAAAACAAATCAACCTATTAGGAGACTGCTGACTGTTACGCCGCCAGTGTGCTCCAGGGAACCACTGATTTTCCTAGTTGCTTTCTTCCAGGCTCTGCCCAGTGGACAGGATGGCCCATGGATATCAGAGAACTTGCCCGTCAGAAAAACATCAAGAAAACCCAGGAGATTAGCAAGGGAAAAAGAAAAGGGGACAGCCTGACTCCCTCTCAAAGCAGAGATATTCTGAGATCATGCAATAAATGCAGAAGGCGGCTAGTGAGAAATCTTCACAGGCAAGAGAAAAATGACTGGCTAATATGGAAAACCTGGGTGCTACAGCCAACTAGGTGTATCATACATGCTAAAATCAAGATTTTATAAACAGTCATTACATATGTTATCATTTATCCTTACAGAACAGTCTATTTTAAACTTTACCTTTTGACCTGATTTTAGTGTGAGGTTTTAGAACTCCTCTTTGAAAAATAAAACCACCACCATGCATGGAAAAAAAAAAACAAAACACCAAACCAAAAGCAAAACAAACCAAGCTACTCTTAGCAACTCAAATCCAACCTAAACCTGATTTTTTTTTTAAATTTTTATTATTTTTGTGTGAGTGTACCATCAAATCAGATCTGACTGGTACAGGAGGAGATTGTCCCTCCTTCCCCAGCAGAGCATCTGGTGGATTCGAACCGTGCGTCTCTGGGATTGTAGTTGCAGCTCCTTGCCACTAGGCCACCAGAGCTCCCCCTAAACCTGAATTTAATCATAAGGAAATAAAGCCAAATTAGGAACAAGGCAACGTATTCATTCTCTTGAACAAATACAAAGTTAATGTTATGAACTGTTCCAAATTACAAATTGAAGGGTCAGACTACCTCATGGAAATGGCCCCTACAGAACATCATGCTCAGAAAAGCAAATTATCAGTGAAAAAGAGAACAATCTTATCCAGAGTCGGATACACAGAGTGGCTGAAACAATGGTATCAAACAAACATAGCAACTACTGTGAGGATAGTGTAGGACAGACAACACACTTCATGAGGCTGAACTCAGGGTCACTATGAGTGGGACTTACCGGACAGCACTCACCAATACAACAAGCAGCACTGGTACATACTTTTATCAAAATTCAAACCACCGATGAAGGTTAAGAGTTTCTTCACAAACGTATTTCTGCTAATGAAGACTATCCTGGCTATGTAACTTGTGATGAGTTCATGTAATCATCAATCAATAATTACCCATAAAAGGCTATAAAATTGCAAACTCCTGCCTATGGGAAATGATAAACAAAGAATCTGGCTTCTTTAAATAAACTGCATGAAGAAATACTTAAGAGATAATGCCACTTGCAATGTATAGACTTTATGTTGATCTGGAATTAAATAATAAACAAATGAAATGGAAAACAAAAATCATACAGCCTTTGGAGAGATCTTGTCTTTCAGAGATACTTTATAAATATAACATAAGGTAAAATTTGGCACAAGATTACCAGGAGGAATAGACAACCAAACCAAAATTGGTTAGGAATCTGAACCTCTTGAAATAAGTGCTTTTGCATGGTATGTTTTTAAAAAATACCAACTGATTAAATTTTTTAAAAAAAAAAGGATTCCCTCCCTTAGGTATTCTCGTATATCTTCACTTCAAATTTTAACTTTTGAGAGGAACATTACATTTGACAACTTTAACCCTCCTTGCTGAAACTGAGGAGGACCTGAAGCGCTTGCTGCAGAGTGTCATGGACTGTAGCCTCCAATATGGACTGAGGCTCAATGTCAAGACGACAAAGATTCTCACCACTGGGCCAATTGGCAGCATTAGGATGGATGGTGAAGAGATTGAGATTGTTCACAGCTTTCATTTGCTTGGCTCCACAGTCAACACTCTTGGCACCAGTAGCCAGGAAATTAAAAGACATATTGCCATGGGAAAGTCTGCTATTAGGGACCTCTCCAAAGTACTGAAAGGCAATGGTGTCTCTCTGGAGACTAAGGTGTGTCTGATACAGGCAATCACTTGTTATGCATCAGAGAGTTGGACAATGACTAGAAAGGATAGAAGGAGAATTGATGCCTTTGAGCTGTGGTGCTGGAGACGAGTATTGAGAGTACCATGGACTGCTAGGAAAACAAACAGATTCATCCTGGAAAGGGTTAAACTGGGTGGCTCCTTGGAGGCAAGGATTCTGAGGCTCTGTCTAACATACTCTGGGCATGTTGTAAGGAGGGACTGGTCCTTGGAGAGGGACATCATGCTTGGTAGGGTGGAGGGACAGCACAGCAGGGGAAGGCCCTCTATGACGTGGACTGATTCAGCGACTGGGGTAATGAGGATGGGTGTATCGGAGACGGTGCGATTGGCACAGGACAGAGCAGAGTTTAGGGCGGTTATACATACATAGGGTCGCTATGGGTCGCAAGCGACACGACAGCTTATAACAACAATTCTGTATTAAATTATATGCAGTGACATAAAATTCCTGAGATAATAAAAAGAGTGAAAATACTGAGTAAGAAGTATACTTAGGATGTATTTATAAATAAAAATTACTATAGAGACAAAATATGTATGAGAAACAACCCTAAAAGCAGGCCCTATTGTTGTGTGCCACTGAGTCAACGTTCTGTATGGAACAAACTCATAGCTGACCCTCTAGTGGATTTTCAGAGGCAATAAATCGCACGGGAAGAGAATGCTGATCCTCCGTGGAGTAGCTAGTGCATTTGAACTGCAAGTCTTTGGAAGTGCAGCACAGTTTCTTACCACTAGGCCATCAGGGCTGATTTATAAAAATATAAGCATTGAGGTGTCAATAAAACGACACTGAACAGATAATGGGAGTATAACATACGGTCCAGTTGTCCCCTAACTATTTTTCATACCTGCTATAGAAGTAGAATAAAACCAGTTTTTATATATATATAATCTACTGCAGCTATCTTTTTAGTATTTGGACCTTTATATTTCAATATAAGAAAAGACAAAGACAAGAGATGAGAAAAAGCAAGATGCCAAGAGACAAAGAAAAACAAAAATGTGAGAAGGAAGAATTCTAGAACCCATTAACCTTTAATACAACATCCCAAATTACATCCCAGTAGGAACATATGATGCCAAGAAAGCTGGAAGAAGTAGAAAAAAGGGTGGAGAAAAACCCTAAAGGCAAATGGAGGACAGAAATTCTGCACAATGACAAACATCACAGGACAAAATTAGGAAAATAGTTATTATGACTTCTGACATAGATACATTCTCCCTACCCTTCATACACACATACTTTCAGAGTAAGCTATCTCCAAAATGACCACAGTACACATAAGACAGCTTTAAAAATGAGGTGGTTGAGCCTTACAAATATTTCTCTTAGAAATCCAGGTATCTGTGATCTATATTGTTAGGTATCAGAGAGTTGAGAATGACTCACAGTGACCCTATGAACAACAGATCTAAACCCTGTCCTATCCTGTGGGATCTTCATCATCTCTGACAAACTCGAACCCACTGCTGCAGTCATTTCATTGAGGATGCTCCTCTCTTTTGCAGATGCTGCATCTTTTCAAATATGATGTATCTTCCCAAAGAATAGCCTCTCCTCGCATCATGTCCAAAGTATGAGAGACAGGACTTTACCATCTTTGCCTCCAAGGAGCACTCGGGTTGCACTTTTTTCAAGACATACCTGTTTGTTCTTTTGGTAGTCCACTGGATACTCGGTACTTTTATCCAACACCACAGTGCAAATGCAACAGTTCTTCTGTCATCCTTATTCGCCGTCTCTCCAATTCACAGCAGGTGTAAAGGGAGTACAGCTTGAATCGGGAGCATCTTAGCCTTCCAGGTGACATCAGTGCTCTGAAGTATTTTAGAGAGGTCCATGCCATGACAGTATACTTGCCTAATGCAAGATAGCTCCTTGCTGTTCCAAGGAAGATGAAATCAATGACAGCTTCAATCCTTTCTCTATCTATCATAATGTTGTCTATTGGTCCCATGGTAAGAACTTTTGTTTTCTTGATGTGGAGATGCAATCCATACCAAAGGCTGTAATTCTTGATCTTCTGCAGTGTTTCAAGTCCTCCTCACTTTCAGCAAGCAAGGCTGAGCCATTTGCATAATGCAGGTTACTGATGAGTCCTCCTCAGAACCTGATGCCACATTCCATTTCTATGATCTATATCCTAAGTAAATGACACACAACTAACTTCAAATGATAAAGAAGTTCACATTATCATCGGCTCCCCTTCCTTTTCCATCTCCTCTTTAGCTCTCTTTGTTAAAACCCCTTTGTATAAAGTGCAGAAATGGTAAAATGACAAGTTTTTCCAAATAATTAATGAAAAGATTATCTGCACTCTTCATACCAAAAATTCTATCTTTTACTCTGGAAAAACCTGACAGACCTTTATAAACATGGTTATGTCCTTTTAATTAGGATACAACTTTGACAGTAACTTGTGAAAACAAATCATTTAAGATTTATTTTAGCTTTCTAAAATGTTGGATAAAAACATAAAACAAGTCATTGTCTCCATTATGACACAACATAAATATACTTGTTTTAGATTAAGCATTATCTAGATGCATGGTCTCTTCAAAGTTAAAGTTCTAGTGAAAAACAAACCAAATCATGCTTTATTAGTATTTACCATGAAAAAGTATTTTGTTAGCTGAGAAAGGTAACAGAATCTTTACTTAGTAATAAAAGATATTTTCTAAAAATAAGTTCAGTTTCGTTTGCCTTAAAAGAGGAAAATGCCTTAAGCAACACTGAAAAATCATACCACATGATAAAATTCACATCTATGTTTTCAGAAGTTTACAAAAATAGGTAATTTTACTATTGTTTGCCTTGAGAAAAAGAGACCAATGCTATTTGCACAATGTGGTTCCTGTCTTTGGGACAAAGCTATTTCATGACTGAATCTCAAACATGTTCTTAAAAGGATACGAGTTCCATTAACTCCTGATATTTTGAAGTCATCTAGAAGTTGAACAACCATTTCTCTATTTGGGTCATTGGGATCTGAATTTCGAACCTGGAGTAGAGAAAAGACAGTATTTAGCAAAAACAAAAGCATAGAATTAAGTCAAATGGTAAGGGAGGGAATTTAGCCAAAGGTACTATCTGCAGCAAATAAAACAAATGGTTAATAACTTTAAAAATTTAAAAAATGTCTCCCACAAGGAAACAAACTAAAATGTCAATAGTCCAACAGGCAAACAATCTAAATATTCTTTCACAAGAAATTAACAAAGAATATTTTTCTAATTCTATCGATTTGCTGCTCAAAGTGCAACCCAAAGACTGACAACTATTGGTTTACACACCATGAAGAGTGAAGGAGTTTTTCAAGAATGCAAATCAACTGTTGCAACAGTGCTTTCTTTTATTTAGCTAAAACTTGTTTTTCCCAAAGAAAAAGTTCCTCAGTAAACAAAGTATTATGTTGATTTACTTTTTGGCAAAGTTACCTATCTGACATTTTGAAAAGCATTTCCTTAAAATTCCTCTGACGTAAGTAACATCATTCTACAAATGAAAAATCTAAGGATCAGAAGAAATTAATGTTATACCAGTATAAAGCTGGGCTTAAAAGCCAGAATGAAATGAGTTCAGAGAAACCTCATCACACCAGTTCCATATTACCAAATAAGCAGATACTGTTGTTGTCTTCTACCCTCTTTTTAAAGGTATTGAGAACTTTATGGTCAAAATTACCTATACTGGAAGAGTTTACTACATGGTATTTATGTTAAATCAATAAAATTTGAATCAAAATGCTCTGCAGTTCAAAAATATGATCCAATACTCACTGATTTCAGCAACCGAATCTCATCTAGTGCGGTTTCAGTATAATGTTCAGCGCTTTTAACTACTTTCATTGCCACAAACTTCTTTCCCCTATGAAACAAACACAGGTAATTAGGAGTAAGTGACCCACTATTACTGTTGTTGTTGTTATGAGCCATCAAGTCAGAGCTGACCCCTCCAGTAGTTTTCAGAGGCAAAATATGACCATCCTTCTCCTGCAGAGCAGCTTGTGGATTCAAAGAACTAAATGCCAAAGCAGCACAGTTCCTTACCATGAAGCCACCAGAGCTCCAGACTGAGATAAATGGTAATGCTTACTTTAGGAAGCCAATATTTATCTCCGAATGGCTGAAGACACTCATGTTAATACAAGTTTTCCTTCTCACTCTCTTGCCACTGGCAATGGAATCTGAATGAAGTAGTACAAATACTGATGATTTTGTTATTTCTCTGTACATGAATAGTCAAGTTACCCACAAAAAAGTACTAAGAAGACTGACTTTACATTGAAAAAAACTATAATGTCACCCAAACTTCCCATAAGTAAAAATCTTCTTAAAGTCTGAATCCCAAGTAACACCATCAAAAGGAGATAAGGGGAAAAAAATAGGAATCATAAATACACTGCATAGTAAACTATCATTTAAGAAGACAGAAAAAATATTTAGATAAAAACAATGACAAGAATCATAAAAATGAGATGACAGAAAGCATTATAAGGAGCATAATAACATAAAAGGCCTAAATTACTCTCACAAGAGCAAATTATACACTTGTAGATAAACAAATGTTGTGTGAAGAGGTATTTTTTATTGTCTCTGAATTTTATTAAAAATGTAGAGAAAAACAAACCTTTCTGAAAATGAGAGAACAAACAATTTCACCAAGCTTGTGTAGGACTTACTCTCCAGGAGAGAAAGATGGGCAATCTCCTATGGTAAAAGACTAGCTACCTAAGAAACCTGATAAAGGCTGACATCACTGTGAATCAACTAAGTAACAGTGAGTTTGGTTTCAGGTTACTGGTATCAATCATCTTCCTATCTCTAAAGATAGGGGTAAATGTTACTGATACTTCAGAGAGAAAAGGGATTTGCTCAAGAGCATAAAGATTATTACCAAGAATATGTCAGTCTAAAATAAACAAACTGTAGCCCAAATCATCTTAAAACCTCAGATATTACCTAAACAAATCTCCTGAAGAACTAACTAAAACTTACTGAATATCCCATGACAACCACACTGTTGAAAAGTGTCCCCAACCCAGTTTTCGGATCACGTGGTATCTTCCATTAAATAAGTCTCCAATTTTCACAAGATGATACCCTCCTAGAAGAAACAACGGGAAAGAAAATACAGCTTTAATGAGAGAAATAGGATAAGAAATTATTATTATTATTTGCCTAAGAAAGATGGGCACTCTCCTCCCGTGGGATACACTATCTCTGAAAATCTGCTGGAGGGTCGGCTGTGAGTAGGTTCTGGCTTGCAGCATAACACCACCACCACCACCACCACATCTTTTATCAACTAAGCATTGTTTCTCCTATATAAACAATTAACAACCAAATCAGCCAGCATATTACTGAGCTCATTAAGGAAAAAGAAAAATCTAAGCAAGCCTACTTACACTGAGTCAATGATGTTGTATAAAGCAGCTACCTACTTTCAGAAGCCACCAACTTCAAAGATTATTTATCAAAATACCCTTGTCCCTCAATAATTTAACAGATTTATCTAAACACAAATCTACTTATATCTACACACTACTGCAGTCTTGAGACTTTTTTTTTCTTAGAGAGATTAACAAATCTTATTTATTAGTTAAAAAAAGATAAAATAATATAAGGGGTTTTCTTCTCCCAAAGTCCTTAAAAGGCTAGCAGGATTTCTTTGGGATAAAGGTATCAGTCTTTGATAACAATTGAAAAAATACCATATTCTTCTCAAGATGATACAGAAGTACATTTTATTTTAAAACATCCAAACATCCTGGAAAATCTCATAAGCAGAAAAGATAGCCAGCATAAATATCTGTAACTCTAGTTTTCAACTGATTCTTCAAGAAAAAATTAGAATTTAAAAAAAAAATCTACACATCTTCAAGAAGATGCACCGCGGTTCAAATCCACCAGATGCTCTGCTGAAGAAGGAGGGACAATCTCCTCCTGTACCAGTCAGATCCAATTTGATGGTACATGCACATAATAATAATAATAATTATTATTATTATTATAAAAATAATCTACACATCTCAAAACAACTATGAGATATCATCTCACCCCAGTAAAAAGAACAAAATTTAACAGAACAGCACTAAACAACAAATGCTGGTGAGGTGGTGGAGAAAATGGAACCCTTATTCACTGTTGGTTTGAGAGTAAAATGGTGCAGCCACTATGGAAGGCAATACAGCGCTTTCTCAAAAAGTTGGAAACAGAAATACCATTTGAGCCAGCAATCCCACTACTGGGAATATACCCTAAAGAAATCAGAACTGCCACCCAAGTAGGTATATACACACCCACCTTTATTGCTGCTTTGATCACAATAGCAAAGAGCTGGAAACAACCCAAGTGCCCATCAACAAACAGATAGAGAAGCTGTAGTATATTTAAACAATGGAATACTATGCTGCACTGAAAAACAAGGAACTTATGAAATATTATACAAAATAGGTGACCTGGAGGACATTAAACTGAGTGAAATATCTGTCACAAAAGGACAAATACTGCATAGTGCCACTGTTGTAAAGCAGGACTGACATTAGGGTTGGGGGAAACTAAGTGGGGATAAATAATGTACACTGCATTGAAACAGATGAGGGAGAGAACTGTTTAAAAGTAATATATGATTAGGTATTACTGTCATGACAAGAGTCCAGAATGAAAGCTGAATAGTGGAGTGGATTTGTTGGGGGTGATTGTTTAAAAATGAAAGAATTTTTTTTTTTTACTTTTCAAAGAGAAAAGTGAACTGGAGGGAGGGGTGGTCAGGGAAGAAAGTGTATAACAATGAAAGAATGGAAATCCAAAGTCTCTCTAAACTGTCATTAAAATAAAAAAAAAACAAACATTAAAAAATAAATCTACACATCAAACTATTACAATGCCTGCTTAAGGTTGACTGCATTAGAAGTAACTTTTATTTTCTTCTAAGCTTAATCTCTTTCTGAAAATGTCTTAAAGAAGTATCATTTTCAGACTAATAAAAAGTTTAAAAAAACCTAATAAAAAACTAGGTATTAATAAATTCAGTTCGACTAAGGGTGAATAAAGCCTTGAAGGTCCAATGTCAAAGTACCCCGCTAACTGGAAAGCCAGCAATTGAACCCGTAAGTCACTCTGTACGAGAAAGATGTGGCTGCTTGCTTAATTCAACAATTTTCAGCCTTGGAAATCTTATGGGTCAGTTCTACCCTATTTAATATCAACCCAAGTTAATATCAACAACAGCAGAAGAAATTTTTGTTTTATTTTCATTTTTAAAGAGCTAATACTATTTTATACAGTGGGTTACTAGTTGATAAATTGGTATTTGAGAACCACCAACTACAAATGGTCTCTTCCTGAAAAGATTTATAACACCAGACACTTGATGAAGGGTCAGAGGGCTGCCCTGAGTCATAATTAATAGTAGTGGGCATGGTTTTAGAAAGAAGACCCAAACTGTGTTTATAATAAACTAAACATCCAAATGAGAAATTACAACTGCATGAATATGTCTTAGCTGGGATTGTTTTCCTTACCTTTACAATAATCGTTAGGATCTTCTTGCTCATCGTCATCAGACCCCAGGATCTCCTCTTCCTGTTCTGGTAGATCACTCTCAGAATGAGGGACAGAGCCTCGGTGCTGAGTTTCAGATCTAAGAAATGATGTAAAAATGTTCATTTCATATGAAGAGGAGAAAACAAAACTTTAAGAAATTTCATGAATTAGTTTATCTTCCTATCTCTAGGTCATATAGACAAAATACTACCAAATGGCAATCTAGGAAAACAGTATCACCTATAGCTTTACCTCATATTAGGAAAGGACTGCTCTGTAAAGAAAATCAATACATAGGATAATCAAATTATGTTTGGGAAATATATTAAAAATATAAAAGGGGAAAAAGCCACAGTGACTGTCAGTATTAATCCCTGATAAAATCTGGATACTTTCCAGCATTTTGTCTTATTTTTATCAAAACATATTCCATATTTTAAAAAAAAAATTGTATCTTGATTATCCTAGCAGGTCATAAACTATTCTCCCACATTCCTGTGCAAATTCTTAAATCTTACACGTTTCCCTTAGAACTATTCTTACTATTAGTACATTCCACAGTTGGATACCAAATTTGTTTGTAATTTTTCATTTCTAAAAAGAAAATTTTACATATTTTTATATACTAGTATTTAGATTTCTCTATTATAGAAATATTTTCTTTCATGAAAAGAACACGGTAAGTGTAGAAAATTTGGAAAAACAACAAAAACCATTTGAAAACAAATTCAGGAAGACCTCATTTTATCACACTTTCCAGTTGCTGAGTTCCTTACAAACTGAACGTATTTTGGTGCCATTTTTCCAACAGCAAGTGCTCACTTTGTATCTCTGTCATATTTTGAGAATTCTCACAATATTTCAAGCCTTTCCAAAATGTTACTGCATACCCATAACATTTATCTGTACTTAGAAAAGTGTGTGATTCCCTTTTATAAATTTCACTTTTATTGTGATGGTCTGGAACCAAACCTTAGATCTCTGAAATATGCCTGTGTATACTATTTACGCAAACTACTAACATTTTGTAGCATTTCCCCTTTTAGACTTTAGCCATAAACATTTCGGTTTTAAGTGGCACTTTGGCCTCAAAGTATTGTACAGCTTTTTTTTTTTAAAAAACAAAACAAAACAAAACAACCCGAACAGAAACCACTGTCTTGCACTATTCTTCTAACATTTTGGCATACCATATAGTAGATGGATTTCCAAAATGGCTGGCCGTGCTGAGCAACACCTCCATTAGCCATATATGGGCTTTTTAGATAAAATAGTATTTTGTTGTTATGTGCCGTAGAGTCGCTTGCAACTCATAGCGATCCTACATACAATAGCCCTAAACTATGCTCTGTCCTGTGTCAACCGCACCGTCTCCAACACACCCATCCCGATTACTCCAGTTGCTGAATCAGTCCACGTCATAGAGGGCCTTCCCCTCCTGCACTGTCCTCCCACCCTACCAAGCATCATGTCCTTCTCCAAGGAC
>NW_006399767.1:25150162-25155923 GCF_000299155.1 Elephantulus edwardii | reverse complement strand
GGTAGTTCTCTGCTAATGTGCTGTTCCAGTCGTTTTTGGATAATCTTCAGTAGAGTCTTGCTTGCATGTGAAATCAATGAGATTGTTCTATAGTTTCCACACTCAGTTGGGTCACCCTTCTTTAGGATGGGAACAAATACAGATCTCTTCCAGTCAGTTGGCCAAGTGGTTGTTCTCCAGATTTCTGGGCAGAACTTGGTGAGGACATCCAGGGCAGCATTCATTAGCTGAAATATGTCTATTGGTATACCTTCTATTCCTGGGGCCTTATTTTTGGCTATTTCCTTCAAAGCAGCTTGAACTTCTTCTTTCATCACCACAGGCTCTTGCTCATATGTTATTTCGTGAAATTCTTCTGTGTCTGCCAATTCCTTTCGATACGGTGACTCAGTATATTCTTTCCTTCTTCTTTTAATACTTCCTGGATCATTTAATATTCTGCCGAAAGCATCCTTGATTATAGCAACTCGAGGTTTGATTTTTTTCTTCAGTTCCTTGAGCTTAAGATATGCTGAGCGAGTTTGGCCCTTTTGATTTTCTGACGCCAACTCCTTGCACATTTCACTGTAATAATTTACTTTGTCATCCTGTGTTGCCTTTTGAAATCTTCTATTCAACTCTTTTGTATGTTGAATTCTTCCTTGTGCTTTGGCTTCTCTGTGCTACAGTGCAATTTTTAGAGTCTCTTCTGACATCCACTTTGGTCTTCCCTTCCTCTTCCGTCTTTGCAATGATCATCTGCACTCTTTCTGGATTATACCCTTGATATCTTCCCACAACTAATCTGGTCTTCGCTCATTAGTGTTCAAGGCCTCAAACCTGTTCCTGAGATGATTCTGAAATTCAGGTGGGATATACTCAAAATCATATTTTGGTTCCCGTGGACTTGGTTTAATTTTCCTCAGCTTCAGCTTGAACTTGCATATGAGTAGTTGGTGGTCTGTTACACAATCAGCTCCTGGCCTAATTTTCACCACTAATATTGAGCTTCTCCAGTGGTTCTTTCCACAGATGTAATCAATCGGATTCCTATACATACTATCAAGTGAAATCCATGTATATAACCTGCGTTTATATCTCTTAAAAAACGAATTTGCAATGAATAAGTTATTGATTGTGCAAAATTCAATCATCCTCTCTCCAGTTCCATTTCTGTCACCGAGTCCATGTTTTCCAACTACTGAATCTTCTTCTTCCGAACTTTTGCATTCCAGTCACCCATTATTATCAATGCATCTTGATTGCATGTTTGATCGATCTCTGATTATAAAAGTTGGTAAAAATATTCTAAATTCTCTTCCTTGGCTCTGGTTGTTGGTGCATATATCTGAATGATAGTGGTATTCACTGGACTTCCTTGTATGCTTATGGATATTATCCTGTCACTCACAATATTGTACTTAAAGATAGATCTTGCAATAGCTTTAACTATGAAAGCAACTCTATTTTTTCTCACCTTTTCATCTCCAGAATAATATAGCATATGATCATCCGACTCAAAATGCCCCATGCCAGTCCATCTCATCGCGCCAATGTCAATATTTATGTGTTCCATTTCTTCCTTGACAATATCTAATTTTCCTACCTTCATGGTTCTCACATTCCATATCCCAGTCACTAGTATCTGCTTACAGCTGTTCCTCTTCCTTGGTATTTCCATATTTGAAAGCTCAACCTCAGTTGCCCTTTCTGTTATTTACATGTGTTCTATTGTACATAGGGTTTTCAATGATCTGCTATTTCAGAAGTGTATGGCCAATCCTTCTTCCCAGTCTGTCTTATCTGAATGTTCAGATTTTGAGAAGTATCAGACAGACCACCATTTTATAGAAAAAGTGAAAGATATATACCTTATTGTGGAGTTAACCATTAGTACCAGTGTTGTCTCTGCCTCTGGCACACGTGTCTTTACTTACTTATTTCCCTACTCCACCATCCACCAGGATATCCATCCACTTCTACCCACTCCCTTCACATCTATCTCCAATTGACCAGCCCTTGATCTGATATTTTACTTTAAAAAAAAATTGTCACTAACAATAACACAGTGACTCCTTTCTCCATGTGTCATCAATTAATTATATTCTGTACATGGAAGTGCAGGAAGAAGCAAGTCCTGGATCTGCCTTTAGGTTCTGGCACTTAATAAGAGATTTAAGCAGAAACAACAGGATCCACAGCTTCCCTTTCCATCACAGCAGAAAGGAATGTTATACATTTTCACCCAAATGTTTTCTTCTAAAAATTCAACTTAACTGATCAAATTTATCAGCAAAACTATTCATGGTATTCCTGGGTTGATACGTACCTTAGTTATTATAACTATTGATTCTGACTTTTTTCCTTTCCAACATGTTTGAATTCTTTGTATGATTCTGCCCCCGCAACCCCCACTGCCAACCTAGGTATAGAAAAGGCCTTCTTATTTGATAAAGCAGAGGGTAAATGAAAAATACAGAAACCCTCAATGAAATGAACTGACACTGACAGACACAAAAATTAACTTAAAAATACCAATGATCATGAAGGTGTTGCAGAACCAGTAATATTTTATTCTGTTATTCATAAGGTCCCATGAGTTGAAAGCTGACTCAAAAGTAACTCAATATTAAATGCATTTAATACTATAATGTTGTTGCTGTTGATTGCCTTCAAGTCAATCAAGACTCATAGCGACCCTATGAACAAAAGGCCTGAAGCCCCTCTACAACAATTAACATTTATTAAAGTTCATAGAGTTTCAGGAGGCAAGTTGTCTAGCAAGTGGATGCCACTCCTGCTTCCAAAATAATACAAAATAATATTGTAAATAAATCTAAGAAATACTGTAATACAGCAATACTAAAATAGTTACCCATGGCCTCAATGTACTCATTCTTACTGAAAACAAGCCTTTGGGAAGTTATTTAATATGGATTACATGGGTTTACTTTTCTAACCAGATATAATGTATCTGAATGACTAATATGCCAAATTTGATGGTGAAGACAATTTTAAAACCAATTCTTTTTCAAGCTTATTAGAAAATGTTGCTGCCTTTTATAATTCACTTCCCTTTTTTTTAAACAGTAAAAACTCCAGTTACAAGACTGTCAAAAGCAGGAAATAAAATACTTAAGACCAGATATGTAATGTTGGAATATTCAAATCTTGCAAGCATTATGAAGTAATTATGGTTTTAAGTCATTTAAAAAAAAAATTAAAGCTGTTTTGGAAGCGCATATATATAATTACTAAAATTTTTTAAGTTCTAATATCACTCATATGAAAGGATTGAGACTAAACTATAAATCCTAAGTAAAAAGGTAAAATACAAATTCCTACATCCCCAAATAGACTGGTGGGGAAAAAAAACTATTTTTCTCATATCAAACCAGTGGGGAAAGAGACTACCTAAGGAGGAAATCCTATTTGTAATTTTAAAAACATACTTCAAAAGTTTCTGTACTGTTTTAAATTACATTAGTGGTTTCACCATTTCCTGTTAGGTATCCTGTTTTCTCTTAACTTTCTCATTTTCACGTTGTATATTTATTAGTAATTTGTGGAGCCTAGGTGCACAGAAGGCTAATTTATAGAGATCTCTCACATCCTTATCCTTGACTGTTTGCTCTGCTGTTGTCCAGCTTCCAGTGCTGCTGCTGCTACTGATAAATACAATTAATGTCTTTCAATTCTGGAGCTTAAAAAAAAAGATCTGCTCTCTTTCTGGAGGTTCCTCTGACTCCTTAATTTTTAAAGTATCTTCTTTTACACTCATGTTTGAATTTTTCCTGACTGGAGCTTTAAAAATCCATTTTGCCAAGTACTTTGTGCACCCTTGAAAACCAACGAACTCAAAGTTCTGGGACAATTTCCAGCATTTCAGTGAAATTTTAATATTATTTGTTTTGTCTACTCTGAAGCTGACTTTGTCTAATACATTTTCTCTTTGGTTTATTTTTCTTGTTGTTTCTTTCATCTTCCTAACTTCTCGTCTTCTAAGCTTCTCCTATATTTTAATTTGCCACAAATTTTTGCTCTTGAATGTGGGTTTTTTACAGACTCCTATGTTGTTTTAATGATGCACAATCTTATCTTGAGGTTATAAATAATAGTTTTATGTTTTCTTCTGATCCTCATGTTGCCTTGGCTTTCTCAACCTGTCCTTGATCTTTACTGATGAATCAGACAACTGAGAAAAAAGATAACCATGAAAAGATAAAAATAAAAAATACAGAAACAGACACTTGAGGAGGCAACAGAGGTAGGTTGTTGTTATAAGTCAAACTAATGAGGAAAGCAAATAAGATGATGTGGGGAAAGGATTTTTCTTGATGCTGTTATTTGCCATCAAGTTGGAATCTGCTCATAACTGGCCATAGCTCCCTAACATATATTTAATTGTTTAAAAGGGAGCTCTCTGATGGCAGCTATACTGGCAACACAAAGGTATGTAATTTGAATCCACCAGTCGCTCAGTGGGAAAAGATGGGCAATTTTTTCACGTATGATTTATATATATATATATTTTCTTGTCCATTCTCCAAATATATAAAATTTAACCCAATACATCTACGAAGAGAATGTTACAAACGAAAATGCACAAAAGGACAAATTTTAATAATGCAATGCATTCAAAGGAATCAAACTTACTTGAAATCTGATCAAATTATCAGTAATGGAAGAAATTGTATTATACTAATCTTGGGTACAAAATAGAGCAAAGGCAAACATCTTGGGAGGAAGGCAGAAAGACAAAGAGGTGGAGAAGATTGTCCACTTTAGCTCTTCTAATACCCCAGCTGAACCAAAAGACATTCTGGAAGGGTAACAGAAGAGGGAGAAGGGAGCCAAATTAGCTTCAGTGCTTCTTTTCAACTTCTAACATTTCTTTCAACTCAGATTCCATTCCTGGCAGAATCCTCATTTCCTAACCAGCTTCACCCTTACCACCAAGTAAAACAAAAGTATCAAACAATAATTTACAAAGTCTCTTTTGGAAACAAATACTATGTATTTAGAATCACCAAAGAGTTTTCACATAAACATTTCAAATACAAATTAACAATGTGAGCTACCTCTTCTCTTTCCTACCTTAACAATTTTAGTTTTATAATCTAACAGTAGATTTGGGTTAAAAACACTGACTGAGGAATTAGGTGTTTTTTTTAAAAAATCTTTACTGAGATATAATTTATCAACTAATTTTTACACATAAATTTACCCATTTAGAGTGTATATAATCAATGGTTTTAGTACATCCAGAGTTGTACAAGCTGTGACTTTTCCACTGACTCTATACCTGGTTTCCAGAGGATATAACTCAAACAGGAGGAAATCATATCTTTCTCCTGTAGAACAGCTGATGGATTAGAAGCATTTGTCTCTGGGTTGGCAGCACAACTCCCTACTACTAAGTTACAGGAGCTTGCCACCATGATGGAAGCTCAAAATTTCATCATTCCTCAACCACACACCACATACAAAACATCAAACCCAACAGCAGTCATTCAGCATTATATATTATTCCTACAGTACCAAGAAACCACTAACCTGCATTCTATTTCTAGGAATGTGTCCATATTCTGGACATTTTTAGAAATGAAGTAAAACAGTAAATGGTCTTAAGTGATTGAGTCAGTATAATATTAAGTGTTGAGGTGGACAGTGTTTGGTGGAGCTCCCCGACTAAAACAAGCTTAGAAGCAGGAGTGGCATCCACTTCCATAATAGCTTGCCTATTATTTAATAGAAACCCTATGAACCAGGAGTAAGGATG
>NW_006399767.1:25144784-25147102 GCF_000299155.1 Elephantulus edwardii | reverse complement strand
AAAAAAAAAAGAATACTATTTGTTTATACTGACACACCACCTTTTTTTTTCATCCAGCAGCTGGCAGAATATATATTGGCATATTTTCACTATTTTGCTATCACTCAAGCTGTAGCTTCCAAAAGAAATTATGTCATACTCACATCATTGTTTGAAACAACCTAAGGTTAGAAACATATAATAACTATCAGCAGGTGAATGAATAAGCCCTTTAAAGTATTCTGACACAATGAAATAGCATATTCAAGTGAAAATGGATACCTGATAATTATCAGTAGGAAGGAACCATAAGAGAATTAATATAACAACCTACAGAATACATAGAAAAAAAAGCACACAAAAATCTTTATCTGTTGCTTAGGGATGGCAAAAATACAGTTAAAATATAAAGAAACACAGAATAAATTAAATGTGATGAAAAAGAGCGTCTACACCAGTAATCAGCTACCTGGGATATTTAATTCTTAAAGTGGGTGGGAACGATTTGAACATGTTTTGGTTTGTTTGTTTTTTTAAAATTATTGTTTTGGCATATTCTCAAGCATTTCCTTAAAAAAAAAACAAACAATAAACACAACTGAGATTATGTGAATAAAGAAAAGTGTGAACCACAACATATATGAATTTTGTTTGCAAACCAGTATGAATAAAATTGCTTTCAGGTCCAAGTACAAAACTATTACATGCTGGCTTGTAATTTTCCAAAAAGCACATTCCAATTTTTAAAGTCTTACTGACTTAATCCATCAAGATACTGCAGAGCTTTTCTGTGGCTAATCATACAACTAAAAGTAGTAGTGCTATACGGTTATATTAACAAATTTGTACCTGCACAAAACTTTTATAGGTTATTCATTTACATCTGTGAGTTTTATGAGACCTCAACAACTTGTATCTAAATGGATGTATCAGAATGTATGGAACTATGAACTCATTTTCCCCCAGCAAATCCTAAGAAAATTTGAAAAATCTGGAATATTAAAATACCTGTATAGGTCAAGGACTGCAGCCTATACAATATCAAGAAAACACAAGTTCTCACCACTGGGCCAATTGGCAGCATCATGATGGATGTTGAAGAGACTGAGATTGTTTAACAGCTTTAGTTTGCTTGGCTCCTGTCAACACTCTTCGCACCAGCAGCCAAGAAATTAAAAGACATACTGCAATGGGAAAGTCTGCTATTAAAGACCTCTCCAAAGTACTGAACAGCAATGATGTCACTCTGGAGACTAAGGTGTGCCTGATACAGGCCATGGTCTTTGCAATCACTTGCTATGTGTCAGGGAGCTAGACAATGACTGTGGACAATAGAAGGAGAATTGATGCCTTTGAGCTGTGGTGTTGGAAAAAGAGTACTGAATATATCAAGGACTGCTAAGAAAATGAACAGATTCATCCTAGAGAGGATTAAACCAGGCTGCACCTTGGAGGCAAGAATTCTGAAGCTTCATCTCACATACTGGACATGCTGCAAGGAGGCACCAGCCCTTGGAGAGGGACGTCATGCTTGGGAGGGTGGAGGGACAGCGCAGGAGAAGACGACTCTATGAGGTGAACTGATTCAGGGACTGGGGTAATTAGGGTAGGTGAGTCAGTGACAGTGAGATTGGCATAGGATAGAGCAGAGTTTAGGGTTGTTGTACACAGGGTCGCTATGAGTCACAGGCAACTCAACAGCAGATAACAATATATAGTTCTTGCTCTAAACAGAAATATTAAAATTTAAAGATTTTTTAAAATTAAGGTAATGTTATATTCTGCATAATGTGCTCAGTTTTATTCAAGAGGAAATACAGCCTTAAGTAGATGAGTTTAAAAAGAAGGAAGGATTAGATGAGTAAAAATAAAAAGAAAAGAACTCAAAATCAAGAACTGATTCTTTGAAAAAGACGAATTAAAGCAAACCTTTGGGAAAAAAATTAATTCCACAAGATTATAATACAGCAACATACATTAAACAAGTGAAGATACACCAACTACCATCCTGCCCCCAATGTAGCAAGTTCAGAGCTTTATGGTCAAGTACTACTGCATTTTCAGGGAAGATTTAATTGGAGGACATCAAGGTAAACTGGCAAAACATAGTCCATAAAGACAATATACTTTGGTGAAGTCCAACTGTACTCTTAAAAAATTTGTGAACAGACGAGAGCCACAGATAGGCAAGGGAGTAGAGAGGAAGCTCCCACTCACTTGCTTTAAGTGTGGCTCTGAAGGACACCTGGCCAAGGTGGCCCACATCAGGTCCTCTTGGCAGACAGGACTGACAGGCCCCACCTCCCAGCTGGAAACAAAGGAGGACGCTTCAACGATTT
>NW_006399767.1:25142455-25143929 GCF_000299155.1 Elephantulus edwardii | reverse complement strand
ACAGACATTGGGGTGGGGGGAGAAGAACGAACTGGGAAGGAGGGTAGAGAAAACAGTGCAACAATGAATGAATGAAAACCCAAAATCTCTGTAAATGTTCATTAAAACTAATAAAATAATAATTTAAAAAAATTTGTAAACAGCCATTTAATGTACAACTATTAGTCCCTCTCCTCTCAATGAAAGCAAAGTTATACCCAAAAATTTAGTCCACAGGGCTATCAACTTTTATGATTTTGAAACCAGAGAGTACTTGGCTATCACTATTGATAGCTGTTAGATCTTGCTGAATTGAATATGACTCACAGCAACCGTTTGAACAACAGATGAACAATGATAGAACCCTATTCTATCCTGTGCCAGCCTCACCATCTCTGACACTTTCAGAACCATTGTTGCAGTCACTGTGACAACTTACCTGGTTGAGGGTCTTCCTCTTTTTTGCCATCCCCGATTAAGCACGGTGTCCTTCTCCAAGGAATGTCTTGCCTAGCAACATGCCCAAAGTATGCAAGATGAAGCTTCATTATTATTGTCCTCAAGGAGCACTGTGGCTACACCTTCTCTAAGACATCCCTGGAGCTGGTATCTGGGATTTGGACTGGGAGCCACCTAAACTGTGAGATTTATCTGTCAATTGGTTGTACTGGGGGAATGATCTGCATATTGCTAATTACCTGGTGGCTTGGGTATCTATCTGTATTTTTACTTACCATTTTTATCATTAGTACAGCACTTTGCTAGTATGCTGTACTGAGCATACTAACCCCACAAGGTTTTCTGTGATGCTGAAAGCTGTGCCACTAATGTGTCAAATGTCAGAGGGATCACCCATGGTAGACACGTTTCAGTAGAGCTCCCAGTTTAAGGCAGACTAAAAAGAATTGTCCATCCACTTCTGAATGAAAGGCCTCTGAAAACCCTATAAAGAGTTTCAGAGAAACACAGATAGTTATAGTAGCATAGGTAGAGCCCAGACAGTGAGTCAATCAAAATGAAAAGAAATACCTCAAGCAAACATCTTTTAATAGTTGGAATATGGAATGCATGAAGTATGAATGTTAGAAAACTAAAGGCTGTAAAAAATTAAATGGGATGCATGAACATTGACATTCTAGGCATTAGATATGAGATGGACTAACTTTGGCTACTCTGAATCAATCACATGGTATACAGAGAAGAATGGTGACGCATTCATAGTTAAAAAGACAACTTTACATTCTATTCTTAAGTACAATGTTGTGAATGATAGGATATTATCTATATGTGTACAAGGAACACCTATTAACACTATTATTCAAATATATGCACTAACATAAGATTCTGCTGAAAACTATCCAAAAACGTTTGGAACAATATGTCAACAGAGAACTGACAGACGTACAGGCTGGATTTAGAAGAGGTCGTGGTACTAGGGATATTATAGCTAATGTTAGATGGATCTTGGCAGAAAGCAGAGAATACCAGAAGAATG
>NW_006399767.1:25137095-25141635 GCF_000299155.1 Elephantulus edwardii | reverse complement strand
ATTCTGAAGCTTCGTCTGACATACTTTGGGCATGTTGCAAGGAGGGACTGGTCCTTGGAGAGGGACATCATGTTTGGCAGAGTGGAGGGGTGGCGAAGGAGAGGAAGACCTTCGATGAGATGGATCAATTCTGTGACTGGAGCAGTGAGAATAAGTGCGTCTAAGATGGCTAGGTTTCACAGGATAGAATAGCATTTAGCGCTCTTGTATGTAGGGTCGCTATGAGTCACAAACGACTTGATGGCACATAACAACAACAACAACATGCAATAATAGCTAAACAAAGGTGGTGAAATGGAAGATTTTTATAAAATTTTGTTGTCCAAAATCAACCAAACATGTAATCAAGATATGTTAATGATAACTGGTAAGTGAAATGCAAACACTATAAACAACGAAAAAGGAAGGGTAGTCAGAAAGTACAGACTTGGTGACAGACACAAAGCTGGAAATTGAAGACTGGCTTTTCTATGTTCAATGAGGTATTTATTGCAAATATTATTTTTAAAAAAACACACTGACTTTACACATGGATCTCACCAGATGGATAATAGTAAGACTGACTACATCTGTAGAAGGAATTATTGGAGAAGCTTAATATTAGCAGTCAAAACCAGGCCATGTGCGAACTGTGGAAACAGACTGTCAACTACTCATGTGCAAGTTCAAATTGAGGCTGAAGAAAATTAAAACACGTCCATGAGACCCAACATATGGTCTACCTTAAATCATCTTAAGAATAAGTTTGAAGCGGTGAACACCAATGTTCAAAGAGCAGATGAGTTGTGGTATAACATCCAGGATATCAGTCATGAAGAAAGCAAAAGGTCACCACAGAGAAAGCAGCAGCCAAAATGGATGTCAGGAGAGACAGTAATAGCATTAACGGGTCAAGAAAATAAAACAAAGAGAAGAGCTGCTGAAGTAAAAGAGTTGAATAGATTTCAAAGAGCAGCTGAAAAAGACAAAGTAAACTATTTTGACAGAATACGCAGAGACCTAGAATGGGGGTGGGGACGCTCAGCAAGCAATAGAGATGCAATATGTAGAGATGCAATGGGTAAATCTTGAATAATCCAGGAAGTATCAAAAGATTGAGGGAATACACAGAATCACTGTATCAAAAAGAACTGGATGACACTGAAATATTTCAGGAAATACTATATGATCAAGAACCAAAGGTAAGGAAGAAGTTCAAGTTGCAATGAAGGAATTGAGGGGGGAGGGAAGGCCCCAGGAATTGATCAGACATCAACTGATATGTTTCAAATGACAGACGCTGAATACCCCAGGAAATTTGGACGACCGCTGTCAGGCTGGCTGACTGAAAGAGATTCATACCTGTTTTCCATTACCAAGAAAGGTGATCCAACAGAATGTGGACACTAAGTAAATCATTAATATCACATGTAAGCAAAATAATGCTGAAGATCATGCAAAAACACCTAGTACAGTACATAGAGAACAGCTAGCTGGAAGTTCAAGCTGAATTTAGAAGAAGCCATGGCACTAGGGATAATATGGCCAATGTCAGAATACTAGCTGAAAGGAAAAAATTCCAGAAGTGTCTATTTGTGCTTTATTGACTACAAAGAAGCATTTGACAATGTGAATAATAATAAATTATGGCTAAAACTGGAAGAATGGGAATCCAGAACACTTAACTATGCTTCTGTGAAACCTATACCTAGCCAGACCAACAAACTGTTATACAATCAGAGTAAGGGAATACAATCTAGTTTAAAATTAAGAAAGGTGTGCATCACAGTTCTATCCTTTCACCATATTCAAAGGATTGAGAGCAAAAAGGTCACCTATAGAATGGGGGGTGAGGTGGGTAGAAATGTAAAACTCAACTAAAACTAAACTTTTAAAAAGCCAAACTTACTGTCAAGTAGACTAGCAGTACTCTCAAGACTCTGGCCTTCAAATCTAGACTACAACTCACATCCATGGTTCAAACTTCAGTCAAACACGAGACAAGACTCTGGCCTTCAAATCTAGACTAAAACTCACATCCATGGTTCAAACTTCAGTCAAACACGAGACAGGCCTATATGATGACCAAGGGAAGCATTCAATTCTTACAATACACAACGTCATATGGTCAAAAAAAGAGTAGCATATGCCTTGAAGCCTGGAAGGGATAATATAAAAGGATTAATGAAAATGAGAAAATTATAGGAAGTGAGAAAACTACTCACTGTGGATATATTACTATTATTAGACAAAATATGTATGTATAATTGAATTTAAAAAAACTAATATGCTTTGTAAACTTTCATTCAAATCAAGCACAAAAAATTAGGGTGCAACTACTAGATTTCTTCCTTATCCAGAACAAAGAAAAGAAGAAAAAAAAAGATGCAAAAAAAAAAATTAGTCCTCAAAGGACTGAGTATTTAAAATTTTAACCACCAGGACCCCACAGAGGTCAAAGATACCAGCCTACCCCTGCTAACCACTCTAAAAGGAACCACAGTATAGTTCCTGGGCATAGTGGATCAATCCGCAACAATAAAAAAGGAGAGCCTTACTGGCCCAACAAAGACTATAACCCTAGTCACCTTTTAAGGCTAGAACCAACCCACTTAGCTTATCTTTCACCCATACACTGTTGTTGTTAGAGGCTATCCAATCATTATCAACTCTAGGTACATAGCAATTCTATCCTGTGCCTTCCTCACAATCTGATTAATGGGAAGATACTCATTCTTTACAGCCATCAGTTGTACAAACTCAAAAAAACAGCATTTGCCTAGGAATAAACCTCAGATCCCAAGAAGGAGCAGGATAAAGGACTAGTGGAAGACAGAATCCAAGAAAAGAAGCTAGAGAGAGAACAAGGAACGTACTGCAATTAATGTCAGAAAACACAACGTGCATGAAAATCCATTTTCTCTGTAAACTTGCCGTTAAACAGCAATGAAATAAGGGGGAAAGGCAAAGAAAGTTCTAAGGATAAAACAACTTTTTCACCTTATAGTGATTTCATGAATTAATTAATACATTTGTCCAAACTAATAAAATTTGTACATTTTGAAAGGATAAATTTATTGTGCGCAAGTTGTACCTCGAGTATATATGCATATACTTCCAAATATGGGGGAAATGTCAGCAATTAGTGAATATATGTCACCTACTGCCATGGAGTCAATTCCAACTCTTGATAACCCTTCTTTGGATTGGTGGGGCTTTTTTTTTTAAATATATATTGAGTAAGTTTACACATCATATCACATTTTCATTCAATTATTTGTTTCGTATAGCATTAACTATAATTTACTAATGTAATTAATTACAATGTCTGAGCAAATACTTATTGCTTATGTTCCCTTCAGTAAATTATCTATTAATTTTTGCTCCTCTCTCTATTCTTGTTTCTGTAACCCCTCCAAGACTAAATCAATGTGTGTAAATTTTCCTTAGCTTTTTAAATTAGTGGTCTTACAATCTGCATGATGCAAATGACACAACCTTGCTTACTAAAACTGAGGAGGACTTGAAGCACTTGCTGTAGAAGGCCAAGGACTGCAGTCTTCAATATGGACTGAAGCTCAACATCAAGAATACAAATATTCTCACCACTGGGCTGCACCATTGGCAGCACCATGATAAGACAGTGAAGAGAGTGAGACGGTTAACAGCTTTAGTTTGTACCAGCAGCCAGGAAATCAAAGAAAAATTGCATTGGGAAAGTTTGCTGTCAGGGACATCTCTAGAGTACTGAAGAGTAATGATGTCAGTCTGAAGATTAAGGTGTGCCTGATCCAAGCCATGGTCTTCGCAATTATGTGCTATGGATCAGAAACCTGGCAATGACTAGTGACGATAGATGGAGAAATGATGCCTTTGAGCTGTGGTGTTAGAAAAGAATATTGAATATACCATGCACTGCTAAGAGAACAGTTTTGTCCTAGAGCAGGCAAAACTAGGCTGCTCCATAGAGGCAAGGATTCTGAAGCTTCGTCTGACATACTTTGGGCATGTTGCAAAGGGAGGCCAGTCTTTGGAAAGAGACATTATGCTTAGGGGGGAGGGAGGTGAAGGACAGCACAGGAAAAGACCCTCAATGAGATGGATTGACTCAGTGACTAGGATAATGAGGGTATATGTGTCAAGAGACAATAATGTTGGCTCAGAATAGAGAGAGCAGGGTTTAGGGCTGCTGCACATAGGGTCACTATGAGTTGCAGGCAACTTGACTGAACAACAACATACCACAATTGTCTTTTTGTGACTGACTTCTGTTAGAATTTGTTCTAGATTCTCCATGTTATACATTGTATCACAAATTCCTATTTTTTTGCACAGTACTCCATTGTGTGAATGTACCACAACTTCTTTAGCTATCTGTCCACTGTTAAGACACTTGGGTTGTTTCTAACTCTTTGCTACATTAAAAATCACTCAGTCGAAAAACTGGATGAAATATGTTTATGGCATTGAAGTCTATGGGGGAGAGAATAGTCTAAAAGTATTATATTTTAGGGCATTATTTTTATCGTAGGAGTATGCAATGAGGGTTGCAGAGTGGATT
>NW_006399767.1:25112970-25136700 GCF_000299155.1 Elephantulus edwardii | reverse complement strand
AAAAAAAAGGGAAAAGAAAAAAAAATCACTCAATCACTCAATGCTGTCAAGCTTGAACTGACTAATAGCTGACCCTCCAGTAGGTTTTCTGAGGTTGTAAATTACATGAGAGGAGCAGCTGGCAAAAGAGAAGATTCTCAACCAGATGAAGTCACCTTGTGACTGCTGCAATAAAGACAAGTATGTCAGAAACTATCAGGATGGCACAAGACAGGACAAAGTACGATCTGTATTCATAGGGTTGCAATGAGTTATATTGGTCTAGACAGCACCTCAACCACCACCACAGTAGTTTTTGAGATCAGGAACTTTATAGCCTCTTTTATCATTTTTCTTCTTCATTATCACTTTGCTTATCTAAAGCTGGAAATTATTTTTTAAGCCTCTTTGAAAAATGGCAGTATTTGAATAAGGAAAGCATTGTATTTCCACACTGTTTTGGGCCTTATTGCCATATTTTCACAACGTTAAGCTCTCCGATCCATAAGCATAGTATACCAGAAGCAGGGTATATTCTCCCATTTATGTAGGTCTCTAGTTTCTTTAGTAGTATTTTGTAGCTTCCTTTGTACATGTCTTTTGTATCTCTATTAGATTTGTTCCCAAGTATTTTATCTTTAGGATGGCTACTGTAAATGGCATTGTTTTCCTTATTTTCTTTTCAGAGTTCACTTTGCTAGTGTAGAAAAAGCCAACTGAGTTCTACAGGTTGATCTTTTTTTTTCTGTCACTTTGCTGAACTGGGCAATTAGATCCAGTAATATTCTTACTAAGATATTGTATACAAAGGACCATATCATCTGCAAATAGGGATCATTTTATTTTCTCTTTGCAAATCTAGATGCCTTTTATTTACTCTTCTTGTGTACTGCTTTGGCTAGAACTTCCAATACAATATTGAACAGGAATGACAATAAAGGGAATCCTTGTTTGATACCAGTTCACAAGGGGAATGCCTTTAATCTTTATCCATTGAGCTAGCTGTTGGTTTTGTATATATGCTTAATTATGTTGATGACGTTCCCTTCAAGTCCTACTCTGCAAGTGTTTTTAACAGGAAAGGGTGTAGAATTTTGTCAAATGTATTTTCTATATCAACAGAAACGATGCTGTGTTTCTTCTCCTTTATTTTACTGATGTGATGGATTACACTGATTAAATAAATGAAAAGGAAATGTTCTCCCTAATAAAAGAATACTATGTACCTGGAGAAAGGATGAAAGTAATAAAAGTGCTCAGGTCTTTTGTTCATAGGATCACTATGAGTCGCCAACAACTCGATGGCACTTTAACAACAACAATCACCAACAACAACTATATAAAGAAGTGGTAAAGTTAATCATCAAGAATGAGCAAGAAGCTAAAATTAATGGTGAAATGTCAACGAAGGGGGGGAAAATACATAGGTCAAAGTCTCTCCTTACAAACTTATTGTTGGGTGCCACTAAGTTGGCCCCAATGTGCAACAGACACTGTCTATCCTGTCCTCACAGTCACTGCTGTATCTGAGTCTACTGATGCAGCCACTGTAAATGTTATAACAATTTGTACACTATATATAATGTTATACCAGGAGGAACTTGGTGAAAATCAAAGGTAGCATCACCAGTACTGATGCAGATATGAAGTCCCTCCTCCTATGATGTCTCCTCAACATACATAACACCTGAATCAAACAGAAACAGATAACCCAAATTAAGGGAATTCTATAAAATAAATGGCCACATTCTTTTAAAAAAACAACAACAAACCAACCCCCAAAAAACCCCAAAAACCCATACTCCACAAAAACAACATCAGGAAAGAAAAAGTAAGCTATAAAATGTTTAAGAGAGACATAAAACTGTATTGGATTCTGGACAATTCATCTCCCCATTTCTGTCAAATAATTTTTCTACAATGAACACTGATATTAATTAGAAATTTTTAAAGTCTTTAAATTATAAAACAGATTTAATGTTTTATGTTCTCATTTTGATAATGACCTTACAGTTGTATAAGTGAATGTCCTTGCACTAAGGAAATATTTAATATTGTGGCATAAAGGAGCATGGTAACTGTTAATTTTAGCTTCTTCTCAAATCAAGTTTAGGCATTTATAGGGCTGGTCCTGAGGTGCTTTTTTAGCTTAGTAGGCTGTGTGTCAGTCTCATAATACTGGATTGATCCTGCTAAACTTCATACAGCCTCCTTTTCAGGCAAGTTCATGGGTCTACACTTAACAATAAACAGGCACCCTGCTGATAATCTCTTAATTCAAGCAGTCTGGGTTCCACAGGCAGCCTGGCTCAATTATACTTTTAAAAAGGTGCCCTGGAGACGAAGCTGTCTTTGTTGCTGTTGGGTACTGCCAGCTCAGACTCAAAGTGTCTCTACATACAACAGACCAACTCTGTCCTATATTGGGCTATTCTCACGGTACTGCCAGCTCAGACTCTTAGTGACTCTACGTACAACAGAACCAACCCTGTCCTATATCGTGCTATTCTCACAATCTCTACTGTGCTTTATGCCCACAGCTAGAACCACTGTGTCAATAATGCATCTCAAACCCTATGGACAGGTAGTTCCAATCTGTTAGAGAGGGTCACTATAAAAGGGTTTAGGGAGCTCTGTGACCTAGTGGTAAGAAACTGCGCTACAATACAAAAGGCACATGTTTCAGATCCACCAGCTGCTCCACAGAAGCATGACAGGGTATCTCCTCCCATGCAATGTACTGCCTCTAAAAACCCACTGAGGGACAGTTTTGGGTCCATTCCAACTTGAACAGCACACAACAAGATGAAGTATTTAAGGGAGCCCTTGTGGCTTTCACTTTGTAAACCCATAATCACAAATGTACACCAAACCTGCTACCAAAGAAACAATACCAACTCATAGCAACTCTACAGGGCAAAAATGCCTGACATGATTCCCAAGGCTGTCATTTTTATGGAAGCAGACTGCCACATGTTGCACCAGGAAGGCAGCTGGTACATTTGAATTGTAGTCAAGTAGTTAACCACTGTGCCACCAGGGCCCCTTCCCAACTGTCTACAACAGAGACATTTCTCTTTCATCTTTCTTACTTCATCATTACCTCTGCCACCTCTTCGAACATACATACAATGGAAGAGTTAATCATCAAGCCTTGAGGCATTAAAAAAGGTTTTTAATTTTTTTTAAATTAAGCATTCAAATATTTTATATGAAAGGCAGTGCAGTCATGAGAGATTTTAAATGCAGAATGATTTTTTTATATCTTGAGTCTTTTTTTTGCAGAATTATTTGGATCATTTATTTGGTTGGTTGTTGTTATGTGCCGTCGAGTCGCCTGCGACTCATAGCGACCCTATGTACAACAGCCCTGAACTCCGCTCTGTCCTGTGCCAATCGCACTGTCTCTGACACTCCCATCCCAATTATCCCAGTCACTGAATCAATCCACCTCATAGAGGGCCTTCCTCTCCTGCGCTGTCCCTCCACCCTCCCAAGCATGATGTCCCTCTCTAAGGACCGGTCTTCTCCTCACAACATGTCCAAAGTAAGTTAGATGGAGCCTCAGAATCCTTGCCTTCAAGGAGCCACCCGGTTTAACCCTCTCCAGGACAAATCTGTTTGTTTTCCTACTGCTCAAACCTATGGCACATATAAGGAAGACAGAAGAATCAACGCCTTTGAGTTGTGGTGGTGGAGAAGAGTACTGAATATTCCATAGACTGGCAAAGAACAAATATGTCTTGGACAAAGTGCTCCTTGAAGGCAAAGATGGAGAAACTTTGTCTCACATGCTTTAGGCTAAATTTTAAGCAACTGAATGGCAGTGTGCTTGGTTTCTGGTTCTCACCCTGAAGACAAAGATTACAACCTATAGGCTTTAACCAACTCCTGTTTCTCAACTTTCATTCAAAATAGCTTATAAAAAACAAAACCCCAAAAAACACCACATAGTTGCAATCACTAAGCAAGAAGCATAATCATTTAAAAGCATAGATAGGTTTCTCTCCCCAAAACCAAATAATTTATTGTTGTTGTTGTTATGTGCCATCGAGTTGCTTGCAATTCATAGCAACCCTATGTACAACAAACAGCCCTAAACTTGCTGTTCTGTGCCAATTGCACTGTCTCCAACACACTCATCTCGATTACCTCAGTCACTGAATCAAGAGGGCCTTCCACTCCTGCACTGTCCATGCTCCCTCCCAAGCATGATGTCCCTCTCCAACGACTGGTCCCTCCTTGCAACATGTCCAAAGTATGTCAAACTAAGCTTCCGAATCCTTGCCTCCAAGGAGCAGTCTGTTTAACTCTCTCCAAGATGAATCTGCTTGTTTTCCCATCAGTCAATGGTACTCTCAATACTCTTCTCCAGCACCACAGCTCAAAGGCATCAATTCTCCTTCTATCCTCCCTAGTCACTGTCCAACTCTCTGATGCATAACAAGTGATTGCAAAGACCATGGCCTGTATCAGGCGCACCTTAGTCTCCAGAGAGACCCTGTTGCTCTTAAGTACTTTAGAGAGGTCCCTAACAGCAGACTTTCCCATCGCAATACGTTTTTTTATTTCCTGGCTGCTGGTGCCAAGAGTGTTGACTGTGGAGCCAAGCAAACTGAAGCCGTGAACAATCTCAATCTCTTCGCCATCCATCTTGATGCTACTGACTGGTCCAGTGGTGAGAATCTTTGCCTTCTTGACATTGAGCCTCAGTCCATACTGAAGGCTGCAGTCCTTGGCCCTCTGCAGTTAAGTGCATGAGGTCCTCCTCAGTTTCAGCGATCAGGGTTGTGTCATCAGCATAACACAGATTGTTGCTAGATCTTCCATCAATCCTAAAGCCACGCTTCTCCTCATAGAGCCCAGCCTCTCGGATAAACTGCTCTGCATACAGGTTGAAAAGGTATGGAGATAGGACACATCCCTGACGTACACCCTTCTCAATTTTGAACCATGTGGTGTTGCCCTGCTCTGTATAGACGGTGTACCAATTGACATATTTCAGCTAACAGATGCTGCCCTGGATGTGCTCATCAAGTTGTGCCAAGAAATCTGGAGAACAACCACTTGGTCAACTGACTGGAAGAGATCTGTATTTGTTCCCATCCCAAAGAAGGGTGACCCAACTGAGTGTGGAAACTACAGAACAATCTCATTGATTTCACACGCAAGCAGGATTCTACTGAAGATTATCCAAAAACGACTGGAACAGCACATCAGCAGAGAACTGCTGGAAGTCCAGGCAGGGTTTAGAAGGGGTCGTGGTACTAGGGATACTGTAGCTGATGTTAGATGGATCTTGGATGAAAGCAGAGAATACCAGAAGAATGTCTGGCTTGGCAATAATTTATTAGATTAAAAAATATATTATTTTTTTCTTTATAACTCTAGACACATCTAAGAAAAACAACATTTATTTCCACTTTTTTGTTAGAAGAGGCTCACTCCATTATCTTCTGAACATTTCAAACGTTCTATTTTGAAAATTAATCATTATAATAAAAATATCTCATATTCATTCTAAGCTATAAACACAGGTGATTTAAATTATTCAGTGGGGGTGAGGGTGGGAATAAGTCCAAGATATGTGAAAACAAAACCTCTTACTGCCATCAAGTTGGAATCAATTCATATCTGAAGTTCTTATTGGTTTCTAACATTGGAAATCACGAGAGGAGATTTTCCCTCTTTCTCCTGCAGAGCTACAGGTGGATTCGAACCATCACAAGCATAAATGTTTGCATTGGCAGACCAACTCCTTACAAATTATACAATCAAAAAGTGAAAGCAAAAGGAGCTACTAGACTTTACAACTTTAAATCTCCACATTTTGACTCTAAATGTCTACTGTAGAAATATACCCTATGAAAAACAACAAAAAGTATGCTTTCTTCAGTAGTAATATCGTTGGTAGACAGCTGTTGCACAGTCATGTGACAATTTCATCCGCACCAGAGAAAAAGAAAATTACTAACAATGTTGATGCTGTTGAATACTAGGGAAAAAAGGTAACTCAGACAAAAATCAAAAAGGTTAAAAAAAATCCCTGAGTCTTATAATTAACACAACCATATTGTCATACAGGATGATAACAACAACAAAATTAGTGAAGACACAACAGACTGAGTCTAATATACTTATGGACTATAATGAAGAACAAACTCACAATTACCCCTTGTAGTGAGTTTCTGAGCCTGTGAAATATCACATGGGGAGACTGCTCATCTTTCTCGGCTGGTGAATTAAACTGACTGTTAAGATAGAGGGAGGATCGGCAAAAAAGAGAGTCTAGGCCTTTTAGGTGGTGCAACTCCCTACAGACTACCCCACCAGCATGTTCTAATTGGCAAAGACGGGGAAATGAAGGCGGTTACAAAGGAGAACACGGTATGAATCTGCTTCTATGAAACATCAAGAAAAGGTAAATCTACAGAGACAGAAAACAGATTAGTGATCAGTAAGGCTGGGGTGAGGCAAAATGTGGAGGGGGACTATTAACTGGTATAATTTTCTCTTTGGGATACAAATTATTAGTTTTAAGACTGTGGTGGCAGTGTATAACTCTGTGAATATTATTCAAAACCTTGTGAGTGGCTTTTACGTTATATGAATTTTGTCCTCAATCAAGTGAAGGAGTTCTGGTTAAGCACTCAGGTGCTATTTGATTTGAACCCATTCAGAGGCTCCACAGAATAAACATCTGGCAACCTAGAAAACCTATTGTCATATAGGGCTGCTGTGAGTTGACAATGGCTTGATGTCACCAAACAACAACCAAAGCATTCCTATTGAGTCTGACAAACAGCAACTCTCCAAGTTTCCATGAGGTTTCTGAGACAGTAAATCTTTACAAGAAGAGACTGCCCAGCTTTCTCCCAAGGAGCAGCTGAAGATTTGGAACCTCTTTGGATTAGCAGCCCAAAAAGCCAAAAAAAGCAGTATGACTAGCACATCTTAACAACCAAAAAATGCTTCCTAAAGAAATTACTTAAATGTATGAGTTTACAATCAAACAAATCTTTATTGGTCATTTTGGAAGATGCAAAAAATATGGATATTTTAAAGATCTGATAGCATGTGTAAGTTTCATAATCCTGTAATTATACTTTTAAAACCTAAGAGTCCATACAATGTGAAATGATTTATCTAGAATTTGCTTTAGAACAAAAAGTACAGTGAAAAGAGAGCAACCTATATATAAACACTGATCATAAGCTCAAAATTGTTGACAATGACAGGCATATGAAAATTTTGTTATTTTCTATTTTTATTCGTATACAATCTGTACTTCTGAATCAAAAACATAAAACGGAATATATTAAAATACAAGGGAACAATGGTTTGTAACAAGAGTGCCAGTTTGCCATATGAATTAAAATTACAACTGTATTATTATGTTAAAGCTGTTTCAGTGGATCTAGAAGTGTGTACATTTTTTGTACATGGAAAAGTATATTATTAAAATAAACTGTTGCCTTATTAACTCTACTGCCTACAGTCAAGTTCCACTTAAGACAGAGTTTGGAACGGAACTCTTATCACAATCTGAGGAAGGCCTCTATTCAAAATTTTCTATAGTAAATTTTTTAAAAGGGAGCACTGGTGGCCAAGTGGCAAGAAGCTGAGCAACAATCCTGAAGGCACATGGTTCAAGACCACCAGCCACTCTGTGAGAGAAGGACAATCTTCTGTGCAATTAACTGTCTCTGAAAACCCACCAGAAGATAAGCTATGGATTGGTTTCTAATCTATGGTACACAATAGCAAATCTTTTAAAAAGATAATAAAACTCTCAATTCCACATATCATCAGAACTACTGCATCTTATTATATAATTCATTCCTATTCTCTTTCACATTTCTGAAAAGCACACCTTACAGTCAATAATATGGTAATTCTGTATTTTTCTCTTGGTAGTATATTAAAAATTGGTAACATTTTAAATCCAATAGGAAGAAGAAATCCCTGAATGATAATGAAAATGAAGTTAGTTCCCAAGTCAATAGAGAATATTTGGGAAGCACAGGGTGAAATTTTCCTAAAATGTGTGGAAAGGGGACAATCACTATAGTTAACCCACAAAAACAATAATAAAAAATAATTTTCATTTGTAGACTTTTCTTCACTTTTGATAAGGGAATTCATAGTCTTTTATGACTCCAATGCACTGTCCATTTCCCTTTAGAGAAACAAGATAATTTAGAATTCTCTGGGCCTCACCATAGTAAAATCACTAACAGAAACTTAAGAGTGGAAAAAGACAAGGAAAGACTTCTGCCAAGTTCAAGAAACACAGTTTTAAAGTACTTCAACAGGAAGAGCTCTAATGGCTTAGTGGTAAGGAGTTGTGCTGTCAACCCAAACAGTGACAGTTTGAATTTACCAGTTAGTTTCTCTTTGGGAGAAAGTTGGGCAATCTCCTCCCACGCAATTGATTCACTCTCTCTCTAAACCCTCTGGAGGGTGAGCTATGAGTTGGTACCAACTTGATGATAAACAACAACTAAAGTACTTCCATGGGATTATACAATTAAAAACATTCTTTTTAAAAAGATCTGATCATTAATAGTGAAAATATGAGAAGCAAAAAAGACAGACTAGCTACAATTAAATCTGTTTACTTGGATGTGAGGTAATAAAGTGACAAATGAAATAGAAAGGCTAACACAAATTGAGACATAAAAACCCATCAAGACAAAAGGTATATTCTTAATAAAAAGCTCTTAGGATCAAGAAAAAAATCAATAATTCAATATAAAAATAGGCAAATGACAGAAGCATGCCAATAGAGATATAACTAAATGGTTTTCCTTTTGGCAACAAAGGAGTTCTGGTGTCCTAATGGTAAAGAAATGCCAACCCAAAGGCAGGCAGTTCTAAATCCACCACCTACTCTGTGGGAGGAAAGATGGGCAATCTTCTCCCATGTAAATTAGCTGCTAGAGTATCTGCTGAAGAGTCAGCTATGAGTAGATTCAAACTTGTCAGCAATAAGCTTGGGCTTTGGCAATAAAAAAAGGGAAAACTAGATTAAAACCTGATGACATATAGCTGATTAGAATTGAAAAGACTTCTCAAATACAGTCATGTGTCAGTTACCCCTCATAATGTTCTGTGAACTAGGGTGTCACATGATTTGCAAGCTGTGTGAACAAACCTCAATTGTAAGCCATAGCACTCACTGATTTTCTACCTTTAAGTTGTGTAATAATCTTTCGTTTCATTTCTAATTCATGTTTCTCATTTTCCTTATATTGTTGCTAACACTAGCACTTGTTTTGCTACATTTGAGAACCATAATGCACTTTATGATAATACTTTCAAAATTAAATAGGCAGACAATATGAGATCAGATGCCTCTGAGTCAAACTGTACCATAACATGAGCTTTTTATTTACAAGTAGGTAAAGTTCACATTAAGATAATACAAAGTAAAAAAAAAAATAAAATATATATATATATATATATATAAATTTAAAAGATAGCAGAAAGTACAGTACACATATAAGCCAATAAAGTAAGCATTTATTTATGACAGCCAACATAAACATTATGTAATATAAGCACTGTACCATTAAATAGTACAACCATGTTGTACACAAGAGAAATATGCTTTGTGTGTTAGAAACTGGTGTATTCATTACAACTAGTTATATTCACTACAACTGGTTATATTCACTATGCCCTGTTCTGCAATTAGGATGCCTGACTCTATTATAAACTTTTGGGATCATAATGTATCTTATGTTGTTGTTGTTGTTAGGGGCCGTCGAGTCATAGATGACTCATAGCAACCCTATGAACAAAGGGCCTGAGGACTCTTCATAGAGTTTCCAGAGGCAAGCCATTTTGGAAGGGGATACCACTCCTGCTTCCAAGCTTGTTTTAATGGGGAAGCTCCATCAAACACTGTTCACCATGGGTAACCATTATCACATTTGGCACATCAGTGTCACTGTTTTGTTGCTGTCTGTTCGCCAGCAACTTAACAGTGACACCCTAATGGGAGTAAGCATGACAGAGATATACCACTCTGGGAGAGACATGTAGACACAGATGAGTAAATAAAATATACACATATATATGTAACTCTTTCTGCTTGTGTTATGGCTCTGGGGTCCTGCTGTGACTATGGCCTTGTGTCTGAGAGGAGGCCACATCACAAACCAATGTATATGTAGTCAGACACTATCCAAATGGACCTGATAAGGCATTTGTGGCACTTGTAATACTAGCCAGTTCCAGTGGCTAAAGGAAATACAAGAATACTCTTACTTGGGCCCTTCAAACTACTCCCTTGAGTAGTCCTCAAGACTTTGTTCAAATATCACCTTCTCAATAAACCCTTGATCACTGTCTAAAAAAAGTAAATAATTACCAACAAGAGAAAGGATTTATGCAAAAGAAACATCCATCTTAAGTCATGAATTTTGAGAAATTGGAAGCAGTCCATCGTGGAACATTTAAAACTGTACTGAGAGAAAGAGATATTGGGGGGAGGAGGGAGACAGGAGAGCGTGAGCGAGCGCTAGACACTGTGTGTGTGTCTGTGTAAAAGGGAGCTCTGGTGGTGCAGTTTGTAAAGAATTGCACTGAAATGCCTCGAGAAACCTGCTGAATGGTCAGATGGATATGTTGGTTCCAATTCAACAGCCCTGAGCTGAGTTTGAGTGTATATGCTGTTGTTGTTATGTGCCAGTCGAGTAGCCTGTGACTCATAGCAACCCTACACAAAACAGCCCTGAAGCCTGCCCTGTGCTTAACTAGTCTCTGACACTGACTCCAACACACCTACTCCCACTGCCCCAATTACTGAGTCAATCCATTTCATTAGGAGTTTTCCTCTCTTACACTGTCAAGCTGTGACACAGATGTGTCAAATGCAATAATGGTTACCCACAGTGGACAGTGTTTGGTGGAGCTCCCCAATTAAAACAAATTTGGAAGCAGAAGTGGTATTCACTCCCAAAACATCTTGCCTCCAGAAACCCTATGAATCTGGAGAAAAGATGAAAGTTATACAAGTGTCCAGTCTTTCATTCATAGGGTCATTATGAGTTGCCTACAACTCGACGGCACTTAACAACAACAACAACATGCTCTCATTCCATGCTTCCAAGCATGATGTCCTTCAAAGACAGGTCTCTCTGCCAAAAGTATGTGAGATGCTTCAAAATTTTAGCCTCCAAGGAGAAACTTGGTTTTACCCTAAGACAGACCTATTTGTTTTCTTGTCAGTTCATGATACTCAAGACTCTGCTCCAGCACCACAACACTGAAATATGTATCTATGAACTACAGTGGCTTAGTGGTAAAAAACTGTGCTGCCAATACAAAGGCACATGGTTTGAATCCACAAACTGCTCTACAGGAGAAAACAGGGCAATTTCTTCCCATGCAATTTATAATCTCTGAAATCCCACAGGCAAGTCAGCTATGAGTTAGTTCTGACTTCAAGGTACACAACATATATATTGATCTCTTCCAGTCAGTTGGCCAGTTAGCTGTCTTCCAGATTTCTTGGCACAATATGGTGAGAACATTGAGGGCTGCATCTGTGGATGGACCGCTATGGTGGCTGTAACGGTCTCAAGTGAGAATGGCACAAGATTAAAGCAAATTAAAATCTGTTGTTCGTAGCATCACTATGATAGTTGCGGTAGACTTGACAACACAATACCATATATAAACATATACACACATACATATATTCCAAACACCAAACCCATTGCTGGTGAGTTGATTTCAACTCATAGTGACATTCCATTTGGGCTTATGAGGCTGTACATATTTACAGGAGACGGCTTCATTTTCTTCCTACAGAGCAGCACGTGGATGCACACTACCTACCTTAAGGTGGTGGTGGTTGTTGATTGCTGTTGAGTCGAGACAACTCACACTGACTTTATGAACAAAAGACCTTATGATTTCCTATAACTATCATTGTTTCTCCAAGTCATAGAGTTTCCAGAAGCATGTTGTTTAGGAAGTGGATACCACTCCTGCTTCCAAACCTGCTTTAAACCAGGAGCTCTACCAAACACTGTCCACCTTGGGAAACCGTTAATGGCATTTGACACTGCAATGGCACAAGAAACACAGCAAACACAGATTACCTCAGTACAGCAAATGAGAGAAGAGTGATGTACAACTTAGAAGAATGTTCCTCCAAAATATAACACTACTAGACTCAGTTAGTAGTGGTTAAGTGCCTTCAAGTCAAAAATGACTCATAGTGACCCTATGAACAAAAGATCTGAACGTTGTTCTATAAGTAACATCATTTCTCTATGTTCATAGAGGTTCCAGAGGCATTTAGTTTAGGAAGTGGATATCAATCCTGCTTCCAAGATCTTAACATTAGCAACCCAATATATTGCATACACTAGCAGGGCTCTATGTCTCTCTGTGTATGTACACACAAACAGAAACTGTAAGTTATAGTTTGTTCATATAACAGAATGCTAAATGAGCCTACTCCATGTAGCCTGATACAAAACAATTTCCAAGTCTTAGTGGAAAACAGCAAACTAAAAAAAAAAAAAAAAACAAAACAAAACCATAAATAAGACTACATTGAAAGAGACTGATAAGTAGTCAATTTCCAAAGTACATCATTAAGCATAAACATTTAGTCTTTAAGTATCTTTCAGGTTGACATTTTCTACTCCCTCTGGATAAATGAGTTTTTCCTTTCTAATCTCCAATCAGAAAGGACTGACTGACACAAAACCTCAGCAGTATCAAATGATCAAGAACCAATGATAATGAAGGAAGAAGTTCAAGCTGCCCTGAAAGAACTGGCAAAAAATAAGGCCCCAGGAATTGCTAGAATTCCAATCAAGATATTTCACCAATTATATGCAGCCTTTGATGTGCTCACCAGGTTGTGCCAAGAAACCTGGAAAACAACTAACTGGCCAACTGACTGGAATAGATCCATATTTATTCCCATTTCCCCAAAAAAGGTGATCCTACCTGCAACCAGGAGAGAGCAAAATAGACGAATGAGACCTTCTAAGAATCAAATCCCTATGCACAACAACTTCTCCAATAGGGTAAAAAAGAAACTCACAGATTGGGAAAAAATATTTGCCAATGACATATTTGACAAGGGACTCATAGCTAAACTTTATAGAATATTCCAGCACCTCAACAAGAAAAAAGTAAACAACAACTCAATCGTAAAATGGACACAAGATGTGAATAGACACTTCATCAAAGATATTCAGATGACAAACTAACACATGACGTTCAAAAACCCTAGCTATCACAGAAATGTAAATCAAAACAACTATGAGATATCATCTCACCCCATAACAATAGCAAAGTTCAACATGCTGACAATCAACAAATGCTGGTGAGGCTGTGGAGAGATTGGACATTTTTACTGCTGGTGGTAGTGTAAAATGGTGCAACCACTGTGGACAGCAGTCTAGTGCTTTCTCACAAAGCTGAAAACAGATATACCATTTGACCCTGCAATTCCACTACTGGAAATATATTCAGGGCTGCCACTCAAACAGATAAGCATACACTCATGTTTACTGCAGTGTTATTCACAATAGCAAAGAGATGGAAGCAATCCAAGTGTCCATCAACAAATGCTACATTCACACAATGGAATAATACTACATAACATTATTGTTATAAAGCAGGACTGACATGGGGTTGGGAAGAGAGTAAGAAAAGAGTGGACAGATAATAAACACTGCATTGGAATAGATGACGGAATGAACAATTTAAAAGGAATATATAATTAGACATTATATGTATGACAACAATGCAGAATAAGAGGTGCATTGCAAAGGGGACCAATGTAGGAGGAAGAGAGGAGAAAAGAGGAAATTTTGCAAGAATGAATAAATGAATATCCAACTTTTCTATAAACTTTCATTAAAATCATGATTTTAAAAAAAAGTGACCCAACAGAAATGTGAAAATTAGATAATTAGATAATTTTAATCTCATAATATCACTACTACCATATGCAAGCAAAATCCTGCTGAAGATTATCCCAAATTGACTGGAACAGCATATCAACAGAGATGTCAGAAATACAGCTAGATTTAGAAGAGGTCATGGCATGAGGGATATTATTGCTAATGTCAGATGGATCATGGCTTGAAAGTAGAGAGTATCAGAAGAATGTTTATTTGTGTTTTATCGACTATGCAAAGGGATTTGACTGTGTGGATCACAACAAATTATCGCTAACATTAAGAATGAGAATCCCAGAACAACTTGATTGTGTTCAAGTGAAACCTACACTTAGACTAGGAAGCTATTGTCCAAACAGAGCAAGGGAACACTGCATGGTTCAAAATCAAGTAGGGACTGTATCCTTTCCCCATACTTTTTTAATCCATATGTGGAACAGACCATTCAGGAAGCTATATTTTATGAAGAATGTGGCATCAGGATTAGAGGAAGACTCATCAACAACATGCACTATGCAATCTTGCTTGCTGAAACTAAGGACTTGAAGCATTTGCTGATAAAGGTCAAGGACTGCAGCCTTCATATCAACATTATGAAAACAAAGATCCTTACTACTGGGCCAACAGGCGGTTTTAATGACAGATGGAGAAAGGACTGAGGTTGTTGATGATTTCATCTTGCTTGGATCCACAATCAACAAAAGATGAGTTGCTTTAGGAAAGTCTGCTGTCAAAGATCTTTCCAAGGGAGCGCTGGTGGCCTTGTGGCAAGAAGCTGTGATACAATCCTGAAGTAACATGGTTCAAATCCACCAAATGCTCCACTGGAGAAGGAGAGGCAATCTCCTCCTGTGCCAGTCAGATCTGACTTGATGGTACACAAAAAAGAAAGGGGAAAAAAAAATCTCTCCAGAGTTATAAGAATAATAATGTCAGTCTAGATACTAAAGTGCACCTGATCCAGGCCATGGTCTTTGCAATTACTTGCTACACATCAGAGAGCCGGACAATGACTAAGGATGACAGAAGATCTAATGCCTTGAAGTTTCAGTTATTAGAGAAGAGTAATGAACATACCACGGACTACTAAAAGAACAAATAGGTCTGTGCTGAAGAGGGTAAAACTAGTTTCCTCCCTAGAGGCAAGGATTTTGAAGCTGTTTATTACTTTGGACATGTAAGGAGAGACTAGTCTTTGGAGAAGGACATCATGCTTAAGGGCAGAGGTAGACCCTGGATTGATACTATGAATGTGGTAATGGAGTCAGGTGTGTCGGAGATGATGAGGTTGGCTCTGGATAGGAAGAAGTTCAGAGCCAATCTTCACAGGGTCACAATGTGTTAGTCAGCTCACCAGCACGTAACAACAATTTCCAATTTGTAGTTTTTGAAAATTAAGAAATAAAACTACTAACTCCCCTCTGACTCCACAGACCTGTTAGTGTAAAAGCACTTCTCTAGCTCAATTAAATAATTTGACTACAAAATTTATACTGACCCCATAAAGTTCTCTAACTGCAAATATAGTGAACATTATTGCCTAAATTTCTTGAACTAAGTAATAAACTTGGGTATGAAATGCATTTTGAAATTATACTCTATGGAAGTAATTTCAAAAAACAGATTTAAAGTGGGTTAAATGATAAAAGTTTATGACAAATAACAGATACAGGCACATAGCTACCAGTATAAATATTGAAAGTGAGAATTGAAAGGAATAGTAAGCTCTGTGATCTTTCAGAAACATAGGCCACTGGGCCATGAAAGTTACCTAAACACATCAGGATCTCTCAGGCCTTCATCTATAAGTCGCCTCACTCAATCATCAGCATATTTGTTCGACCTACCACAAGAAATTAACACTTGCAGACAGCATGGTTAAGTAAGTACTTAGGGCTTTGGAATATGTCATATTTAAAGTTAAATCCTAAATTTATAACATTCTAAAAGAAGGACCTAGAAAAAGTAAAATGGAGAATGTCACCGTTTTTGTTGCTGTTATTAGGTGCCGTCAAGCTGAGTACGACTCATAATGACCCCTCGAACAAAAGATCTAAATTCGGTTTTATCCCACACCATCCTCACACTTCCTCATATACAAGAGCCCACTGCTGCAGTCAACATGTCAGTCCACCTGGTCGATAATCTTCCTCTCCTTTGCTGATCCTACACCCTTCCCAGAATCATATCCTTCTCCAAGAAATAGCCCCTCCTAGCAATATGACCCACGTATGTGAGGCAAAGCCTCATCAAAGCCTCATCATTCTTGCCTAAAAAGAGCATTCTGGTGGCACCCTCTCTAAGACATATTTGTTTTCTTGGCCCTCCATGGGATGTTCAGTGTTCTTTTCCAACACCACAGCTCAAAGGCTTCAATTCTTTTTCTGTCATCCTTATTCATTGTCCAGCTCACAGATGCATACTACCTAGTGTTAAGGAAATATAGTGCCTCAAAAAGTGAAATGGGGAAGGAATTACTCAAACATAACAAAAAACCCTGAAATATTTTAGCACCATGAAAGAATCCAAAGGAAAGAAAACTTACAGAGCACTGAATTGGCTGGCAGAAGCCCTAGATTTCAGATCTGGCTCGGTACAGGCCAGTTCCATGTTTTGTGGGGTGTATTATTTCATGTATCTGGGTTCTGGTTATCTAGTAGAGCCATCTATCTAAGATTTATAGAACAGGAGAGTGAAGATCCATTCCTGTAACACATCATGATTAAATTACATACCATTTATATTTCCTCTCATTGCCAGAGTCAAAATTAGCTACCTTCATAGTTGATCCTCCATCAGTCTCTCAAAGCTGTAAATTGCAAGGGAGGATTGCAACAATGAATGAATGAAAATCTAACTTTTCTGTAAACTTCTGTTACAATGACAATTAAAATAAAAAATTTTATTTAAAAAAAAATTGCAAGGGAGGAGACTGTCCAATCCTTCTCAGAATGACTGGTCGATTCAAACTATCAGGGAGATGTGGCCTTATCATAAAAAAATAAACTAAGGATGGTATTTTCTGTCACAGGTAAACTCGTGAGAGTGAAAATGTTTCAAAGAAAAACATTCTTTATGCTAAAATGAGCAAGATAAAAGTGGTATCCTGTTATAAAAGGTGGGTAATGCATGAGACCTGGAAAAACAAGGCAGCCCTGTTGAGCTCCAGCTATTAAAATTTCACCACTCTTCCAAAGTGTCAGAGGTTTTTATTTAAATACTTGCTTTTTACACCTTTAGATCCTGATCATTTTTTCATTATGACTGAGTTATCAGTTTTAATACGAAAGTTTCCTTCAGTAACCTGCCCAAAGTCAGACTGCTAAAGAGTGACACAGAGAACTAGACCCATCTCAAGGAGTTCCCATGATGTAAGTAGTAAAAAACTGCAATTCTAACCGAAAAGGCCATGTATTTCTGTGGTTCAAATCCACAAATTGCTCCAAAAGAGAAAGATGGACATCTCTGTGATGTGATTTACAGTCTCAAAAATCTACTGGAGGGTCAGCTATGAGTCATTTCTGGTTCAACGGCAATGAGAGAGATAGGTCTCAAACCAAAGATCAAATGCCCTGATATATTCCTTTCTCTGGTAACTAGTTGCTTTCATTTGCAACATGTGTGGAAGTCATCAAGAGTGTATGAACTGTCAGGTTACCCAAGTCAGGGTGACTTGCTTCAAATGATGGCAAATGTGTTTCTAAGTACGGTCATCAATTTAAAAAGTGTGTGGCAATGTGTTTAAACTTCTGTACAGTACTTTAACCATGTTAATCAACCAGTTATTTCAGCTACATTAAAAGATGCTGGACAAAAATGAAATCCAAAATTATAAAGGAAAACTATTCTTTTTAATGCAAAAAAGTTAATTATAAGTCAATGGAGATAGTTCATTTAACCTTAATTTAAAGTACCAAAGTTAGAGAGTTGTTGATGAGCACGACTCACAGCGACTCTATAAACAAAAGGACTGAAGCCTTTCTATACTCTCGTTATTTATCAAAGTTCATTATATAGGACATCCATTAAAATGACTGCTGGATTATCCCTTTCTTTTATCCAAATACAATAATAATTAAGAACACTGGTTATACATATTAGTGAATGGAGAAGCAACATACAATCCAAAACTCAGATATTTGGGAAATAGTTTATACAGAGAATCCGCAGTAATGAATAGTTGGGGTTAAAATTAAAGTTTATAATAATCTGAATACATATACCTAATTATTGTTTAGGGAGCTCTGGTAGTATAGTTCCTAGGCAGTTGTGGTAACCCAGAGGTGACATGCCTCTCTGGGGTTTTGAATCTACTAGCAGCTCCACTGGAGAAAGATGGATGATTTGTAGTCTCCAAAACCCCACTAGAGTCAGCACCAACCCAAAAGCAAAATGCAAGGTTAATTTTTAAGTGTTAATATAGTCCAGGACAAATGATTTTTTAATCAAGACAATGAATAATGAAATCACCACCTCCTTACTTCAAGCAGAAAACATAATGTAAAACCAAAGAAACACATTCCCCTATCAGTTTCACAAATAATAGTAAAACTGTTAAGTATCACTGAGTGGAAATCAACTCATAGATGACCTTCCAGCAGGTTTTCAGAAGCAGAAAATTGCACAGAAAGAGGTTGCCCATTTTTCTTCCACAAAGCAATAGGTGACTTCAAACCATCTGCCTTTTGGGTTAGCAGCGTTACCTCCTTACCTAAACCACCTGGCCTCCTTGTAGTAAAACTAAGATATAGGGGAAAAAAAAAAGAGTAACTTAATTAAACCAGGCTAGTTCCTTGTTCCATTACATCAGCCCAGGATTTGAAAATTTAGTCAATCAATAAATGGATCATCATAAGGTAAACATATTCACATATGTATGAACTCACTTTTTTTTTTTTTAATTTATTTTATTATTTTTGTGTGAGTGTACGGTCAAATCAGATCTGACTGGTACAGGAGGAGATTGTCCCTCCTTCCCCGGCAGAGCATCTGGTGGATTCGAACCGTGCGCCTCTGGGATTGTAGTTGCAGCTCCTTACCACTAGGCCACCAGCGCTCCCCTTGAACTCACTTTTAAATGTCCTGGTCATTAAGCACATTACCAAATATAAAATTCCTTTAGAAGACAGAAATGAGTAGATGTGGCCTTACAAGGAAGAAAAAAATAACCCAACCTATTATTTTAGTTCTATTAAAAATCATCATATATTGTCTTCAAACATTTGGTGTCCCTCACACACACACACACACACAACGTGTGTACGTGTGTGTGTGTGTGTGTGTGTGTGTGTGTCTGTGTCGCTCTTTCCCTCTGTCTCACTTTTCTGGTGTTATTCATTTAGGTAACCTAGGAAGGCCTTTGAAATGCATTTTGATTAGCAAAGCACAAAACTAAACTGCATAAAACAAAATCAGAAAAGAATGCAAAGAAAATAAACATTAAGTAAATGTAATACAATTAAGAATTTGATGGAAGTTTTTTTTCTGAACACAAATTATCACAAAGCAAATTTCCATGATCATTTCCCATTAAAGTTAGCACAACTTCTTTGGAGAAAACAAATAGAAGTTCAACTAGACTATGACCAACTTTTGTACTTCCCACAACAGCAGTAAACCACCCTATATGCATCCTGCTGATAAAACTGAACACATTCCACTTAACATCCCCAAACAAAAATCATCTACAGTATTACTTAACAGCTCAAGAACTTGCCCACCACTCTGTGACTGCCACTCCAGAGGTAAATGCATTCACTGTGAAGTTAAGAGCAGACGCTGTAACGATGCTGCCTATACAGACACAGCCGACTCCTGACTAAGAAAGATGGTGAGCCCAAGAGATAGCATCATGTCCTCCTCTATGAAAGGGAATGTCTGAGTTGACAGAACTCAAAGTAAATACAGAAAATTCATTCAAGAAGGTAAGATGCTGGGAAACAGGTATTGGAAACAGACCAAATAAAAAAGCAACAAAATAAAAACCCCACTGCCCTCGAATTGATCTGCAATCACTGACCCCAAACACAGGACAGAGGAGAACTGCACCAAGAGGATTTCCGAAGGCTTTCCTGCAAACCTTTAAAGATGCTAACTGCTGCAAATTTCTCTCTAGATGCTGGTGGGTTTGAACCACCAACCTTTTGCTTAGCAGGTGGATGTAAGTTAAGATGCCGGGAAGTACTGAAAACAGACCAGTGTTCATGAATAGACTGTTAATGATCTACCAGCGCCGGGTGGGTGGTTCAAACAAGAGAAGACTGTCCCCTTCTAGAGCTGTGTGGCCCTGGAGGGCTCTGCTTCCTCCACTAACCCTTTCCTGCAGGCCTGGCGTTCAAAAGGACAAGCTCCCCTCCTCGTGGGAAAGCGATCCTCCCAGGCCGCACCGAGGCCATGTGGCTGGGGCAGGAGGGTGGCCGAAGCCAGCGCCCGTTCAAGACACCAAACTAGAGAGGAGGTGCCGGAGGCAATCCAAAGGACGGGATGTTGGGGTACAAGACTCACTTCCTCTGGGCTTTGTCCTTCTTGGCCTTGGTCCTTTTCTTTCGGGCCTGGAGCGCAAGCACTGCAGGAGAGAGGGATTGATGAAGTGCGGATGTGGAAGGAAGGAGGCGACCAAGGTGAGGGTGGAGACCTAGTAGGGTGCCAGGGCTGGGTGCGGGGCCGGCCTCGGGGGCGGCTGCAGGGCGAACGCCGCGGTTTCCGCGAGGCGGGCGGCAGAGGGGCGTTCGGCCCACGGGGCGACGAGCAGCGACCAGGCGGAATGCGCCGGAGGGGGCTCGGGCCGGGTAAAGGGGACGGCAGGCGTGGGTCTCCTTCGTCCGCCCAGAGTCGAGCTTTGCAGTGGCCGCAGGCTTTGGCTGGCCCGCTGGGGAACAAGGGGAGGTGACGGCCGGCGCGGGAGGTCGCCCTGGATAAGGGGCGCGGACCAGAAGCCCCGCGGCGGGGGGCGAGGGGCGTCGCCACCTCAGTGGAGGGGCGCCGCATGCCCAGAGTGGACTACAGAGAGCAGGCAAAGCTCCTGGCGCTAACCTGGGCCTCGCCCCGGAGGCCGTTGCCCCTCGTGGCGGAGGCCGCACCACTGCTCACCTTTCCGCTCCATGGTGAGACCGGTAACCGCCAGGCGCCTGCGCACTCGTGTGGCGAAGGCTCCGGCTCCCGCCGTGGCCCAAAATCTAGTCCGCACACACTCCGCCCCTAGTCCCGCCCCAAGCCCCGCCCCCGCTGCATGATACCGCACGCCTGCGCATTGAGCGCGGATTCTACCACCTGCTCCCGAGGATGGGGGAGCGGCCAGCAGAGAGTGGACGAGGCAGGAGAAAAAGAAACTTTAGATCTGGAATCTAAAGAGATGTTGGCAGTCCAAGATTGAAAGCTGGCCAGAGTCAGTTTCTTTTGCTTACCAGAAAAAGTCCCTTAGGAAGACGCAGGGGAGCGAGATCTTGAGTTTCCCTGCGTGCTAAACCAGAACCCCGCAGACAACTAACAGCTACCTCAGTTTTCTGACCTGTACAATGGTGTTAATCAGGCGTGTTCCAGTTCCTTTGCCTGATCTATTCGAATCCACCAGCTGCTCCGCGGGAGAAAGATGGACAGTCTCCTGCCCTGCGATTTACAGTCTTTGAGAACCCGCCTGAGGGTTACCTATGAGTCGGTTCCAGTCTGGTACACAACCACAACCTAAAAAAATGTCAGTTTTTGCCTCCATTTTTTTTTAGGAAGGTGAAGGAAAGATGGCATGTGAAAAAGAAAAGGTGTGGGAGCAACGGAAAAGACTAAAAGAAATGCACGTGTGACTCAGTGAAAACATTATAAATGAATTTTTTGTTAAATTTTACAGTTTAAGTGGACTCTATTAAAGAAATAAAGGCAATGGGTTAACAGAAATGTTCCCTATTTTCTCATCATTTTCCTACTTTTTATATTTCCGGTATACTTAAATTTTTTTTCATCTGTAGTGTGCTTTAAACTTTCCCAAAAGCATTGTCTCCTTTAATGTTCATGACAATGTGTAAGGCAAGAAACTTATTAATACCACTCACTAAGAAACTAATGATTGGAATCTTAGTATGCTGACCATATGACTCAATCATCAAACTCTAATTATAAAACCAGTGGACAGTTTTTCTGTAAAGGACATATATACGTAGGTCCGATTAAGGTATGTGAAAGACCTAACTGGTAATCTATAGTGCCCCCCTTTTTTTTGTTTACTGATGCAGCTGAACTAGGATATGTTAGTTATACACAGGTGTGTCTTAGATATCCATGATGTGACATCCTTTTATTTCTTTTTTTCATGATTATGAGCTTTATTAGGCAAAGTTACCATTCAGGATCAAAAACAACTCCAGATACAGTGATTTGATCAGGCTAGATTTTCAGTCAAAGATAGATTCTTCTTAGCTGTATCTGCAGGTCGTTTTTCTCTGTGACCTGTAGCCCCTCCATCTGGTCTCAGTCCTGCTTTGGGTAAGTTTCACAAAGCTCTTTTATCTCTCTGCTTATCAGTGTCTACTCTGACTCTTCACCAAAGGTCCCCACATCTCTCACTGCTTGGACTGGTCGTCAAAAACCTGGTGATACCTCACTCCACCACCAAACCTTCCCAAAGACACATATTTTCTTGCATCATAGGCAGGGAAGTCTATTACCTTATACCGTTCTCTTGCTTCTGCTGCCTCTGCTTCCACCATTTCGCTACTGCTGCTGTTTCTCACCATCTCTTACCATTTTTGATGTACAGCCCCTGGTCTAGGAGCTTTCCAGTGCAGAGATTTTTCCTCTCTGAAAAACATTCCTGTCTCTTCTTGCTATTAATCAGATCCTTCTGTGGCTTCTTTCCTTGTAGGACTATATTTTAGCAATTAAATGCAAAAGTGGCATATGCCACTTTTTTTTAGTTGAATGAGATTATCTAGATCATAAAACTTTAATAAACACACAGAGATTTGTACAATGTTACAGGATAGAACAAAGTTGAGATCTGTTGTTCATATGGTCACTATGAGTTGTTCTCAATTTGATGACACCTAACAACAACAACCCTTTTCCCATAAAAGGGGTGTTCACAAACTCTTAAACAAAGAAGATGATTATGTGAATTTAGTTGTTCAATAATCTGGGTAAACTTCTCTTAATCTCTCATGACAAAACATTGATTTTCACCAATTTTGCTTTCAATGGCTACTACTTCAGTTTTTATGTTTTTCCATCAAAATGCTATAATTATAAATGAACTTGTTGTTGTTGTTGTTATGTGCCGTCGAGTTGTTTGCAACTCATAGTGACCCTATGTACAACAGCCCTAAAACATGCTCTATCTATCCTGTATAAATGAACTAATGAGTAATATTAGCAATATGCCCCAGACAACAGACAATAAAAAACCCTTTGATATATAAAACTTTTATGTTAAGTAAATATTATTATTTTCAGTATTTTAATGTTTGTTATGTTACTATCTTATTAAATTATTAGCCATGTTAGTACTATATTAAATATATGGTATATTATGTACACTAAACCATCCCAGGAAGTAGAATATGACGAAGAATCATTGGTACTGAAAGAAGAAATCTAAGCTGCGCTGAAAAGATTGGCAAAAAGATAAGGCTCCAGGAATTGTGAGAGTATCAGTTGAGGTGTAGCCCCGGAAATGCTCAGCAGCCCTGGATATGCTCAAGCAGCTCCAGTTATGCTCAGCTCTCTATACCAAACAATTTGGAAGGTCACTACCTACCAGACAACTGAGTGAGACCTTATCTCTGCCCATTCCGGGTAAAGGTTATCCAAAAGAATGTAGAGGAAA
>NW_006399767.1:25073978-25111470 GCF_000299155.1 Elephantulus edwardii | reverse complement strand
GTAAAAATTTTCTTGTATCAAGGAACTGTTTAAAAGGGATATATGATTAGGTATTTTTGTTATGACAGGAGTTTAAAATGAAGGCTGCATAGTGGAGTGGACTTGGGGGGGAGGAATTGTATAACAATGAAAGAATTTTTCTTTTACTTTTCAAAGGAAGCCTGTATAGTGGAGTTAACTTGGGGGGAGGGATTGTATAACAATCAAAGAATTTCACTTTTCAAAGAGAAGAATGAACTGGAGGAGAGGTTGGGCAGGGAGAAAAGTGCAACAATGAATGAATGGAAATCTGAAGTCTCTGTAAACTTTCATTAAAATTAATCATTAAAAAGAAAGGAAAAAAAAGTGCTAAACAGCAAAGATGTCCATTTAAAGACTAACAGATATCTGATCCAAGCTATAATAATTTTAATTGCCTCATATACTTGTGAAAGTTGGATTATGAATAAGGAAAACTGAAGAATTGATGCTTTTGGATGTGTTAAAAACAAATTGTATTGAATATGCCATGTGCTGCCAAAAGTACAAAAAAAAATCTGTCTTGGGAAAAGTACAGCTAGGGTGATCCTTAGAGGCAAGGACGGTGAGAGTTCATCTCATATACTCTGGGCATTTTATCAGGAGTGGCCAGTTTATGGAAGAGGGTACCAAGCTTTTAAAGGTGACATTTCAGCAAAGGAGAGGAAGACCCTCAAACTGATGAATTCACACATAACTACAACAGTGAATTTAGGTACAGTGGAGAATGTGATAATGGCATGAGAGGAGGTAAAGTTTTGAGCACCTCACTATGGCACCTAAACAACAATGACAAATTATATCCACCTTTATTGACACAGTAACTGGTGTAATGGAGGTAAGGGTCTCAGACAGTGAGATTGGCTCAGAATAGGGCAGGGATCAGAGCTATTGTGCATAGGGTCGCTATGAGTTGCAAGTAACTCAACACATAACAACAACAACAACAACAACAACAACAACAAGGGGAGCTCTGGTGGCCTAGTGGCAAGAAGCTGCACTGCAATCCCAGAGGAACACGGTTCGAATCCACCAGATGCTCTGCTGGAGAAGGAGGCGCAATATCCTCCTGTACCAGTCAGATCTGATTTGACGGTACACGCACACAAAAGAATAAAAAATAATAAAAAAAAAATTTAAAAAAAAAAACAAAAAACAAAAAAAAGCAACAACAACAATGCCAAACATTTTGAAGCTAAAATTATAAATATTTTACAAAAATTAGGACATAACTGTATATAAATGCTACACAATTACAAGTAACTTGATTGAATTCATTACAGTGATCTATTTATTCAAGTTCCTTTGCTTTTGCATATCTTTGGAGTTCCATTGGTTATTTATACTCAAGACCCTTGTATTTGTATTTCAGCAAAGAACATTGCTGGCCCTCTTAGCTGAAGTTGTTGATTCAGCAGATGTGAATGTAAAGGAGTTTTCTCAAAATGGACCAGCAACCTGATATTTACTATTATATAGTCCAGCCTTGCCTAATTGCCTTTTGGGTAAAGGTGCAAAAGTAAGACTTGACAGCCCATCCCACTTCTTGTTTATTAGAAAGAAATTATAATTCTCTAAAAGACCCACCAACATAAGAAGTTTCAATTAAACAGGAAGGGACTGTGGGAAACAGATGTCAAGGAAAATATTGAAGTGAGATAGGCCTCTCATCTCTCAAATAACCTTGCATGTGGGTGCCTTTATGACCCTGTGTAAACTTTCCACCAGCATATTCTCTCATACTTGAGTTGTTATTAATTATACATACTGTCCTTTGAATTCATTTCCACTGCAGTGCTTCTTTTTCTTTCTGTCCTGTCTGCCTGGCATCTATGGGTCTTTCCTTTGGACAACCGGTGCCCCAGTTTTTGGTTGATGCCCTAAGCATGTATTTACCTTGCTTATTAGGATAATTATCAATGACTGTTGTTAGGTGCTGTCAAGTTGAGTATGATTCTTAGCAACCCTATAAACAACGAACTGAACCCTATTCTATCCTCTGCCATCCTCATCATCTCTCATACACTTGAGCCCATTCATCATATGACTTTCTTCTCAACCCCTCTTCTCTGCCATACTGGAAGTCAAAAACAAAAAAAAAATATGAACTTTCTTTGTTCCAATAAATTTTTTTATGTTCCAATAAACTTTTATTCACAGAATCTAAAATAGGAGTTTCATATTTTCGTACATTATAAAATGGTATTCTTCTTTTGCTCATTCTTTTTTCAACCACTTAAAAACATTTTAACAATTCTAAGCTATAGATCTTTGTTTTCCAGCCCTGTTGGGAAACACAGCTGGATGAAGTGGAGACTCTGAAGACCCTTGACCTTAAGAAGTTGGATTCTAGTGCAGAAGACAGACAAATAATCAATTGTGAGAAAGGAAGATGAAACCAACTATTACAATACAGCACCAACCAAGTGTAGGGGCCTAGGTGGCATAAATAAGTCTTTCTAGGGAGGAGATAGTTTTGGAGCTAGGTATTAGGAAATGTGTAGGATTTTTCCATAGGTGGAGAAGGAGATGTCAGACATAACTAGCTGAGGAAATCGATTGAGCAAAAAGGCATTGACTTGGAATCTTGTGGGTGGGGGTTGAGGCTAGTAAATGACTAGAGGGCTAAGGTAGAAGGTGAGACTGGAAAAGGTAGGTCTACCAAGTTTAAAATTCATATAATTAATATGTGTTGCATGAAACCTGTATGATAACATTTCTGGGCATATTCCCAAAACCCAGCTCAAAAGCTGCCTCCTCCCTGGCTGGACTGAATTATTTATTTTACTTATTAAGTCCCACCCAAACCCCCACACTTGACCTAAGCTTGATTTTTTTTATATTGGTTTGCATACAAAATTTGTATACATTATGTTTCACACTTTCCTTCATTCATGCTGTGTTTCATACAATCATTCCCATACACTGTGTTTTATAAAATTAATTAACACTGATCTATGCCCATCATTAACCTGTCTTTACAGGTCCCCACTAGATCTTTCTCATTTCCTTCCCCTTCCTTCCACCCACCAAATTGTGCGACCCTGTGATTTTTCCTCCTGCCTACCCTCAGTTCCGTTTGCTCTTTCCCTCCCCCCCCCTTAGGCCTTCATACGTATTTTACTATTTATCCTTTTATTTTTTTAAAAAAATTCTTATTATTTTGTGTGCGTGTACCGTCAAATCAGATCTGACTGGTACAGGAGGATATTGCGCCTCCTTCTCCGGCAGAGCATCTGGTGGATTCGAACCGTGTTCCTCTGGGATTGCAGTGCAGCTTCTTGCTACTAGGCCACCAGAGCTCCCCTTATCCTTTTATTTTTATAATAATAGTCTTATGCAGTATTTGAACTTAGGGGCCTGAGTTAGTTCACTCAGCACAATGCTCTTCATTCTTTCCCATGTTATGTAGTATATTTCAAAATCTTTGCCCCTGAGTGCTGCACAGTATTCCATCATGTGAATATACCACAATTTCTCAATCTATTCATTTATTGTTGGACATTTTGGCTGTTTCTGTGTTCTTGCGATTGTGAATAATGCTATGAACGTTAATGTATAAATCTTAGTTTGTGACTCAGTTCTATTTTTCTTGGTATATATTCCTGGCAGTGGAATATATGCTTGGTTTTGGGGTTTTTTTGTTGTTGCTTTTATTTTGTTTTTGAAGAAGTATTTATTAACAAGGTAGATAACATGTTTACCTAGCATCATATCAGCCACTGCAGCTAAAGACAAACAACTGACTGGGTAGGTAAAGGGTTTGCTTTATGTGAATACATTTCAGTTATGCTTGATTTTTGACAGTACCTGTTGGCTAGGTATTCTGGAATTTTTTTTAAGTTGTTCATTAAATAGATTGTAGTTTAGTTTCATTATCATTCTAAATTGATGACTAAAGGAGACTAAAAGGCATTCTGTTTAGCCGTGGACCCTGAGAGGACTCATAAACTAAGAAAACCACATGGTGTTCAAAAGAGACAGAAAAACTGACTGAGGAAATGTCCCAAAATCAGTAGAAACTTCCTCCCAAAATGTAAACTCCATATGGATAGGACTTCATCTGCTTTTTCCTAGATGTGTCCCCAGCATCTAGTACTACTCTACCCAGTTGTTAGTAGGTGCTTTTAAACAGAGAATGAACTACAATCCCAGAGATGCACGGTTCGAATCCACCAGATGCTCTGCCGGGGAAGGAGGGACAATTTCCTCCTGTACCAGTAAGATCTGATTTGACAGTACACTCACACAAAAATAATAATTTAAAAAAAAAACACAAAAAAACAGAGAATGAATGCCAATTCTTTCCAAAGCATCTATGTGGAAATGCTTAGCAAATGTTTTGTAATTCAAATCTATAATTTATGAGGAAGGTCAGGGCAAGACAGAGAAAGACACCCTCAGGAGCTGTGTTAACATAAAATGGCTTACTGTCAAGCCACTAAAAGAGAAGGGAGTTTTGCTTACTATGATCCAGTCATACCTAATTTGTTTCTGAGTGACTGACTATTCCTTCTGTCTAAGGAGATTGTGATGATGGCCTGGGATAAGCTTACAAACTATCTTTTTAGTAACTTTTCTGAATTTTTCCAGAGTCAATGTAAAGTTTACTACACTGAGGTCCAAGAATTAATCATGTCTTCTGTTTTCATCTGCTTGTCTCCATTCTCCTTAGCAAGCATCTAACTTGCCTCACTTTCTAAGATCATTATAATTGTTTGCATAAGCAAGTTTTTCCCTCCAACTATAAAGCCTTTTTATGTGTGTATTTCTTGCTTTAAATTAGGTTAATCACTTTAATTTCTATTTCAAATTTCACAGAGCATGACCTATTCTCTAGCTTACCTTTCCAGACTTTTAGCTTTCTTTTATTTTTTCTTTCTCTCTCTCATTTTTAATTGGGCTTGATGCAATCATATATATATAAACATTTATACATATAAAAGCATTTATATATATAAATGTTTATATATATATATATTTCTATATATCTATATATAAATGTTTTAATATTAATTATAACTGACCAGTGCCTTTTAGCACCACTTCTCATCAAATCTTACTGCACCTTGCCTATTCCTTCACCTCACCCATCTGTCCTCTAATCTCTGTTGCCTTTAGTATTTTACCTCCTTGTCTTCCTTCTCCTACCTTACTCTTTCCCCTCCCTGTTTGAACAGTTACACATATTCTAAGTTGCTAATTGCAGGTGGTCACCCTACATGCATATTCCCTCTCCCCTATTTGCTTTCCTAAAAATCCCTTTTTAAATGGCACTATTCAAAGAGATGGGGCAGTCATATTTATGACTGTTCACTGCCATTGCCATAATTAAATTTCTAAATTTATTTTTTTTAAAAAGCACATTCTTCTCTTATTGTTTAGGAGGTTGTTGTTGTGTGCCTTCAAATCAACTCTCCAAAGAGTCTTCAGAGGCTATAAAATATGCAGAAAATGCCCCAGCTTTCTCTTTCAGAGCAGCTGATAGATTCAAACTATCTCCCTTTGTCCTGGCAGTGCAACTCCTTACCCACGAGGCCATGCAAGAGCTCCCTTTAGGAGGTTAGAACTCTTAAGTTCAAGATGCCAGTTTTAGGGTAGACCTGCCCTGTCAGTTGTGAAAGTGAGTTCTTCTTTCCTTCAACATTTCTTGAGCAGATATTCCTTGGTCATTTCCATATTTCTTGGTTTTTCCCAGTGCCAAGAAGCTTCTTATTGAAGGTACTTGAAGATCTCATGCTTCTTTAATTTAACTCATTTTTTTTGAGACTTCCTTATTCTTCTTTGGAATATTTAAAATCTGATATTCTAAAATTTAGGATATATGTTTTTTCACACCCAGTAGACTCAGCCTTGAATATCACAAATTCTTACACTTTGTGGAAATTATTGGTTTGAATTAAATCCAACATAGCGTTTCCCCTTATGACATTCCCTACATTTTCCCAGTAAAAATGGACAACAGAAGACAGTGAACATTTTATCAGATGCTTTCTTTTTAGCGAGGTAAGAATCTCAGTGTTGGCTACAGAATTGGGGAACCCCAACAGAGATTTATCCTGGCATTGTGGCATTAGGAAACTAGTGATAATTTTGTGTTTGAGAATCAGGAAATATATGCCATACTCAAAGGATCATTGAAGATAATTTAATGAAGGGACTATATACAGAGTTATGGATAGAGTCAAGGGAATTCAATAAAGAGAAGTGAGGCTTCTGGGAATAAATAGCTGGGAATCTTCATCGCTTGTAAGCCTAAAGAGAAGCGGAGGAGAGAAACGGAGTACTTTACTAGAACCTAGTGAGAAGTGCTTGCTACCTGTCCAATAGGCAACATCATGATAGGTGGAGGAAAGATTGAAATTGTCAATAATTTAATCTTGTTTGGGTCCACAGTCAACAACCTTGATAGTCTAGAGATCAGGAGACAAAAATGAACTCATAAAACATTTCACAATATTGCGAAGCCTTGAGGACATTATGTCGAGTGAAATATCTCAGTCTCAAAAGGATAAATACTGCATAAGATGTCTGTTATAAAATAGGACAGACATGGGGTGGTTGGAGAGGGATTGGGGGGAAAGTGGATAGATAATGAGCACTGCATTAGAACAGATGAGGGGGAAACCTGTTTGAAAAGAATATATGATTAAGCATTTTTGCAAATAAGAATAATCTGGAACAAAGGGTGCATTGCTAGATGGGCAAAGGGAAAGGGAGAATGGGGAAGGTAGGAAAGAAAATGTGTAACAATGAACACATTAAAAAGAGATCAGGAGATGTATACCATTGGGAAAGACTGCTGTAAGGGATCTCTCCAAAGTCCTGAAAAGGAAAAATATCAGTTTGAAAACTAAGGTGCATCTGATGTAAGTCACAGTCTCTCTGTTCACCAGCTCTGTGTCTGACAGCTGGTTAATGACTAAGGAAGACAGGAGAAGAACTGATGTCTTGAGTTGTGATATTGGAGAAGAGTGCTAAATAGCCCAAAGACTGCCAAAATAAACAAGCAGATATGTCTTAGAGATAATGCAACCAGCATTTTCCTTGGGGGCAAAGATGCTGAAGATTCTTGCACATGTTTTGGACATGTTGTTAGAGAGGCTAATCTTTAGAAAAGGACTTCATGGAGGAGCGGTGGGCAGGGGGGGAAATGCAGCAATGAATGTATGGAAATCCAAAAGCACTGTAAACGTTCATTAAAATTAATTTTTAAAAAATTTTAAAAAATCATAAGCTGCTTCCAGAAAAAAAAAAGTAAAGGGCTTCATGCTTGGACAGGGAGGGTCAGCAAAGAAAAGGAAGACCCTCAGTGAGACGGAGCAATGCGTTGTCTGCATCAATGGATTCAAATGTGACAAGGATGATGAGAATGGTACAGGTTAGGACAGAGTTCAGATCTATTGTTAATGTAGTTGCTAGGAATCATATTCAACTCAATGGCACTTAACAAGTGAGGTCTAGTGGAGCTCATGGGGCTTAGTAAGGAGCTGCACTGCCAACCCAAAAGCACTTGGTGCAGATCCATAGCTACTCTGCTGGAGAAAGATGGACAGATGTCCCCTGTGCAACTACAGCCTCTGGAAACTTGCTGGAGGGTCAGGCATAGGTCAGGTTCCGACTCAACAACACACAACAAGTGAGAGATGTTGTTATAAGAAAGGACTCTATGACAGCAGTTGTGCCCTCTGGTAAAGGGGCGTAAATATAGCTCAGCAGGGAGAAAATGGAAATAAATACCCAACTGTTACAGACTGAATTGTGTCTCCTCCCAATGTGTATTGTAAATCTTAACTGCTATACTGCTTGAAGTAGGAGCCTTGGTAATGCATTGGTTAAAGCACTGGCTCCAAAGACAAAGACTAGATGATTCAAACTCATCAGTTATTTTGAGGGAGAAAAATGTGGCAGTCTGTTTTGGTGAAGATTAAACCCACTGCCCTTGAGTCATTTTCAACTCACAGTGACCCCCCATCAGCTCTCCAAAGCTGTAAATCTTTACAGGAGGCTACTGCCTAGTTTTCTCCCTCAGGGTGGCTGGTGGATTCACACTGTTGACCTTTCAATTACCAGCTGGATCCATTGCACCATACACCACCAGGAGTCCTTTTCATGAAGATCACAGCCTTGGAAACCTTGCGGGGCAGTTTTGTTCTGTCCCAAAGGAGTCATTATGGGTTGGAATTTATTGCCCATCAGTGGCAAAAAGCATACTTATGGATGTAATCCCATTTAGGAAAAGAATATTCTTTGTTAATGTTATTGGCCACTGCTATGGCCATTATCAGTGTGTCCTTAAACCTTCTGACTTTTGAGTTTTAAAAGAACCAACTAGGCACTGAGAAGTAAGTGCAAATGGAGAAGGATGCTGTGGAGACTGCCAAGGGATCAAAGAATGAATGCATATTCTATAAAAACTGAAAGAGAGATCTCCCACAGGAAGGAAAAAAACTTTCTCCTAGAGTCAGTGCCCTGAATTTGGACATCTCGCCTCCTAAACTGTGACAAAAATAAATTTCTATTCCTTAAAACCACCCACTTGTGGTATTTCTATTACAACAACTTTAACCGTTTGAGACTAAGATCTCTTTTTGGCTGACTCAACTGATAATTAGATGGCAAAAGAGCCTGGATGATACAGCTCATAGGAGCCAGGCTTCCAGGGCACAGTCGCCACAGGGTGGAGAAGGTTAGAGTGACAAACAGAACATGCAGCAGAGCCAGTCTGAGCAGTCTGTAGGATACACCCAAACAAGTTAGCACTTTTCAAGCAAGTAAATGAGCTTCTTGTTGTAGTTGCTAGGAGCCTTCAAGTCCATTAGGACTCATGGCAATTCTAAACAACAAATCTGAACCTTGCCCTAGCCTGTATCATCCTCACCATCTCTGGAATGCCCCAGCCCATTGTTATAGTCACTGTGTCAATTATCCTTGATGGATGTCTTCCTCTCTTTCTCTGACCTCCACCCTCACCCCCAGCACCTTTTCCAAAGACTGGCCTCTTTTGACAGCATTCCCAAAATATGTGAGACAAAGTTTCACCATCCTTGCCTTTAAGGAGCACCAGCCTCTTTAGCCTCCTGATCTCTGGAGAGGTTTGAAATAAAGTTGCTTGGAGATAACTCCCCCTTCTAACTTTCAGGGATGCAAGTTTAAGCTTCATGAGGACTTTGTGCTGGGTAAGGGTGGAGAGAGGAAGCTTAGCCTTGGTATGGTGGGAATTAAAGGTAACATGAAGAAGTGGAGAGGATTCTCTAAGAATGAGGTGACTGAAGTGGTTCTTAAGGGAGGTGGTGCCTTTGCTCTGCTCCCTGAAAATGCTCTGGGAGGCAGCAAGGTGTTGCAAACTCATCTAAGCTAATGGTGCTCGATGGCTGATAACCTACATACCAGAAAAATTTTAAGGGGTGAGAATTTGCCTCCCCACAACTTCATACCCAGGACAGAAAGAAAAGAAGTTAAGAATAAAACCTGCCACTCACATGACCTTTGTTAAACTTTCAGCAGCAGCACAAAACAGTTCTTATGACCTGCTCTGTAAATTCTCTGAAGCTCCAGCTCCCGTCAGTTGAGGTGTTAGTGCCTCAGCTCTAGTGAAAGGTTGACTCAAAGACAGAGGACGTCAAGTAACCAGAGATGGAGCTATTCTTGAGGTTACCCTGAATTATTTTCTTTCTTTCCTTTTTTTAGGTTACTTTAAATTCTTTTACTCTGCTGTGCTCTTCCAATCCAGATCAATGATGGAGGTGCTAACAGAAGTGGGATGAGGTTAAATTCCTTGAAATAGATGTTAGGAAAGTGCTGTGATTGGTGCATTTATTGAAGCCATGTCCGGATTAAGGCCTTTCTGGCAAGAATATTCTCTGACCACTAACCCCCAGCATGAAAAATGCTGATTAGCAGACAAGCTGCACCTGGGTGTAGACTCATGTAACTGGCACCTATAAAATGTCATGCTGTCCTTGCCAAAAGTTTCAATATGCCACCTTGTGTTTTTAAGAAGTAGATTTATTTATTTAAAATACCAGTGGAGGTGGTGGGCAGAGAGAGGAAGCAATCTGAAAATCCAGTACCAGAGAAGTGGCTAAGAAAATAATATGTCACCTGTATGTAAGTTGTCAAAAGAGGGGCATGTGACATCCTACCTAAGATTCTGGGAATACCAAAAGAGAGTTCTTATGCTTTTCTAGCCTTGGTTCCTGTGAGGCATTGGTAGCTCTATAGTAGAATTTTTATCTTCCCTGGGAGACCTGGGTTCAATTCCTAGCCAATATATTTCACATACAGTTACTTCTTGTCAGTTTATCAGTGGTAGACTCTGAGTCATTATGAGAGGTCCCTGAAAGCAGACTGTAAAAATATTTAAAGGTAAAATGTAGAGAGAAAGACACTAATGATGGGAGGGGGAGGGGGAGAAGTATTAACTATGGGATTATTTAAAGCATATTCATAAAATACATACAGCTTGAGTTCTGAAGGAAGGGAGTTGGGTTCAATAAATATTTGATTGGGTTGTTTCTCTTTTTTCCCCCCTTTTTAAAATTAATTTTAATGAAAATTTACAGACTTTGGATTTCCATTCATTCATTGTTAGACTTTTCTCCCTGCCTGCTCCTCCCCGCTAGTGCACTCTTCTCTTTGAAAAGCAAAAGAAAAATTCTTATATTGTTTTACAATCCCTCCCCACTCAGGTCCACTCCACTATGCAGCCTTTGTTCCGGACTCCTGTCTTGGCAATAATACCTAATCACATATCTCTTTAAAACAGTTTTCTCCCTCATCTGTTTAAATGCAGTATATATTATTTTTTTTTTTAATTTTTGTGTGAGCGTACCATCAAATCAGATCTGACTGGTACAGGAAGAGATTGTCCCTCCTTCCCCGGCAGAGCATCTGGTGGATTTGAACCGTGTGCCTCTGGGATTGTAGTTGCAGCTCCTTGCCACTAGACCACCAGAGCTCCCCTTAAATGCAGTATATATTATTAAACCCATCTTTACAGTCTCTCCCCAACCCCGATGTCAGTCCTGTTTTACAACAGTGGTACCATGCAATATTTGTCCATTTATGACTGAGATACTTCACTCAGCAGAATGTCCTCCAGGGTCACCCATATTGAATAATATTACATGAGTTCCTTGTTTTTCAATGTAGCATAGTATTCCATTGTGTGACTATGCCACAGCTTCTCTATCCATTTGTTTGTTGATGGGCACTTGGGTTGTTTCCAGCTCCTTGCTATTGTGAACAAAGCCACAGTAAACATGGCTGTGCATTGATTGGGTTGTTTCTTATTTCCTTGTTGAGGTGCTGGAGTATTCTATACATTTTAGATATGAGTCTCTTATCAGATATGTCATTACCAAATATTTTTTTCCCAGTCTGTGGGTTTCTTTTTTACCCTGTTGGAGAAGATTTTTTATGTGCATTTGGGTTTGATTGTTAGAAGGTCTCATTCATTATTTTATTCTCTCCTGTTTATAAGTTTTTCCAGGATGCTTGGAAGACTTCATATTGTGGACCAGGGATTCTAGAGTTCATCCAAGCTTTTTTTCTGATGAAATTTCTAGTCCTTGGTTTTACTTCTAGGTTCTTGATCACAAAATGGATATGAACAGACTTTCACCAAAAAAGACATTCAGATGGCAAAAAAAAACAAAAAAACAAAAACAAAAAACACACATAAGGGAATGGTCTATATTCCTAACTAAGAGAGATGCAAATAAAAACAACTATGAGATATCATCTCACCCCACTACCTATAGCAAAGTTCAACAGAGCAGCAAACAACAAATGCTGGCAAGGTTGTGAAGAGACTGGAACTCTTATTCACTGCTTGTAGGAGTTTGAAATGGTGTAACCACTATGGAAGGTGGGATTGCACTTTCTCAAAAAGTTGGAAATAGAAATATCATTTGATCCAGCAATTCTACTACTAGGAATATACCCTAAAGAAACCAGAGCTGCCACCCAAACAATATATGTACACCCATGGTTATTGCTGTGATATTCACAATAGCAAAGAGATCAAAGCAACCCAAGTGCCCATCAACAAATGAATGGATAGAAAAAACATTTTTACACACACACACACACACACACACACACCCTCTCAATAATTTTGGCAGTACCATGTTTTGCTGAGCTTTAGGTTCTGTTTCATACAACGGAACACTACATGGTACTGAAAAAAGGAACTCAAAAAATATTACACAATATAGGTCATCTCGGAGGACATTAGGCTGAGTGAAATAGCTGAGTCACAAAAGGACAAATAATTGTATAACACCACTGTTATAAAACATGATTGACATGGGGGTTGAAGGGAAAACTTAAGAAAAGAGTGGACAAATATTGAACAGTGCACTGGAACAGATTAAGAAAAGACTTTTTTAAAAAGAAGTATTAGGCATTATTTGTGTGACAACAGTCCAGAATAAGAGGTGCATAGCAAAGTGTACTTGAGGAGGGGAGGGAGAAAATTATGAAACAATGAATGGATATTTGCTTTTAAAAAAGTGAACTGGGGATAAGGAAGAAAATGTGCGATAATTAATGAATGAAAATCCAAATTTTCTGTAATTTTCATTAAAATTAAAAGGAAAAAGTAAGTGGAGTGGACTTGGGGGAGGGACTGCATAACAAAGAGCCTTACTTTTCAAGGAGAAGAGTGAATGAGGGGGGTGGGCAGGGAGAAAAGTGCAACAATGAACGACTGGAAACACTGTCTATAAATTTTCATTAAAATTAATTTAAAAAGGAAAATAATAAACAAAAATAAAACATCAGGTGAGAGGTAAAGGCAAAGGCTGAAAATAAATTTTTGAGAATGGCCAAAATTTTTACAAAATTGATGAAGCTTCATCTGACATACTTTGGACATGTTGCAAGGAGGGACCAGTCCTTGGAGAGGGACTTTGTGTTTGGAAGGGTGGAGAGACACAGAAAGATAGGAAGACAATTGATGAGATGGATTAATTCAATGACTGGGGCAATGGAGGTAGGTGTGTTAAAGACAATAAGATTGGCACAGGATAGAACAGGGTTTAGGGCTTTTATATATAGGGTTACTATGAGTTGCAAGAGCCTTGACAGCACCTAACAACTACAACAACAACAAATTAAAAGATGATAAAAAAAAATAAATCTTTTTCTTCTATTTCTGCTGACAGCATGCTGTAAGATTTGGGTTTACCCCTGTCTTTCCAGAGGTCCTATCTCCCTCTCCCTTTCTTCCTTTCTCACTTTAACTCTTGTGCGTGGCTCACTTTTCACTAGCTATGCTTCTGTCTTAATACCTTAATAAACCATTTTTCACTTGTTTTTCTAAAAAAACAAACAAACCAAAAAACAAAATCTCAACAAATCTCAAGTGAGAAAAAGACAAATAAAACTATACCAAGTCACATCATAATCAAATTGCTTAGCAATGCTGTTAGCCCAGAAACAATAGCAAAGTTCAACAGACCAGCAAACAAGTGCTGGCAAGGTTGTGGAGAGATTGGAACTGTTATTGGCTGCTGGTGGGAATGTAAAATGGTACAGTCACTATGGAAAGTGGTCTGACATGTTCTCAAAATGTTGGAAATAGAAATAACATTTGACCCAGCAATTCCACTGCTGGGAATATACCTGTAGTAGCAGCTTATATGTTAAGCGTTGTTGTTGTTGTTATAGTGATCTTACATACAACAGCCCTAAACCCTACTCTACCTCTTGCCAATCTAATTGTCTCTGCCACACATATCTTCGTTACCCCAGTGATTGAGTCAATCTATCTCATTGAGGGTCTTCCTCTCCTGTGCTGTACCTCCACCTTACCAAGCATGACATCCCTCTCCAAGGACTGATTCTGCCTTGCATCATGTTTAAAGTATGTCAGAGGGAGTTTCAGAATCCTTGCCTCCAAGGAGCAGCCCTGCTTTACCCTCTCCAGGATGAGCTCGTTTGTTCTCCTAGCAGTCCATGGTATATTCAATACTCTTCTCCAGCACAAAGCTCAAAGGCATCAACTCTCCTTCTATCATTTCTAGTCATTGTCCAGCTCTCTGATGCATAGCAAGTAATGGCAAAGACCATGACCTGTATCAGGTGCACTTTAGTCTTCAGACTGACATCTTTGCTCCTCAGTACCTTGGAGAGGTCTCTGACAGCAGACTTTCCCAATGCAAATTGTCTTCTAATTTCCTGGCTACGGGTACCAGGGTCTTCCTCTTTTGTGCTGTCACTCCATCATCCCAAACATAATGTCCCTCTTCAAGGACAGGCCCCTTCTTGCAAGATGCCCAAAGTATGTCAGACAGAATTTCAGACTCCTTGCCTCCTAGGAACAGACTGGTTTTATCCTCTTCAGGATGAGTTTGTTTGTTCTCCTAGCAGTCCATGGTATATTCAATGTTCTACAGAATCATAGCTCAAAGGCATCAATTCTCCTAACATCGCTAGTCATTGTCCAACTTTCTGATGCATAGCAAGTAATTTCAAAGACTGGGGTCAGGTGCACCTTAGTCTCCAGACTGGCATCGTTTCTCTCTAGTACTTTGGAGAGGCCCCTGACAGCAAACTTGCCCAATGCAAGTTATCTTTTAATGTTCTTGCTGCTGGTACCAAGAATGTTGATTGTGGAACCAAGCAAACTAAAGCTGTTAACAATCTCAATCTCTTCACCACCTATCATAATGCTGTCAATTGGCACAGTGTAAGATCTTTGTTTTCTTGATATTGAGCTTCAATCCATGTTGAAGTTTGCAGTCCTTGACCTTCTGCAGCAAGTGCTTCAGGTCCTCCTCAGTTTCAGCAAGTAGGGTTGTGTCATCTACACAACAGAGGTTGTTAATGAATCTCCCTCCAATCCTGATGCCACATTTCTTCTCATAGAGCCCAGCCTCCTGGATGATCTGTTCTGCATATAGATTGAAAATGTATGGAGACAGGACACATCCTTGGTGTACACCCTTCCCAATTTTGATTAGGAAATATTTTTCCTCTCAGAAGAAAAAGATTCAGTGACAGGAGCATCTGTAAAGACCAGCTTTTCTTTTCATTTTCCTTTATGGATTTCTCTCCTGCCCACTCTGTCTATGTGGGAGGCAAAGCTGTCCCTCTGTGCTTGCCTACATAAACTCTTTCACTTCCAGTCAGCCTGTTGGCTAAACCTGGAGCAGAAGCCCTCACGACAATAATGCTATCTACTTTTTGTCCTGTTCTAAGAATACAGGCTTCCCTTTTTTTCTGCCTGTTTGTTTCTGTCTGAAAAAAACCTCTCCCTTTTCTGTAGCTTCACACAACTCAACAAGAGAAAAAGGTCTAAAGTCTTCTCCCAGGAGCCAAATCAAGACCATAGTCTTTTTCTTATTTGGAAAGGGCTTTTAATCTCCCAGGAATGATTTTTCTCTAAAAGCCAGTTGCTACAGGAACTAAAAGGCTCAATTTGAAAGAGGGGTGGGAGAGAAATTTCCTCAGCTAAACTCTTTAGCTATGAGCATTCTTTCCCAATATGAAGATCTTTGACAGATGGGGGTCTGAATTGGAGCATATGGACTCGGAGAATAACTTACTTTTTCCCACCTCCAGAAACTAAAAATTCAAACAAGGCCTGGCAGGCATTACTACTCACTCAAGCTTTTGACCAGATCTGGAACATGGCAGCTCTTTTTGTTTGCTTCCCTCTTATACTTTAAGTTTTTTAATGTTCTCCTCTGGAAATAAGCTACTGCAAAGTTTTGTTTTGTTTTGTTTTTTTCTGGAAGCAAGTGACCTCTTGGAAAAACCAATAGAGACATGTGAATCTGAACCTATCTGTCTTTTAAAGCAAGCCTGGAGACCCACACGTCCCTCTCCTCTAGCTGAAGAGAACTAACAACGTGGGTTGAACTATAACAGCAGATGGTAATAATGTCATCAGTTTGTGAAGATGAGGGCTTTCCCTGATGGGGTTATGCTGTTCAGATCCCTCTTTGGAATCCATTCCTGGGGAAGGTCCAAGTAGGAACTGGGCTGGCTGACTGAAGTTTCTGCAATAGAAATCACTTTTGGAAGCTCCCTGCTGGCCTAGCTCTGAGCTGTTGTCACTCACTACTTCACCTGAGGAGGAGGAGGAGTCTGTGGCACCCACACTGCATCTGTGACTGCTGCATTCACAGCATTATGGAGGATGAGAGACCGGCCCTTTCAGTCATGTTTTGCATAATGTTCTGGGAGGAGCATTCATTCCCTGATGAAGAACTATAAAGGATTTTCTCTCTGGCAGCTTCCAGGGAAGGGTTTCTGAGTCAAGCCTCAGGCAGAATGGTGGCAGAAACAAATCCAGGTACAGTAAGGAACAGAGAGCATGTCTAATCAGGAAGCCAAGCCAAACGCAAACAGGATGATTACGGCTCTGGAGAAGCAAATAAAGTCCAATTGCACCCAAGGGGAACTCTAGGGAATTGACAGCTTACTGTCACTTGTTGTGGCTAGCCTGAGAAGCAAGGGAACCAGAGGCCTGGAGGCAGCCAAAGTGCTGAGCTAGGAAAAAGAGTAAGAGCTTACTTTAACAGAAAAAGCAGGTTTTAAAAGTACCTTTAGAGGAAGGTCCACTGTAAAACAAGGGTATCGTGGTCAAGCCTAAAGTCTCTTAAAAATTTTAAAGTCTCCTAAAAAAGTTTCAAGCTGAGACTTTGAGAAGTTTAGAGTGAGAAAATAATACTCTCTCAGTTACATTTTATAAAAATCTAGGAAGAGCGAAACCTGGATGATTTTGAAGCACTTGACCAGGTCAGATGGACCTGATCAGATCAGCAGATCTGAGTGGCCTCACCTTGAGAAAGTTTTGTTCCACTGAAGGATTATTTATGTTGGTAAAATGTGAGAGACAGAAGTAATCCTTGAAAAGTTAAATATATATAAGAACCTATGATCAATAAATACCACGAACTGGAACACAGAACAATAGTTTTTCTCTTTATATATGGTATTTTTGACCTTGACTTTGTGCCAAGATGATTTTCTTGGCTACAATTTGGAAACAAGATTGGTTAGTCTACTACGCAAATAAAATGTGTAAAACATATAGGGATTGAACTGTTTGTTATGCAAATGAGCATATAAAACTCTTGCAGAGGCTGAGCCTTCAAGTATGTAAATGTCTTTAAGCAATTAGACCATTTACTATCAGACTAGGTGAATGTGTTTTTCCTAGGGGGTTTGATCAGTTTTGCCATCTTACTAGTCTTTAAAGGAACAATCCTTTCTTAGCTTCCTCAGAAAGCAAGAAAGAATAGGCTAAATGGATGAAAGGGAAAGGAGAATCACTGGAAGAGACTGGGATGTGTTCTAATGTGTACTGTAATTATTGCCATAAAACAAAATCTATGTGAATGACTGAATGGAAAGATAATTTTGTTCTCACTTTGCTAGCACATATACTAAAATTGGAATGATAGAGAGAAGATTCGCATGGCCCCGCACAAGGATGACATGCAAATTCATGAAGCGTTCTATATTTTTAACATTTCTCTCTAAATTTCACCCAAAGCATAAACAAGAAAATAATAGTTAAATGGGGGCTTGGGGTGGGGGAAGGCTAATCCCACAGAAGTTGAGGTGGACCCTGCTACCATTAAGAATAAGAGCTAGGAGTGACTGCATCCTTTGGACCCAGGGTCCCTACACTGAGGACATCACAGATCCAGGAGACACATGGCATGAGATAGTAAAAGGAGTTAAGAACCAGGACACCTGTGTGAAATAGCTACAGTAGTAGAGCCATGAAGCAAGAAAGCTGGGTACCTTCAGGCAGGAGGTTTCCTGGTAAAGTGGAGTGCCTTCTAGCACTTGACAGCAGAGCTAAAAGAGCTACAACATTTGACTAAGCAGAACTAGCGACAGAGATCAGACTAAGACTGTGATCGGCCTGTAGCGTAGCTAAGAAGCTGCCTTGAGTAAGAACTGTACCATGACTTCTGAATAGTTTCTCTTCCTTCCAAGTTGATCCTGAACTGCTTTCACAGCGTTTGTAGCCTATTACTTACCTAAAAAACCCTGTAACTGGATAATCTGAGTCTTGTGTGGCCATTGCAATGACTTATTGAACCCAGCATGCAAGGAGAGAGTGCCATAAGGAGGACAACTGGTGTCAGAATTGGTAAAAAGTTTGGAAGAGTGAAGGATGTCTGACCTCCACACTGTAGAAATCAGCTTTGGGTTGGTCCTGATTTTGATTCTCTTGCCTCATTATGAATTTAGATGGCATGTGATGCTGCTGCATTATAGCAGGCAGGAACCAGTGGTGTGGAGAATGTTCAGCTGAGATAGTTCTGGGCTAAACTTGATGTAGGTTTAAATCCTAGTTTCCAAGGCATCTTTTCAGAAAGCCATCTGAAAAGCTTAAGGTGATGTTACCTTTGTTTAAATTGGAAGTGGTAGTATTGGTTTCTGGATTCAGGACTAGAGGGAGTCTAGCCACTCACCATGACTTTCTGGTCCTTCATGTGGAAATGCTTTCACAGCAGTCAAGTGTTTAATGGGCAATAGTTGAAGTTACTGGCTTGGGCTCACCCAGCTCCCAGCTTTGGTTCTATCATGGTGAACTAGCCTGGTGAACTTGGGCAAGTTACTGATCCTGGGACTTTACTTGAGGCTTTGTGAAGATAAATTAAGACTTGATATGTAGACGGGTGACCGTCACATAGTATGGGATCAATAAATGTTAGCTCCTGGCTGGTAGAGAGCTCCCCCTCTGTGCCAAGTTCTGTCATGGATGTTCACCTTACTAAGAACCTATAGGGGTAGAGAAAGCTATCCTGTGTTCGGCCATACCGACTTGAGAAAGCTCTCCACCTGGGAAGATGGCTGCCGCGTCTGTTGAGCTGGGAGTGGTCTGCACCAGGCTGAGGTTCTCCTATCCAATTAGCATGTCCACGTCTGCAAGCCCACCCTATCCTGTCTTCCTGTTTACTTGCTCATATATAAGTACGCTGCAGCCCCCCAATAAAGTTGAGCTGGATTGACTCTCTGACTGACCTTATTCTAATTTAGAGGTAGCCTTAGGGGAGAAAAGGCTTCCTCTGCTATTTTTTTCCACCCTTTGGTAAAGGGAATTTTCAGCAGGGAATTCAAGGTAAGGAAAAATGCTGCTCTGATCCCTCAGACTCTTGATTTAGAATCAATGACTGATGTCAGTTTGGTTCTGAATCAGAATGTTCCAAAACTGCCCTTCCCAGTGGTACAGGTAGGTCCCAGACAAGGCAGAGAAGATTGACATTTGCTTTATGGAAATCACTTCCCAAGAGATCTCTGTGGTCGCATGTCACTTCCCAAGAGATCTCTGTGGTCGCATGTGGAAAGGAGAGCTGACATTTCAAAGCCTCACAACTGCAGTTCTAGTTTTTTGTGTTGTTGTTATGTGCCATCAAGTCGTTTGCGACTCATAGTGACCCTATGTACAAGAGCGCTAAACGTCGTTCTATCCTGTGCCAACCTCACTGTCTCAAACGCATTCATTCCCACCACTCCACTCACAGAATCGATCCATCTCATCAAGGGTCTTCCTCTCCTGCGCCGTCCCTCCACTCTCCCAAACATGATGTCCCTCTCCAAGGCCCAGTCCCTCCTTACAACATGCCCAAAGTATGTCAGATGACGCTTCAGAATCCTTGACTCCAGGGAACATTCTGGCTTCACCCTCTCTAGGACAAACCTGTTTGTTCTCCTAGCAGTCCATGGTATATTCAACACACTTCCCCAGCACCACAACTCAAAGGCATCAATTCTCTTTCTATCATCCCTATTCACAGTTCTTTGTGTTACTAGAGTAATATCTCAAATGCCTTCTAATTAACTAGCATTTTAATAATTCATTCCTCACTTATTGCTGTTGAGTTAGAACTGACTCATAGTTGACAGTCCAGACATTTTCCTAAGGCTGTAAATTGCATGGGAGGAGACTGCCCACCTTCCCCACTTGGAGCTGATGGTGGATTTGAATTGTCAAAGAGGTGCTGCCTTTCGGTTAGCTGCACAATTTTCTATGGGCAATGCCACTAGAGTTTCCGAATAGAAGTAGGATATCAACCCTCCTACTGATTAGAAAAGAAAACTCTTTGAAACGTCGTCAAGATCAGACTCTCCCTTCTGGATTCTGGCTTAAAAACCAAGTTAGGTTTACTGAAAGTTTTGTGCTACCTGATAGGGTCATTTACATAGATTGACAACCTTCGGGGAGGCAGGAGATTTCCTACATTCCAGCAATATTTTTCTCTGGTTTAACTGACTACTGCCACACCTTTTTGCATAAACACTTTAAATTAAGTTCAGAGGACCCAGTTAATAAAAGAGACTACCTGGCAGAAGTAGAGAAAGCCTATTTGTTACTTTGATTGAATGCAGATTGTGTGTGTCCTTCAGGGCCACAGATTCCTGCACCACTCAGACCAGGACCCACAGGAGCAGCAGCTGCAGCGGAGAACCAGAACCCAACATAAGACAGAGCTGAACTTGGCATCACTACTCCACGGAACCAGAGCTAAGAGACTGCCAATCACAGCTCTCTCCCCAAGACCTCTTTCTGGAAGACTAGGGGGAAAACCATGATTGGCAGGACTGAGAGCTCTGATGGTCTAGAGATAGGAAGTTGTGCTGCAATCCCAAAGGCATGCAGTTCAGATCCACCAGCTGGTTCATGAGAGAAGACTGGGTAGTCTCCTCCCACACAATTTACTGCCTCTGAAAACCCACTAGAGATTCATCTATGAGTTGGTTCCAACTTGATTGCACGCACAACAACAACAGTGGCATTTAGACATGACTGGAGCCCTTTAGGCATGATTGGGAGAAGTGCTCATGTTCCTTTAAGAAGGGCAAGAAGTGAGTAGAATCTTTGAATTATTGAAGAAATGAGAGACTTTAGGTGCTGGAGACTCAGCTATTCACCTTAAAAAAAGAGTAAGAATTAAAGGATAGGAATGAAATAAAGGATAATAATGGAAGTTTGGAACATGAGAGTCTTCTATTTCACCTATGTAGTATCAAGTATTAGTTGCTAAACTCACAGAATGTTGGATTCATCTTATTCTAACTCATAAGCAAGTAACTAGGCCCCATCTTCAGGATTATGATAAGCAACAGTAAGGGATATATATATATATATATATATATATATATATATATATATATATATATCTATATCTAGCTCATATATATATCTCATCTCATATATATTCGTGGATTAAAAAATGTCCCATGTCAACCCATCTCATTTCACTAATACCCAGTTTGTCAATATTTATGCGTTCCATTTCTTACCTTACAATGTCCAGTTTTCCTACATTTATGCTTCCACATTCCATGTACTAGTTGTTAATTTCTTCTTACAACTGTTTCTCCTCCTTTGTGTTTCCAAATTTGAGGGCTCAACTTCATTTGCCATATCCGTTAGTCTACTCTAAGTGTGCTCTGCTGTACATAGGGTTTTCAAAGGCCAGTTTTATTTAAAAAAGTGGATGGCCAATCCTTTTTTCCCAGTTTGTCTTAATTTGGATGTTCACTATACATATGTTCACTGAAGAATATCTGACAAACAATGTTTTACAATGGAAAAATCTACTACCAAGGCCCTCTTTAAAGTGTTAAAAAGTAAAGATGTCACTTTAAAGACTAGGATGTACCCAGTTCAGGCCAAGGCATTTTCAGTTGCTTCAGGTGCATATGAAAGTTGGCCAATGAATAAGGAAGACTGAAGAATAATTTATACCTTTGGATTGGGGTTTTGGAAAAAATATTGAATATACCATGGGCTGCTAAAAGAACAAACAAATCTGCCTTGCAAGAAGTACAACCAGGATGCTCAGATTTCATGACACATACTTTGGGAATATTATCAGAAGAGGTTAGTCCCTGTGAAAGGACATCATGCTTGGGAAAGTAGAGAAATAGAGAAGAGTGAAAGACCCTTAAGAAGATAGGTTGAGACGATGATTGTACCAAAAGGCTTACGCACAGAGAAATTGTGAAGATGGCACAGCATCAGGCAGGGTTTTAGTCTGTTGTACCCAGGGAACTGACTCAACAGTACCTAATAACAATCACCATGAATTAAAGTCTATGACTAACTTTCACATGAAATTAAATTTGAGATAGAAGGTTGACTATTTCAGATAGAAGGATGCAGTTCAAGGATTTGAGTTGCATAGGTGCTGGGTAACTCTGTGTTATTAATGCCTACTAACGAGAATTCCAGAATGCTTGATTGTGCTTATGAGAAACCTATACTTGGACCAGGAGGCAGTTGTGAACAGAGCAAGGAAACACTGCATGGTTCAAAATTGGCAAGGGTGTATATGGGAAGCCAAATTTCATACTAAATATTTGTAACAAACGGAATACTACTTCAAGTTATGAGGGAGGCTGGTACCAGCTGAAATTAATCCTGAAGCACTAAGGCAATCCTTAAATGTTTACAGGGGTACACACTAAGGCATTAAGCATTTACAGGATTCTTGCATTGTATTTGCTAACCCCTCCCTCTGAGTCAAGCAGAAGGTTTTCAACAGAAAAAGTTTAGCTTCACCTGCATTGAATTCTCTTCGTGATTTACTCCCTGGCAATTTTCAATAAAGACAGGAAAGCTTGAATCGGAGCATCAGTTCTCTTCAGTTGTTTGAGAACTGTTTGCCTCCTACTTTCCCTCTGTTCTTCTCCTTCATTCTTGGTCTCATTATTAACACTTATAAAAATACTTTACCCTTGGTCTACAACAAAGATGTTCACCAAGGATGTGTCCTATCTCCATATCTTTTCAATCAATATGTGGAACAGATTATCCAGGAGGCTGGGCTCTATGAGGAGAAATGTGGCACCAGGATTGGAGGGAGACTCAAAAAATATCCGTTATGCAGAAGACACAACCCTGCTTGCTGAAACTGAGGAGGATCTGAAGCGCTTGCTGCAGAAGGTCAAGGATTGCAGCTTTTAATATGGATTGAAGCTCAACATCTAGAAAACAGATTCTCACCACTGGGCTGATTGGCAGCAGCATGATAGATGGTGAAGAGACTGAGATTGTAAACAGCTTTAGTTTGCTTGGGTCTACAATCAACACTCTTGGTACCAGCAGCCAGGAAATTAAAAGACAAATTGCATTGGGAAAGTCTGCTGTCAGAGACCACTCCAAAGTACTGAAGAGCAATGATGTCAGTCTGGAAACTAAGGTGCACCTGATGCAGGCCATGGTCTTTGCAATGACTTGTTATGCATCAGAGAGCTGGACAATGACTATGGATGATGGAAGAATTGATGCCTTTGAGTTTTGGTGTTGGAGAAGAGTACTGAATATACCATGGGCTGCTGGGAGAACAAACAAGTTCATCTGGAGAAGGTGAAGTCAGCCTGCTCATTGGAGGCAAGGATTCTGAAGCTTCATCTGATAATCTTGGACATGTTGCAAGCTGGTACCAGTCCTTGGAGAGGGATGTCATGCTTGGGAGGGTGGAGGGCCAGCGCGGGAGAGGAAGACACTAGATGAGATGGATAGATTCAATGACTGGAGTAATGGGGAGTAGGTCTATTGGAGACAGTAAGATTGGCACAGGATAAAACAGGGTTTAGGGCTGTTGTACATAGGGTCACTGTAAGTCGCAGGTGACTCAATGGCACATAACAACAACAATAATGCTTACTCTTGAGGGTCTACACAGACTTATATAGAGAAAATATTTAATGTGATGAAGTAGAATATCCATCAGACGCTTGGCTATGCAAGATTCCAAAATGCTTATGGTTGCCTATGAAATTCTAAAGTATAGTTTTCCTATACTAGAGGACTATATAAGCTCATGTGAGCTCAATGTTAGCTCTCTTTTTGGGATGCCAGCTATGCTGGGACACTGGGACACAGCATCCAGCTGCACCACTCACCAGTCTGTGCAACACTGGCTGCATCACCTACAGCCATGTGTGTCATTCTCCTGATGGGTATGAGCTTTTGTGAGACCTCCCAGCAAAGAACTTTAAAGGACATAGAGGAGTAGGGGAACGGAATGAATGAGAGAGTGCTGGTGTCAGAAATCAGAGTTATACAGCAGATCAAATTTCTGGGACACTGTTGATTTCCTATTTCTTGTAACAGATCTGTTAATAAAGTTAGCAGAATGAATTATGAATGCAACTGGAGTCAGAGAGGCAAGGTCCATACTCCTTGTAACATGTGCCTGTGGATAAAAAGGAGTCAATAAGAGAATGGGAAACCTTTGGTCTCTGGATAGGATAATGGACACCCATTAATTAATGCAGTTGTTAGGTTTCCATCAGTTACTTAAGGTAAGTTACTTATGGGATATAAAGTTAGTGGACCAACTCCTAGAAGCTGGTTAATTGAATGCATTAGAGAAACATATACATCCAGAATTGCATGCATACAGAAATATATGCATTGTAAGGAAAGAGTTAAACTGACAATTCCTTAGTTTCTGTTTTCACTAGTGATAGCAAATGCAAGGGGAAAGAATGTAGAAACTAAGACGACTGATATCAAAACTGAAAATCCTACCAGAACAGAGTTATGCCACTTAACCTCAGGTTTTACCTGGAAAGGAAAAACTGTGAAGGACCTCTGGTCACCAAAACAATTGTGGAGGAAGCAGATTGGCAGGATCAGGGAACTATTAAAATCAGTCAATAGACATAAAGGAAATGCATTAAGTTTGTACATCTTTATTGGCAGCTTCCTGAGGAATCATTACTAAAATGGATTGTGGGAGTGACAAATTTAAGGACAGAGTCTGTGGGTTGTTTTTTTAAATTTTATTTTATTATTTTGTGCGCGTGTACCGTCAAATTGGATGAGTCTGTGGGTTTTTATGCTGAAAAATGTAGGCATACGTTTGAGTTAATGCAAGCCTTCCAATTATTTATACAACAGTCATGAATTATATTGTAAGATACATTTATACAACAGATTAATCCGGAGAAGACAATTAGCTTAATAGTTGCTGCTGTTGTTGTTACGTGCTGTCAAGTCACCTGCGACTCATAGTGACCCTATGTACAATAACCCTAAACCCTGCTCTATCCTGTGCCAATCTTATTTTCTCCAATACACCTACTCCCATTACCTCAATCTGAATCAATCCATCTCATAGAGGGTCTTCCTCTCCTGTGCTGTCCCTCTACCCTCCCAAGCATGACATCCCTCTCCAAGGACTCGTCCTGCCTTGCAACATGTCCAAAGTATGTCAGATGAAGCTTCAGAATCCTTGCCTCCAAGGAACAGCCTGGTCTTACCCTCTCTAGGATAAACCTTTCTGTTCTCCTAGCAGTCAGTATATAGCACTTGGATTGGCACATTGTTTTTGTGTAGTGTCAAGTCAGAACTGACCTATAGCTGACCTTCCAACAGTTTTTCAGAGGCAGTAGTACATACAAGAGAAGACTGTTTTTCTCCTGTGGAGTAGCTGGGGAATTTTAACCGCCTATCTTGGCTCTTCCCCCCCAGGAGAGAGGCCCTCAAGACTTGGCCTAGGGTCTAAGGCAGGTGGTGGCTTAAAGCTCCAAAGGGAGAGAGGGGAGAGAAGGCAGCCATTTTCTTCCTGGATGGCTCCACCCAGGGTTTTGGTGACTTCTTGCTGCCTGTGCTTGTTCATCTGTGTGTGTGTGTGCAAGTAATAACAAGTTTTTGGGGTCGAGCGCTTTTTCAGGCTTGTGTTTGACATGAAGGACTGCTCTTCCCCCCAGGAGAGAGACCCTTGAAGCTTGGCCTAGAGTCTAAGGCAGATGGGAGATTTTAATCTGCAGCCCTCAGGCCTGCTTCAAATTGTTTTCCTGTCAAACACTCTTCTAGGTGGTATAGCAGTGGTCTGTGCATTGCTGTACAGAGGTAACTCATGGTTGCTGTGATGCTGAGCCCTGTGACACTGATGTGCCAAATGTGATAATGGTTACCCATGGTGGACAGAGTTTGCTGGAGCTTCCTGACTTAAAAAACAAGCCTGAAAGCTGGAGTGGCATCCACTTCCGAAATGGCTTGCCTCTGGAAACTCTATGCTCAGGTGTTTCATTCATAGGGTCGCTATGAGTCATCTACAACTTGACAACACCCAACAACAACAACAGCAGCAGCAGTCAATACTCCTCTCCAGCACCACAGCTCAAAGGCATCAATTCTCCTTCTATCATCCCTACTCAATTTCCAGAGAGGATAAAATATATGGCTAGGTTTGTTTGTCCTTTAAAGAGAAACTGCTTTTCCCCTGTGTAAATAATAAATGGAACTCTCCAGATAAAGCCTATGTTCTACATACAACATGAAATCCAGGTTGGAATGGCTTTATGGAAATGAAGGCATTCATCCAATGATTTTGCCCCTTACAGAGGCCGTGACATAGAAATCACAGGAGCTCCTCCAACATGGGCACCTCATGTAGCTTTGGTATTTGAGAATGTTAACAATTCAAGAAGCTGGGTCAGCTCTATTGAAATTGCTTCCCCTTATGGCTTTTAGGGATACAAGGGTGATTCATAGGCAAATGGGAAGAAACCATGGGGAAAAGATTTACCCTAGCAAGGAGGAAATTTTTAAATGATTATTCAGGAATGGGATGAATATAGCAGACATTGGTGGAATTGAGACAAAGTTTCTAAGACAACATTGCAGAAGATTGGGTGGACCAGTGAAGGCTCCCTCTGTTTCTCCAACATCAAGAAGGCCTGAACAAATCTCTTCTATTCATCCCAATCGTGAAGTAACTAATGATGAGGGACCCCACCCAGAATCACTTGAAACAGAAGTTTAGCTACTTGATTAAGATGTAGATTAATTTGAAGGCCAGGGTTTCTGGCTCAATCTCCAGCAGGGAACCTGAGGCCATGTTTTTGCACCAGTCAGACCGAGACCTACAGAATCAGCAGCTGAGGTGCAGAACATGAGACCTGACAGCAGATGCGATGGACATTGGGACTGTTATTCCATTGAACTAGAGTTAAGAGCCTTTTGTCCAAGTTTGTTGGAAGACTGGGTCTTGAAGAAAAGCCATAATTGGCAGGACTGAGAGCTTTGTAACACTAACATAAAGCCAAAAGGCTTAAGGCTGAGGTGGCTGCAAGCCCAATTTGGAAGCTGTCCTGACTGTATTCTGCTACTTATCGGAATTACAGCCTTATTTACTTCCCTAATATTGTTCTTTGGAAGCAGGAGTGGCATCCACTTCCATAATAGCTTACCCCTGGAAACCCTATGAACCTGGAGAAAAGACAGAAGTTATATAGTAAGTGTCCAGGACTTTCATTCATAGGGTCGCTATGAGTCGCCTGTAACTTGACGGCACTTAACAACAAGTATTGTTCTCTGCGGTCTGTGAGCTATTGCATGGCATTTTGTAGTAAAGGAGTAATATTGGTCTTGTGATGAGTAGAAAGAGGTACGGGAGCATGGAAGAGATGTCTGACCTCATGGGAATTGGTTTAGTATTATTAGTGTTGAGAGGGCCAGTTTCCCTTTGTGGAGTTGGTGAAGGTCAGATATGGCCATCTCTCGAGCCCCTTGCTCTTTTTACAACTGTTCTTACATCATGTGTATGTGTTAAATCATGCTTTTAACCATGACCTACGTGGCGATGACTGGACAATCGGTCCAACAGTCAGGGTCAATGGGTTTATATTTCTCCTCATTCTCTCTAATGCTCTTACTCTTAGCAAATTTTTTGGTAATAGGTATTGTAGCAGGTGTGAAATGCTTTCTCATATGATTTTTACTTACATTGTCCTAATAACTAATTATGTTGAACATATTTTCATTTGTTGAAGGTACTAGTCTTTCCCTATTAATTGGACTTGCCACCCTTTGGCCAAATCAATTGCCTGTAAAGATGTAGATTTCTTTCTGGATTCTAATTATCTTCTATTCTATGTCCTATACTATTGGCCTATATGTTTATCATTATACCAATAGAAAACTGCTGTAGGTGTAACTTGGTAGTATGTTTTAAAATTTGACAGTGTGAGTCTTTATTTTTACAAAATTATTTTTGCTACTTGAGGCCACTTGAAATTCCATATATACTTGAAGATCCATATTCCTATTTATTTCAAAAAAGGCTGTGGAAATTTTTATAATGATTGCATAAGATTTGCATATTATTTTAAGCAGTAGTAACATTTTAACTACATTGTCTTCTTATCATTTAGAAACACTGTACTTTTCCATTTACATAATTTGATATTTTTGATCAGTATTTTATAGTGTTTAGTGTACATTTTTTAATTCCTTTTCATATCCTTGATGTTGTTGTTATGTGCCGTCAAGTCGCTTGCGACTCATAGCGACCCTATGTACAACAGCCCTAAACTCTGCTCTGTCCTGCACCAATCGCACCTTTCCGATACACCCATCCCTATTACCCCACTCACTGAATCAATCCACTTCATAGAGGGCCTTCCCCTCCTGCGCTGTCCCTCCACCCTACATAGTTAAAATTATTCTTGAGAAATTTTTCTTTCTTTCCATCCTATTGTAAATTGAATGATTTTCTTCCCTTTCCAGATTTTTACTAGTGTATAAACTATTAATAGTTTATTAATTCTAGGAGCTTTCTTTTGACCTCTTTGGGTTTTCTATAAAATGTATCGTGTCATTGATAATAGAACTAACTTTACTTCTTTCATTCTAATATTGATATCTTTTCTTTATCTATGTATTTCTTTTCACTGCCTCAAGAACAAAAAATGGAACATGGTGGTGCAGGGCCATAACTATTTTTCTGAAAGGGCCAGTTGGAGAGAGAATAGCACAGCCTCTGAGAGGAAAGCAGATACAGAGCCAGTAGTCCAGACTCACAGACTTTACGCACAGTTGCAGGACCAAGAATGATGTTAATTAGGAAATAAATTGGAAAGTGGGGGAGACAAAGAACATTATCCATTGCACATCCCAGGTTTTAGCTCACTAGTCCCACGGTAGAGTAATAGCAAAACCCAAGCAGCCATCAAAGATCCACTTAGTTTGCTTTTCCTTTGTAGAATCTCTGCCTTAGGAAAGCCCCCAGCTCAGCCCTCACTCAGATTCACCTAATAATCCCTATGGAAAAGTCTCGCCGTTAATCTCAATTTACCTAGGAAACAGTCTTTCATTTTTTAGCTCTTTACTGCCACTATGTTGACATCTTTTAAAAATAAAACTTTAGTATTTGTCTCTATTTTTTCTAGTGCCATGCGAGTAAAGCCACACCGTCTTGAGCCACCACATAGTTTCTATGACACCTAAAACATTTAGAGACAGTTACACAGGCCATCCATTTTTTACCAATCTCTGTTCCATTTTCTCTGAAATTCTATTGATTCTACTTATCTTTTTTTTTTTACATATATAATCACCTCTTGAATCCCATTAATCACATAATACAGATTGCTTTGAGAGGTTTGGCTTTTCTTTTTCCAGTAATGAAAATTTGTGCTAAGACGTTAACATTTTCTAATCAAGTTGTTACTGACTTTGGAGTTTTTGGAATTTCTCCCCCAATATCTTGTGGTTCCAAAAGTCATTACTGTTGAATCCAAACTGGCTCATAGCTGACCCTTCAGGAGGTTTTTAGAAGCTGTAAATGGCAGAAAAGGTGATGACCCATTTTTTTTTCCCTCAGAGCAGCAGAGATTCAAACCGCTGGAGAGGGGTAGCCTTTCGACTAGCACCACAACTTCCTAGGAACGATGCCGCCAGAGCTCCTTAAAATGTGTCTGAGTCATGGCAACCTCATGAGTGTAAAGGCTGTGACTGATCTGTAGCAGACCACCAGACCTATCTTTTTAGGCATCTCTTAGTGGATTTGAATCATGAACCACCAACCTTTTGGCTAGTAGTTGAGTGCCTAACTGTGCCATCCAGGGGCCTCTTATATCTCATGTTAACCACAACCTATTACAACCTTGTGAATAACAGATTGAAACCTTGCCCTATCCTGGGCCATCCTCACTCTATCTGCCATGTTCAAACCCAATGTTGCAGTCACTTGTCAGTCCATGCTACTGGGGGTCCTCCTCTCTTTCACTGACCCACATTAGAGAGAGAAAATTGACAATGATGAATATGCTGTGAAAAATTACTTTATTAACTTATTTTTTAAAAAAATTTTTACTGCACGCCCATGTTTATTGCTGTGTTGTTCACAATAGCAAAGAGATGGAAACAACCTAAGTGCCCATCAACAAATGAATGGATAGAGAAGGTGTGGTATATTCACACAATGGAATACTATGCTGCATTGAAAAACAAGGAAATCATGAAATACTATACAAAATGGGTGATCCTGGAGGACATTATGCTGAGTGAGATTATCTCAGTCACAAAAGGACAAATACTGCATAATGCCACTGCTATAAAACAGGACTGACATGGGTGTTGGGGGGAAACTAAGAAAAGAGGGGATAATGTACATGGCATTGAAATAGATGAGGGAGAGAACTGCTTAAATGGAATATATAATTAAGTATTATTTGCATGACAACAGTCCAGAATAAGAGCTGCATAGTAAAGTGTACTTGGCAGGTTGGGAGTCGGGTAGGGGGATTGTATAACAATGAAAGACTTTTTATTCCCAAAGAAAAAAGAAAACTGGGGGGAAAGGGTAGGAAGGGAAGAAAATATGCAACAATGAATAAATGGAAATCCAGGTTCTCTATAAACTTTCATTAAAATCTTAATTAATTTTTTAATTAACATATTTTGTAAAGTTTTAAATGTCTTAGTCAGTTGATCTGCATCTTAGAAGCAGTCCCAGCTTTTGACTTGTTCATTTTATCCTTACCTTAATGCTGTACCTTTTGTAATTAGTTTTCTTTATTTGATTACTTGGGGAGGAGATGGAAGCTATGAATTTACAGCATAATCTTTTTAAAAGATGTATTGTAATTCACATATTTGGTTGGTCTTTCTAAGTTCATGCATTAAAGACAGGATTTGGACAAACTGAGTTGTAGCAGAAAACAAATCTAGACTATATAATACCTTCCAAATGTCAAAAGCCATTGATTGTACATTTAAAGACCTTGTTCTGATGGAAACGTGAGAGTATAGGGATGCTGGTGCCATGAGGTGGCAGCTCAGAGAAACTGGAATCCATACATACTTCCCAGGCTCCTGACATGTGAACTGTTTCCTTGATTTTAATAGATTTTGGTGCCTATCTCTACTACAATGATCATTTATTCCTGTTTGACTCAGTTTCTACTAAAGCCCTTGATGCCGTGGTAACCTTCTGAAAGTTCCAATTTGACTGTTTTCCTGGTGTTTGTGTACTTAGCCATGGTCACCACACTTGGTTCACTCATTTGGTTCTGCCCTCCTAGTAGTGACTGGAACCTGTTTTAGGTCTAACTCTTCTCATCCGTCAGAACTTCAGTCCTGTTCCACTGATCCAGGAATTACTTCCTTGACAACCTAAACTAGCCCTGGTCTTTCTCTAATGCTCTCACAGCTTCCTTATTTTATGTTGACTAGCAAACAGTAGGAGTTCAGTTGGAATAGTTACAAAACATCTGAGTTTCCATTAACTAATAAATGTAGTGAGGATACTCTGGCTCCCTGTTACAATTTTGGAGGCTGCGCATGTGGCAAATGCTTAAGTAGTGGAAGAATGAATGTCTATCTCTATGATAAGAGAATCTAAATTTTAATAAGAATTCATTTCATTTAACATATAAGAGAAAGTGAATAACCAAGAGAAAGGAGCTTTATCATTGCTGAGTTTCTTGTTTAGTCACTTTTTTACTGATTTGGAAATAAAATTCAGAGTTTCGAGTACACTTGACCTGGGGTCTATATTTTCCTTTACTAGACTTTTTCTTTTTAACTGAAGAGATGGTTCTTTAAATGAGTTTGGAGAAAACTTGTTATGTCATATACTCTGTCTGTATGTTGCTGAAAAGTCAAAAGTTTTTCTACCAGTATTTCATCACCTGCAGGGTTACCAACCCATGGTGAACAGGTTTCAGGGGAGTTTACACACTAATACAGTCTATGAAGCTTTTTACTTTTAGGAGGCAACTCTTCCCCAGTTGTATTTCCCTCCTCTTGTTGTGTACCGTTGAGTTGGATCTGACTGGCACAAGAGGAGATTGCCCCTCCTTCTCCAGCAGAGCATCTGATGGATTTGAACCATGAGCCTCCAGGATTGCAACGCAGCTGCTTGCCACAAGGCCACCAGAGCTCCCTCCCCAATTGTATTTTAAGTGCTTCCCGAACTCAAGGGGCTCATTTTGCTGGTCTTCACAAGGCTTTCACTGGATTTCAAAGGATTACTTTTGAAGTAAAGACTGCCTTACTCTGTGTACATACATGAATTGCTTAAAGAACAAGCAAACCTGCCTTGGAAGGAGTGCAGTGAGCAAGAGTCGTCCTTTGGGTGTGCTATCAGGAGAGGTCAGTCCCTGATGAAAGACATTGTTCTTGAAAGAGGATGAGCAAAAAAGAAGAGATGGATTCAAACAGTGGCTGTGACTGTGGACTTCAGCACAGCAGTGACTGTGAGGCTGGTGCAGGCCTGGGCAGAGTTGAGTTCTGTTACATGAACAGTTACTGTGAGTTGGAACCAATTCCATGACGCTTAACAAGAGCTGTAATAACTGTCTTTTCCAATTCCTAGCTTTGTCTACCAAAGATTTTAACAACCTTTTGCCTCTCAAAAGTACAGATTCCAGATTGATCATATCTTAATAATTTGTAAGAAAGAAGCAGTACATGAAACCTCCTCATTAATTGGCATTAATTTATTTCATAAAGTTTATACTCTGCATCCAATTTTGCTGAGTAGTATCTCATAAGGGATCTTATAAGCATGCAAACAGCCATTTCAGATACAAGTATTTGTTTCTATTTATCTGGAGCGAAAGAAAAAGACAGAAACCACAGACTCAAAAATTAGTTAGTGCATAGGACTAACCGTCTATATAAGCCATGGCTTCATCCATTCTAAGACCTGAAAAAGTACATGGTGCCCAGTTACTGCTTGCCAATTATTTTATCGGGGTCACAATAGGTGGATCCTGATAGAATGGGAGAGAAATGTGGAACAAAACATTAAATTCCTACAACAAAACCAGAAACAAACCAGATTTACTGAGTTAGTTGAAACCATCAAGACTATTGCCCTAAGATCCTCCTTAAATTTTGACCTGAAAATAACCCCTCAGGTCACCTTTTAGCTAAATAACAAATTGGCTTACATAATAAGAAATGTCATCCATTACTATTGTGGTCCTTAAAAATATCTATATGACACCAAATGATCATGTAAGGAGTTATGTAAACTAGATGAATGAAAACAGAACCAGAATGGAAATATTGAGAATGTTTATGCATTATGAAAAATAAAACCAATGTCACTGAACAATTGGTTTAGAAATTGTTGAATAGAAATCTGAACTTCTGTTTAAACTTTTACTGCAAACACAATATTATTTTGAAAAAGATTTTTTTTTTTTTTAAAAAAAAGCAGCACTGTTAGATGGGAATCTGAAGACCAGAGAAAGATTCATAGAGCTAACATCCTTATCAGTTGGTAGAGCTGACTAGCATTGCAAAACCTATGGTAATATAAGACCCCAAGCTCTGGGGTGATAGCAAAAATACTTCCAGTTTAACAACTTCTTGGAATGCAAATCTCACAGGTTGGCTTACCTTTGACCTGGTTTAACTGGCCTACTTTCATTTCTTTATCAATGCAATGACAATACCTCACACAAAATGATTGCTGACCAATTCTTTTTCTTGGTAACCTTTTCCCACCATATCCATCCATTTCTGGAATCCTCCTACCCAATATTTTCTTGGGGATATAGAATAAAGAGAAAGAAGAAGACAGAGACAGAGACAGAGACAGAGACAGAGACAGAGACAGGAGGGGCAATCTAGAGATGGTCTTGAAAAACCACAGAGATGTGGGGGTTTGAAAAAAAACAAACCCAAACCCACCACACCAACACTAGGTTATCTGCTGAAGGTGAAATGAAGTAAGCCTAGTTTGAGAGTTCAGAGATAAGTCTTGGCATTTAGTATTGTGGTCTGAGAATTTGATCCTAGAGCTGAGCATGGAAGAAAGCCAGCAGATTGGAGGAGAAACAAGGTAAGTACTGATAATCTACATCAAGTCTAGGTCTCTGAACCAAGCAATCCTCATTAGAGTGGAGAGAATTTAACCAAAGGAATCCCTCCCCTTATACCCAATTTTCTTCCCAGGGATCTTCAACATTATTGCCCTTAGATAAGGGCAAATTCCTATAGTGATACCTCCTCTCAGACCCTGTTTGAGGCTGAGACTGGGAACTACCCTGATACAGAGTCTGATACTGAGGCCTTTGTGTCTTTGGAGAAAGGTTAAAAGTGTTTTTCCTGGGTTTAGGCCCTGGTTGTGGCTCGGGCTCAATGTCCGCATCAGTCTCCAGCATATCCATCTCAGACTTGCGCTCTAGCTCTGAGTCAAGATCTATCTCAGAGTCAGGCTCCAGCAATGACTCCAGGTCTCGGTTCAGATTTTCTTGTTCTGAATCAAGCATGGGCTCCATCTCTAGATCTAGCTCTGAATTATCCCGTATTTCTTTTCTTGGCCCCAGAATTAAATTCCTGAAGCCTGGACTTGGTTGGGAGATATCTTGGCTGCCATTGTTCGTTTGATATATTGAGTCTTCATTCTGAAACACAAACAATTAGTTAGACTGAAATTTCCAAATCAATTTGACTTTTGAAAAATCTTTCTATGTTTTTCCCATTTGGTTATTAGGTTATCATTCTTTACCCTGTGAGATCCTTGTCACAGATGTCATTGTCAAATGTTTATACCCAGTCTGTAAGTTTTCTTTTCACCCTATTGGAAAAATTTTTTGATGCACACAGGGGCTTAATACTTGTAGAAGGTCCCATTTGTTATTTTATACTCTCCTGCTTCTGCATTTCTGGTTATATTTACAAGACTATTTATACCATAAGCTAGGGCTTCTAAGTTTGTTCCCATTTTGTCTCTTACGAGCTTTATGGTTTGGGGCTTTACCCCAGGTCTCTCATCCATGCTGAACTGATTTTCTCCCCCACCCCCGTATGGTGTGCAATGTAGATTCTACTTCAGTTTTCTTCAAGTATATGTCCAGTTTTGCTAGCACCATTTGTTGAAGAGGCTGTCATGTCCCCATTTGATAGGTTTTGTTTCCTTGTCAAATACCAGTTGACCAAAGGTAGATAGGTTCTCAACTCTATTCCATTGGTCTATGTGTCTATTTTTTGTACCATTACCATGCTGTTTGGGTTACTACAGCTGTGTAGTAGGTTTTGAGATCAGCAAGTACACGATGACTCCCACTTCATTTTTATTTTTAAGAAGGCCTTTGCTTATTTGGGGTCACTGTTCTTTCCCAATAAGCTTGTTAACTACATTTTCTATCTCTTTGGGTTTGTGTGGATTTTTTTTTTCTTTTCTCTTTGTAAAATGACTTTGGTGTTTTTATTGGGATTGTGTTAAACATGTAGATTGCTTTGGTAAGACTGACATTTTCATTGTGTTGAGTTTCCCCATCAATGAACAGGGAATATTTTTCCACTTGGTTATGTCTTTTACTGTTTCTTGGAGTAGTGTTTTGTAGTTTTCATTACAAAAATCTTTTGTGTGTCTGTTGTTATTAGGTGCTGTCAAGTAGGACTTTTAGCAATGCTCTGAACAATAGATCTGAACTTTGTCCTTATATTGGGCCACCTCATAATCTCTTACACACTCAAGCCCATTGTTGCAATCACTGTGTAACCCACTGGGTTAAGAATCTTCCTCTCCTTTGCTATTCCTCCACCTTTTCAAGTATGCTGTTCTTTCCCCATGTTTTCTTTGTTACTGTAGAGAAATCTCACTGACTTTTGTATATTGATCTTATATCCTACCACTCTATTAAATTGATCTACTATCTCTAACAGGTTTTGTGTTGAGTCTTTGGGGTTTTCTGTGTACACTGTTGTATAATCTGCATATAGCGACAATTTACCACTTCTTTGCCAATTTTGATGCCTCTTATTTCCTTCTCTTGTCATATTGCCCTAACAGGTATTCCCAAAACAATGTTGAATATGAGTGGTGATAGTGAGCATCCTTGTCTGGTCCCTGTTGACAAGTTTTTAGTCTTTCTCCATTGAGAACGCTGGCTCTCAGTTTTGCATATATACTTTTTACTGTGTTGAGGAAATTCTATTCCTGTTTTGTTGAGTGTTTTAATCAGGAAGTTGTGATGGATTTTAGGAAAGGCCTTTTCTGTATCAATTGATAGGATCATTTCTTGAAAGGTTTTTGTTCTTTGCTTTGTTAATATGAATTACATTAATTGTTTTTCTTATGTTGGACCATCCTTGCATACCTGTTATAAATCCCACTTGGCCACGAATTATTATTATTTTTCTATTGGCAAGGGTTTTATTAAGTATTTTTGCATGTCTGTTCATTAGAGTTCTTGGCGTATAGTTTTCTTTTTTTGGAAATGTCTTTGCCTGGTTTTGGAAATAGGCTTATGCTTGCTTCATAGAATGACTCTCGCAATAGTCCTTATTTTTATATTTAAAAAAAAAATTTAGGTAGAATTGGTGATAGTTTATCTCTGAGTGTTTGGTAAAATTCAGTTATGAAGCCATCTGGGCCAAGACTTTTTGAGGGGAGGGTGTTTTTATGACCTGCTCAGTTTCTTCTTTTGTGATGGGTCTATTCAAATATTCTACATCTGTCCTTGTCAATCTGGGTAGTGTATGGGTTTCTACGAATTTGTTTCTTTTCTCTCGATTTACCAATTTTATTAGAGTATATACCTTTTCATAAAAGTCCATTATTATAAATTTATATTCAGCTGGTTGTGTTGTGATTCCTTATTTGAGTTATTTGTGTCTTCTCTTCCTTTTCTTTTGTTACATGCAGCCGACCTCTCTTACAGTCTATTATTGTTACTGATGGTCAATAACAAGGCTGGTGACCAGGTTCCTCTGACTGTTGCATTTTCTCTACAGAGAAGGTACAGTCAGCTCCTCCTTTTACTTTCTTGATTGTTTCTTCCTGGTCTCTTTCATGTATCCTCTGCTTTTACTGGACCTCTGAATGTTGGCATGTTACAGGACTTGATCCTGCAACTTTTTTGTCTGCACTCTCACCTTATATAATCTTATATGGCATCACAATTTTATAGCCACCTAGATCCCAGTGACTCTGCCTATAACACTAAGGAGCTGCACTGCCAATGCAAAGGCACACAGATCAAATTTACCAGGTGTTCCACAGGAGAAAGATGGGCAATCTCCTCCTGTGTGATTTGCTGCTTCTGAAAACCCACTGAAGGATCAGCTATAGGCCAGTTCTGACTCAATGGTACATAACAACAATATCTATGTGCCTTCTTGATAATTCCACTTGTCTAAAACAAAAAGTCATAAATTTAATACATCCAAAATAGAAATTGTTCTTCTCCTAGTCTTGGCCTATTTTAAATGCTAGAGATAAAAAAA
>NW_006399767.1:25066119-25073603 GCF_000299155.1 Elephantulus edwardii | reverse complement strand
TTGAGAAATGATGAAAGTTATAAAAATTTTCAAGTCTTTCATTCATAGAGCTGCTATGAGTCGCTTCTATGACTCGATGGCACTTAACCACCATAACAACAATAGATTTAACGGAGAAATAGAAGAAGCTATTACCATTAAGTTAAGGAGTCAAATAGCTATTAGTTAAAATATTCTGGAATGTAAAAAAAAAAATTATCTGGTGCAACCACCATGGAAGGCGCTTTCTCAAAAAGTTGCAAATAACGCTGCACTGCAATCCCAGAAATACGTGGTTCAAATCCACCAGATGCTCTGTAGGAGAAGGAGGGGACAACCTCCTCCTGTACCAGTCAGATCTGATTTGACGGTACACGTAAAAATAATACAATAAAAATGAAAAAAAAAGTTGCAAATAGAGATACCATTTGACCCAGCAATTTCTCTACTGGGCATATACCCCAAAGAGACCATAACTGACATCCAAGCAGATATATGCACACGCATGTTTATTGCAGCTTTGTTCACAAAAAAAAAATATTCTGGAATGTCAAGCTAATATAATGACATAAATGAAAATAAGAATTCTATTAATTTGAAAGTAAGAAATGAATTATTAGTTGTAGAAACTTTTTCCAGCTAAAAACTCAAGAAAATTAATAATGAAATCCCTCTTTGGACTAGTGAGAGGATCCAGAAGTGGTTAAATAATTTTCTTTAAAAAAATCAATAAGACTCCTGTATGCTAGCAACTGCTAGTTAGAAAAGGATTAGAAAATTCACTAAAAAAGAGAAAAGCAGTAATAATATAATAGTATAAAGTATCTGAGATGATCCTTACGAAAAAAGCCACAAACACTAACTATGAAACATTTTAAAAACTTGAATAAATAAGAGACAAACTCTATTCTTAGAGATAGAGGATAAATATGCTAAAGAGAGCAATTCTTAAATTATGAAATTCTAATGAAAATTCCAACAAGCTTTATTGTTGTTGTTTTGTTTTGAGGTGGGTTCATTTTGTTGTTGTTTGTTTTTAGTGTGTGTGAATCTGACAAGATAATTTAAAAATATTGTTTGGAAAGGTAAATTGGGATGGCCATTTTATTTACTTTCATTTTTATTTTTAAATGAAACACTGATGACATAGGGCTTTCTAACCCAAAGTTAAAATCGAAGGTAAACATGGTAAGTATCAATGTGAAACTTATGCTATACAAAACAATGATTAGAAAACTAAGCTAGAAATACGCTTTACCTTTCATAAGAATGTAATAGTTCAAAAAATTAAAAAAATAAAAAAAGAATGTAATGGTTCATGCACACATGTTTATCACAGCTTTGTTCACAATAACAAGGAGTTGGAAACAACCCAAGTGCCCATCAACAAATAGATAGAGAAGCTGTAGTATATTTACACAATGGAATATTATGCAGCACTGAAAAACAAAGAACCCATGAAATATTAGACAAAATGGGTGACCATGGAGGACATTATGCTGAGTGAAATATCTCTGTCAGAAAAAAGACAAATACTACATAATACCACTGTTATAAAATAAGACTGACATGGGGGTTGGGAGGAAACTAAGAAAAGAGGGGATAAATAATGTACACGGCATTGAAATAGACGGAGAGAACTGTATAAAAGAAATACATGATTAGGTATTATTGGCATGACAAGAGTCCAGAATAAGAGCTGCATAGTAAAGTGGTCTAGGGGGGTGAGGGGGACTGTATAACAATAAAATAACTTTTTTTTCCAAAGAAAAAAGCGAACTGGGTAGGGACGGGCAGGGAGGAAAATGTGCAACAATGAATGAATGGAAATCCAAGTTCTTTATAAACTTTCATTAAGATCTCAATTTAAAAAATCACCATGATAAGAAGCTTTAAAAAAAAGGAATATAATGATTCATTAAAACAGCAACTGAAATCATTGAGGGAAAGACAACTTATTGATTAATAATATAGTTAAAAATGGCTAGCACTAATTTTTTCTTAAATAATTCTTTCAATATCAAACACTGAAAGAAATGATAACTATATCAAACCAAGGAAATCCCATTGCCACTGAGTGACTGGTAGATTTGAATCATTGACCTTTTGGTTGCAACCTTACACTTAAAACACTATGTCACCAGGGCTCCTTAACTAAATTAAAAAGTTGTTGTTGTTGTTTTGTGCTATCAAGGTACCTGTGACTCATAGCGAGCCTATGTACAACAGCTCTAAACCCTGCTCTATCCTGTGCCAATCTTATTGTCTCTGACATACCTACCCCATTTCCCCAGTCATTGAATCAATCCATCTCATCAAGAGCCTTCCTCTCTTGTGCTGTCCCTCCACACTTCCAATCATGACGTCCCTCTCCAAGGACTGATCCTGCCTTGCAACGTGTCCCAAGTAAGTCAGACAAAGCTTCAGAATCCTTGCCTCCAAGGAGGAGCCTGGTCTCACCCTCTCCAAGGTGAGTGTGTTTGCTCTCCTAGCAGTTCACGGTATATTCAATACTCTTCTCCAGCACCACAGCTCAAAGGCATCAATTCTTCTTCTATCATGCCCAGTCATTGTCAGGCTTTCTGATGCATAGCAAGTAATTGCAAAGATTATGACCTGGATAAGGTACACCTTAGTCTCCAAACTATAATATAAAAATTTATCTATAAAAAATATTTATTTCCCTTCAATGTAGGATGAATTTCCAAGCATAAGATGCAAGTAAAAAAAAGCAAAACAAACAAAAGGAAATGTTAATAGAAATAATGACATAAAGTATAAAGACAAATATGTCAAGACTATTAATGTTTTTTTTTAAAAAGTTTCCCCTGATAGCAAAGGTAGGTTAAATAATTCAGACTAACCCCTCCACTGAAGACAACTAGAAGATCTAGGTGAAATATAAAAAAGAAACAAAACTAAAAATACTTCTGATCGAAAGCACTGTATAGTTAATAAGATTGTGAAGGATTGCCAGGCCAAGATTTTGGAAAAGATGGAAATTCAAAGAGGTGAACTTGGCATTTGGGGGAAGTTTTACATGACAAGTATTTGAGAAGCTGCAAGTGGTATGAATACACTGAGTGGCACTTTTGACAGCTGCAAGAGGTTGCTATTGTTGTTATGTGCTGTTGAGTCGCTTGCAACTCATAGCGACCCTATGTACAACAGCCCTAAACCCTGCTCTGTACTGTGCCAATCGCATTGCCTCTGACACATCCATCCCGATTACCCCAGTCACTGAATCAATCCACCTCATAGAGGGTCTTAGGGTTACAAAAACTGGATGCCAGGGCCTGCCAAGCAAGGGGCTGTGGGAAACCTTCCCACAGACTGTAACTGGGCTTTGGATAAGCTAGACAGCCTAGAGAAACTCAAATCCTAAAATCAGATCAAAATGATCTTCAATTGACAGTACTTTCAGATACCTGGCTGAAAAAAAAAGGGGGGGGGGAATTCTTTCTGGAAGAAAAATGCAAATCTTAAATTACTTCTGAAAAAAAATATACAGTGTCCAGCATATATCTAGGGATTACCAGGTGTATTTGACTGTGATCGTGAAGGATGCATGTTGAATCTCTAACACAGCAGTTTTCAAGGTATGGTCCCTGGACCACAGACATCAACATTATCTGACAATTTGTGGTTGTTGATATATGCTATCAAGTCAATTGTGACTCTACAGACCCTGTGAATAACAAATCTGGACCTTCGCTATCCTGCATCATCCTTATCATCTCTGTTATACTCAAACTAATTCTTAAAGTCACTGTGTCAATTCATCTTGTTGAGGCTCTCTTCTCTTTCTCTGGCCCTTTCTCTTCCCAGAGCAATGTCTTTTTCCCAACAACTGAACCCTTCTGACAACATGTCCAAAGTACGTAAGGAGAACTTTCACAATCTTTGCTTCTAAGAAACAAATTCTCAAGCCTCACTTGAAAAACAGATTAGAATTTTGAGGGATTGTGGCATATAAACACTGAGTAGTCTGTGTTTTAATAGCATATTTAGGTGATTTGGATGTATACAAAATTTGTGGAGGAACCTCCTATCAGATGGTGTCACAAGTGTTCTTATTCTGGGTAGAGACTTGAGCCTAATAAACTATTGTTAAGTGTCACTGAGATGAGTAAGATGCAGAATGGCTTTATGAATAACAGATCTGAACCCTGTCCTATCTATCCTCATCATCTCAGACATAATTATTACCATTGCTGCAATCACATGGGTCCTAGAACTATGCCTAAAGTATGAGAGATGAAGCTTTGCCATTCTTGCCTCCAAGGAGCCCTTTGGCTGTACTTTTTCCAAAACATGTTAAAAGCAAAATATTATAATGAAATGTGCAAAGAGCTGGAATCAGGAAATAAAAAGGCCGAACTTGCTCAGCATTTCTTAAGCTAAAGAATTGAAAACCAAATTCAAGCTTCAAGTTGCAATACTTAAGGATGCTTTGGACAGAATATTAAATGATTCAAGAAGCATTCAAAGAAGATGGAAGGAGTATACAGAGTCACTGTACCAGAAGGAATTGGCAGACACACAAGAATTTCATGATACAACATATGAGCAAAGTCTGTGCTGATAAAGAAGTTCAAGCTGCCCTGAAAGAATTGGTAAAAAATAAAGCTCTAGAAATTGACAGCATGCCAACTGTCATATTTCAACAAATAGACGCGGCCCTGGATATGCTCACTAAGTTGTGCCAAGAAATCTGGAGGACAACCACCTCGCCAATTCACTAGAAGAGATCTATATGTTTGTTCCTTTCCAAAGAAAAGTGACCTGACAGAATAATAAAAAAAAAAATTGAACAATATCATTAATATCACATGCAAGCAAGATTCTGCCAAAAATTATTAAAAAATGACTGGAGCAGTACATCAATAGAGAGAACTGTCAGATATACAGGCTAAGTTTAGAAGAGGCAGTGGTACAAAGGATATTATAGCTACTATTAAATGGATCTTGGCTGAATGCAGAGAGTACCAGAGGAATGTCTGTGTTTCATTGACTGTGCAAAGGCATTTGACTGCGTGGATCACAACAAGCTGTGGCTGACTCTGAGAAAAATGGGAATCCCAGAACACTTGATTGTGCTTATGTGAAAACTATACTTGGACCAGGAGGCAGTTGTCAGAACAGAGTAAGGATATACTACATTGTTCAAAATCAGGAAGAGTGTATGCCAGGGATGTATTCTGTCTTCATACCTTTTCAATCTATATGCAGAACACATCATCTGGGAGGCTGGGCTGTATGAGGAGAAATGTGGCATCAGGAATGGAGGAAGATTCATCAATAACCTGCATTATGCATATGACATAATCCTGCTCGCTGAAACTGAGGAGGATTTGAAGCTCTTGCTGCATAGGATCAAGGACTACAGCCTTCAATATGGACTGAAGCTCAAAATAAAGAAACCAAAATTGTCATAAATGGGCCATTGGCAGTGTAATGCTTTGCTCCACAATCAATCCTCTTGGTACCAACAGCCAGGAAATCAAGAGATGAAATGCATTGGGAAAGTTTGCTGTCACGTACCTCTCCAGAGTACTGAAGAGCAACAAGATCAGTCTGAAGACCAAGGTGCCCCTGATGCAGGCCATAGTCCTCTCAATTGCTTGCTATGCATCAGAGGGCTGAACAATGACTAGGAATGATAGAAAGAGAAATGGTGCCTTTGGGCAGTGGTACTGGAGAAGAGTTTTGAATATACCATGGACTTCCAGGAGAAACAAACAGGTTCATCCTGAAGAGGGTGAAATCAGGCTGTTCCTTGGAGGCAAGGATTCTAAGGCTTTGTCTGACATAATATGGACATGTTGCAAAGAGGAACCAGTTCTTAGAGAGGGACATCATGCTTGGAAAGGTGGAGGGACTGAGAAAGAAAGAGAGACCATCGATGAAATGGATTGATGTAGTGACCGGGGTAATGAGGGTAGGTATGTCAGAGACAGTAAAGTTGGCACAAGATAGAGCAAGCTTCAGGGCTATTGTATATCGGGTCGCTATGAGTGGCAAATGACCTGATGGCGCATAACAAACAACAACAACATATAATATACAGGCGACTCAACCAATAACATTCTATGACAGGTTTGGAAGCAGGAGTTGCATTCACTTCCTAAACAACATGCCTCTGGAAACTCTATGAACTTTGATAAATGTCAATAGTTGCAGAGGGTCTTCAGGCATTTTGTTCATAGGGTCACTATGAGTCATGCTTGACTCAAAGGTAATCAACAAGAACTATAGATAGATGATAGATTGATAGATATGTACATACATAGATATAGATATATATCTCAGAACATTATATGATGATGTCATTGTTATAAAATCAGCTACAACTCATAGTAAACCTATGAATAACAACTGTGAACCTTGCCTTATCCTTAGCCAACTTCATCTCCAGTGTACTTGGTCCCATTGCTATAGTCACTGTGTCAATCTATCTCATTCACTGAGAATCTTCCTCACTTGGGATGACCCTCCACCATTCCAACCATGCATGATGTTCTTCTCCAAGAAGAGGCCTCTCTGGAGAATATGCCCAAAGTACGTTAAAGGTAGTATTAATAGTAACAATAATGTTGTTGTTGTTTGCTGCTGAGTTGGAACTGACTAATAGCAGGTTTTCAGAGGCAGTAAATTGTACAGGAGTAAATTGCCTATCCTCCTGCAGAACAGCTATGTGTGTGTGTATGTTTATATACTGGTAGGTAGAGAGAGAAAGCGAGTGATAGGTAGGTAAATAGGTGCTTCATAAAGATTTGTGCTGCCAATTCAGAGGCACATGGTTCGAATCCACTAGCTGCTCCACTCTATTCCCATGTGATTTACTGCCTCTGAAAATCCTCTGGAGGGTCAGGTATGAGTAGGTTCTAACTTGATGGTATTCAACAACAATATATAATGTCTAACTCTAGTTACTGGTTATTGGGAGGCAGGGGAGTTATTATAGATAAGTAGTGACACTTACCTTCAATAAAGCAAAGAAATACTTGGTAATAAGTTATTTAAAAGGAAAGAGAGAAGTCACAGACGAACTTGAATAATTCTACTTGAAATTTTTTCTTAATTTTTTACTTAAATTGTTTTTAGTTGTGATTTTAATGAAAGTTTACAGAAAGGTTGTTTTCATCTATTTGTAATTTCTTTATGAGAAAAATTTATATTTAGAATTAGCCAGCTGGACTCAGTTTGTTGTTGTTGTTCTTAGTTGGCATCGAGTGAAGTATGACTCATAGTGACCCTATGAACAAAAGATCTAAGCCCAGTCCTGTCCTGTACCATCCTCACACTTCCTGAAACACAAGAGTCCATTGCAGTAGTCACCTTGGCAATCCACCTGGTTGAGGGTCTGTCCTCTTCTTCGCCAACTCTCCACCCTTCGCAACATCATGTCCCTCTCCAAAGAATAGCACCTTCAGCTTTCAATATGGACTGAGGCTCAATGTCAAGAAGACAAAAATTCTCACCACTGGACCCATCGGTAGCAT
>NW_006399767.1:25064703-25065594 GCF_000299155.1 Elephantulus edwardii | reverse complement strand
GATTGGCACAGGATAGAGCACGGTTTAGGGCTGTTGTACATAGGGTCGCTATGAGTTGCAAACGACTCAACGGCACATAACAACAACAACAACAACAGCAATATGTCTGAAGTATGGGAGGCAAAGCCTAATCATTCTTGCCTCCAAAGAGCACTCCGGCTGCACCATCTCCAAGACATATCTGTTCATTCTCTTGGCCGTCCACAAGATGTTTGGTGCTCTTCTCCAACACCACAGCTCAAAGGTGTCAGTTCTTTTTCTGTCATCCTTATTCATTGTCCAGCTCTCAGATGCATAGCTAGTAATTAAGAAGACCATGGTCTGAATCAGACACACCTTAGTCCTCAAACTGACATTGCTACTCCTCAATAATTTGGAAAGGTCACTAACTGCAGACTTTCCCATTGCAATTCATCTCCTTATTTCCTGACTGCTTGTACCAAGGATGCTAATTGTGGATCCAATCAAGATCAAACTGTTTGACATTTTCAATCTCCTCTCCATCCATCATGACACTGCCTATTGGTCAAGTGGTAAGAATCTTTGTTTTCTTGATATTGAGATGCAGCCCATACCAAAGGCTGCATTTCTTGATCTTCTGCAACAAGTGCTTCAAATCCCCCTCACTTTCAGTAAATAAGGTTGTGCCATCTGCATAACACAGGTTATTGATGAATCTCCCTCCAATCCTGATGCCACATGCTCTTCATAGAGTCCAGCTTCTTGAATAATTTGCTTAGCACATAGATTGAACAAGTTATGGAGACAGAATATATCCCTGAAACACAACCCAATTCCAAACCAATCAGTGCTCCCCCGCTCTGTTTGCACAATAGCCTCCTGCTCCATGTACAAGTTCCTCATGAGCACAATCAAGTGCTCTGGGATTCC
>NW_006399767.1:25026076-25051643 GCF_000299155.1 Elephantulus edwardii | reverse complement strand
CCAGAAATATAGCTTTTGAAAGAAAAATCTGCCCTGCTTTCATCATTTCAACGTGCACGCCATGAAGTGGGAAGAAGGGGAGGCACCCCAGGTGGTGGACAGACAGCCTCAGGCTTTGTGTGTGATTTCATCCCTACTTTCTATAAAATGCATCCTGGAGTTTTTTTTTCAGACCCTGGTGCAGAGTAGGTAAGTAGTGGAGAATTCTTGGTGAACCTTTTGTTGTTTTTTTTTTTGTCCATAATTTTGTGAATCCTTGGAAAGATCTGTAACTAATTCCCAGGGTATACTAGGCAGGAGTTCTTGCGTATGGTGTGGATTGTTGTGTTAATGGTATGAGGAATTTCCTACTTTTTATTCCTCAAGAAATAATCATGGACCTGCTTATTGAACTAACTACAAATTTCTGTCAGTGAAAGCTGGTTCATTTTCTTTTTATTCTGATTGGCTTTCATATTCCTCTGTGTCCAACTTTCTAGTGACCTAGCAATCAATCAGGGAATTCTAGTGAGTAAGGAGTTGTGCTGCCAACCTAAAGGCAGGTAATTTGAATTCACCAGCAACTCTGTAAAACAAAGATAGACAATTTCCTCTCATGCAATTTACAGCCTCTGAAAACCCACTGGAGGGTCAGCTGTGAGTTAGATCTGACTTAATGGCAAAGACTTTGAGTTAGCTTTTTTTTCCTTTTAGTAATAACAGTAGCAGATTAGACACTAATAGGACTTGATTGAGATCTAGGTTGTTGTTGTTAGGTGCCATCAAGGCAAGTATTACCCATAGTGACCCTGTGAACAACAGATCTGAAAACCCTCTCCTATCCAGTGCCATCCTCACACTTCCTGACACTCTAGGGCCCATTGCAGCTGTCATTGTGTCAATCCACATATTAATTAGTTGAGGTCTTCCTCTCCTTCACCGAGTCTCTGCCTTTTCAAGCATGATGTCCCTCAACTAGCAACATCTCTTAAGTATGTAAGGTGAAGCTTTATCATCTTTGCCTTCAAGGAGCACTCAGGTTGCACTTTTCCAAAATATATTTGTTCTTCTGGAATATTCAGTACTTTTCTCCATCAACACAACTCAAAGGTACCAACTCTTCTGTCATCCTTATTCATTGTCCAGCTTTCATATGCATAGTAAGTGCTTGCATTATGCAGACAACACAACCTTGCTTGCCAAAACTGAGGACCCGAAGCGTTTGCTGCAGAAAGTCAAGAACTGTAGTCTTCTATATGGATTGAAGCTCAACATCAAGAAGACAAAGATTCTCACCACTGGGCCAATTGGCAGCTCCATGATGGAAGGAGAAGAGATTGAGGTTGTTAACAATTTCAACTTGCTCGGCTCCACAATCAATACTCTTGGCACCAGCAGCCAGGAAATAAAAAGACAAAGTGCATTGGAGAAGTCTACTGTCAGGGACCTCCAGAGTGTTGAGAAGTAATGATGTCAGTCTAGAGACTAAGATGTGCCTGATCCAGCCCATGGTCTTTGAAATTACTTGCTATGCATCACAATGCCTTTGAGTTGTGGTGCTGGAGAAGTCTTGAACATAGCCAGAAGAACAAAGAGGTCTGTTTTGGAGAGGGTGAGACCAATTTTCTCCTTTAAGGCTAGGATTTTGAAGTTCTGTCTGATATACTTTGGGCACGTGGCCAGGAAGGACCAGTCTTTGGAGAAGGGCATCATGATTGGAAGAGTAGAGGGTCAGTGCAGGAGAGGAAGACTTCAGATGAGATGAACTAACACGGTAACTGAGGGAATGGGATTAGGCGTGTCGAAGGCAGTTAGATGGGCTTAAGAAAAGGCAGGGGTCCGAGCTGTTGTGTGTAGGGTCACTATGAGTTGCAGGTGACTTGATGGTCCATAACAACAACAAATGTTCCATTGCTCTGTATACATAACAGCCTCTTGGGCTAGGGTACAGGTTTCACATGAGCACAATTAAGTGCTTTGGGATTCCCATTCTTCTCAATATTAGCCGTAACTTATTATGATCCATATAATCAATAAATGCCTTTGCATAATCAAGAAAGCATAAATTGGCATTATTCTGGTATTCTCTGCTTTCAGCCATGATCCTTCTGATATCGGCAATGGTGCCCTGGTGCCATGGCTTCTTCTAAATCCTGCTCGAACTTCTCGCAGTTCTCTATTAATGTACAGTTCTAGCTTTTGAATGATCTTCAGCAGTAGTTTGGTTGTATGTGATATTAATGATATTGTACAATTGTTTTCACATTCTGTTAGGTCACCTTTTTGGGGGAATGGAAACAAATATGGACATCTTCCAATCCATTGTCCAGACAGCTGGCATAGTCTGGTGAGTGCATCCAGCACTCTATCTATGAAATGAAACAAGTCCATTTGTATCCCATGGATTCCTGGGGCTTCAAAGCCTTCAAAGCAGCTTCAACTTCCTACTTCATTACTTTAGGCTCCTGCTCATGTGGTACTGTACAAAATTTTTCAGTCAGTCAGCTCTTTTTGGTACTGAGACTCTGGGTATTCCCTCTACTTTTTTTTTTTTAAATAATTTTATGACGGTTTGCTTACAAAGTTCATATACATTGTGTTTCACAGTATCCTTCATTCACATTGTGTTTTATACAGTCATCCCCATGCATTGTGCTTTATAAAATTAATTATTGACTATGCCCATCTTTACCCTGTCTTTTCAGGCTCCTGATGGATCTTTCTTATTTCTTTTGCCCCCTTCTCTCTACCCACAAAATTGTGCAGCCTTGTGATTTTGCCCCTATCCATATTCACCGCTCTGCTCCCACCCTTTACCTGCTTGGATCCCCATACATGTTTTACTAGTTTCAATATATTGCCAATAGATTCTTTCTTTTTTTTTTTACTCAAATAATACTTTCTTTTTAAGCATCAAAAATGTTTTAATTTTTTCCCATTGTTCCACATTTCCCCCTTCCCCGTCTCCTCCCCCAACCCTCCCCACAATGCACCACTTGTTCCAGATTGTTGTCATACATATAATGCCTAATTATATATTCCTTTTGGACAGTTCTCCCCATCTGATCTAATGCAATATTCTTTATCCAGTCTTTTCACATTCTTTCCCTAGCCCACCCCCCCATGACTGTATTATTTTATAACACTGGTGTTATTCAGTATTTGTCATCTGTGGATTAAGAGATTTCACCCTGCATAATATCCTCCAGGATCCCCCATGTTGTGTAATATTTTGTGAGTTCATTGGTTTCCAATGCTATGTAGTATTCCATTGTGTGAATGTGCTATAGTTTTTCAATCTATTCATTTGTTGATGGGTACTTGGGCTGCTTTTATCTCTTTGATATTGCAAATAATGCAGCAATAAACATGGACGTGCATAGCATCTTACAGTATTGCAATATTGTGACTCAAGGCTTAGATTTATTTTTCAGTACTCTCAGCTTGAGAAATGCAGAGTGAGTTCTTCCTCTTTTTTCTTTTTTCCCACTCCCAGCTCGCTACACATTCCATTATAATACTTTGCTTTGTCTTCATGAGCTGCCCTTTGAAATCTTCTGTTGGACTCTTTAATTTAAGCATGTTTTTTGTTTTAGCCTCTTGAGCTCTAGTGAAATTTTCAGAGTCTCTTCTGGCATCGATTTCAGATTTTTCTTTCTCCTCTGCCTTTGTATAACATTTTGCTCTCTTCATGGATGATATCCTTGATGTCATCCCACAGCTCATCTAGTCTTCAATCATTGGTGTTTAATGCTTCAAACATATTCTTAAGATGATTTTGAAATTCAGGTGGAATAGATTAAAGATCATGCTTTGGTTCTTGTAGACTTCTTTGGCCTCAATTTAAACTTGCACATGAGTAATTGATGGTCAGTTTCACAGTTCACCCCAGCCTAGATTTTTTTTTTCTTGGCCTAGTTTTGACTCCTGAAACTGAGGAAGGCCTGAAGCCCTTGCTCCAGAAGGTCAAGGACTACGGCCTTCAATATGGATTGAAGCGCAACATTAAGAAAACAAAGATTTTCACCATTGGGCTAATTGGAAGCATCATGATAGACAGGGCAGAGACCGAGATTGTTAACAGCTTTAGTTTGCTTGACTCCACAATCGACACTCTTAGTACCAGCAGCCAGGAAATTAAAAAATGAATTGCATTGGGGAAGTCTGCTGTCAGGGACCTCTCCAAAATACTAAAGAGCAATGATGCCAATCTAGAGACTCAAGTGTGCCTGATCCAGGCCATAGTCTTTGCAATTACTTGCAATGTATCAGAAAACTTGGCAGTGACTAGAGATGATAGAAGAAGAATTGATGCCTTTGAGCTGTGGTGCTGGACAAGAGTATTGAATATACCATAGGCTGCTAGGAGAGCAAACAGGTTTGTTCTGGAGAGGGTGACACCAGCCTGCTCCTTGGAGACAAGGATTCTGAAGCTTCGTTTAACATATTTTGGATATGTTGCGATGAGGGTCTAGTCCTTGGAGAGGGACTTTATGCTTGGGAGGGTGGAGGGACAGCACAAGAGAGGAAAACCCTTGATGAGATGGATTGATTCAGTGGCTGGGGTGATGGGGATAGATGTGTCAGAGACAATAAGGTTGGCACAGGATAGGGGTTTAGGGTTGTTGTACATAGGGTCACTATGAGTCGCAAGCAACTCAATGTCACAGAACAAGTTTTGACTGCCGATATGGAGCTTCTCCAATTACTTCTTCCACAGATGTAGTCAATATGATTCCAATGCAGTACATCTGGTTAGGTCCATATGTAAATTCGCTGTTTGTGTTTTTTTAAGAAAGTTAATTGCCATGAATAAAATATTGAACATACAAAACTTGATCTTCTCTTTCCAGCCTCATTTCTGTCAGCAAGCACATACTTTCAAACTTTTATTCCTTCTTCATTTTTCTAACTTTTGCATTCCAGTTACCAATTATCATAACTCATCTTGATTGCATGTTTGGTCAATTTCAGAATGAAAGATTTGGTAAACAATTTAAATTTCCTCCTCTTTGGCTTTAGCTGTAATAGCACATATTTGAAAAATAGTCATATTAACAGGCCTTCTTTGTATGTGTATAGATAATATCCTATTATTCACAACATTGTACTTCAGGACAGAACTTGGAATTGGCTTTTTGACCATAAATGAAACACCGTTCTTCTGTTTTTCAATCCCAGCTTAGTGTTGTTGTTATGTTGCTGTTGTTATTGTACATTATGTACAATAGCCCTGAAACCTGCTCTATCCTATGCCAACTTTATTGTCTCTGACACACCTATCCTCATTATTTCAGTCACTGAATCAATCCATCTCATGAAAGGTCTTCCCCTTCAGTGCTGTCCCACCACCCTTCCAAGTGTAATGTTCCTCTCCAAGGACTAATCCTTCCATTGAAACATGCTCAAAGTATGTCAGACGAAGATCATGCCTAGTCATTGTCCAGCTTTCTGATGCATAGCAAGTAATTGTAAAGACTATGGCCTGGGTCAGGTGCACGTAAGTCTCCACACTGATGTTGTTTTTCAGTACTTTGGAGAGGTCCCTGACAGGAGACTTTCCTGGTGCAATTCATCTTTTTATTTCCTGGATGCTGGTACCAAGAGTGTTGATTGTGGAGCCATGCAAACTAACGCTGTTAACAATCTCAGTCTCTTCACCATCTATCATGTTGCTGCCAGTCAGCCCAGTGATAAGAAACTTTGTTTTCTTGATGTTGAGTTTCAATCCACATTGAAGGCTGTAGTCCTTGACCTTCTGGAGCAAGGGCTTCAGGTCCTCCTCAGTTTCAGCAAGAAGGGTTGTGTCATCTGCATAACACAGGTTGTTGATGAGTCTTCATCCAATCCTAATGCCACATTCCTCCTCATAGAGCCCAGCCTCCCAGATGATCTATTTTGCATATAGATTGAAAAGGTATGGAGATAGGACACATCCCTGGTGTACACCCTTCTGGATTATCACAATGCAGTGTTTCCTTGTCCTGTTCTGACTACTGCCTCCTGGTTCAAGTATAGGTTTCATATAAGCACAATCAAATGTTCTGGGATTCCAAATATCAAAGTCATCCAAAGTTTGTTGTGATCCACACAGTCAAATGCCTTTACATAGTCAACGAAACACAGAAAGACATTCCTCTGGTATTATCTGCTTTCAGCCAAGACCCTTCTAACATTAGCTATAATATATTTAGTACAATGGCCTCTTCTAAACCCAGCTTGCACATCAGGCAGTTCTCTGTTGACATGCTGTTCCAGTTGTTTTTTAATAACTTTCAGCAGAATCTTGCTTGCATGTGATATTAATTATACTGTTTGATAATTTCCACACTCTGTAGGTTCACCTTTCTTTGGAATGGGAACAAGTATAGATCTCTTCCAGTAAGATGGTCAAGTGGTTGTCTTCTAGATTTCTTGGCACAACTTGGTGGGTGCATCCAGGACAGCATGCACTGTGTTATTATTTGATTCAAAGTAACCAAAGCTAGTCCATCTCATCTCACTAATGCCTAGAATGTAGATGTTCATGCGTTCCATTTCATTTTTCACAATTTCTAGTTTCCAACATTGGTATTTTTTACATTCTATTTTATAATTATGAAAGGATGTTTGCCACTATGTATCTTCATTTCAGTTGATTTCCTATCAGTGCTCTAACTCTAACACTCTAACTATCTGTATTCATCTACTGTTAATAGGGTTTTCAGAGGCCTGTCATTTAAGTAGTGGATGGGCAATCCTGCTTCCTAGTCTGTCTTAATCTGGGGGCGCTACTAAATCCTGTCCACCATGGGTGATCCTTTTAGCATTTGACACACCAGTGCAATAGCTTTCAGCATCCCAGCAACCCACAAGTTATTTTAGTACAACAAACTGACAGACAAGTACTGTACCAATTAGAGCAATGTGTTCTCCAATACAACAGAACTGACAATTTAGTGTTGTATCTCTTATAGCAAATAGGGCTTCCAATTGTTAATCACAAAGGCCCACCTACTAGGTCTTAATTGCTTTAAACAAAAGACTCTCCACCCCCAAGGTACTGTTAATAAAATAAAAATCTTCTTTAAAGCAGTTGGAAAATAGGAATCTAGGTAATGGGGAGAATATCAAAGCTCTTATTAAAGTCTCCTCGGTACTTACTTACCTGCCTTAATATGACTGAGGCTCTTGGATCCACATAATGGACCATGGAGAAATCCAAGATGATAGTGTGGATGGGAGGCAGAAGAGAAACATCTGAGTAAGGTAAGTATGATCTATTCCTCCCCTGACTTTCGGCAGTGCCAGGCAATGGTGGTGTGTTGTTTCTCAAATGGGTATTAAGCATAGAGGTTTTGTCCATCTCCTCCAAGTTTTGCCCTTGATTTCTCTGATATGGGGAAGATAACGTATATGGTATTTCCTCATCAGATGTAGAAGTTTGGCTGACTGTCACGTTCTCGAAGCGTGAGCATCGGACCAGGTTAATGGAGGAAGAGGAGTAAGAACCCGGTTTATATTCATATCGTTCTGTGTAGACAACCTGGGAAGATAGAATTAGGAAATGACTGTGAGGGGACTCAGACAAAAGCTGGAAGTATTTTAAACTCTGCTCCTTTCATCTGCTAACTTATTCCTTCTCATATGAAGCTTTCCCCCCTACTATCCATTTTCACTTGGATCCTCTACTGTCTCTTCCATCACCATTCATGGCATCCCCCTCCCAATTTTCCTGTGTCTATCAATGACATTACCACTGTTCAAGTGACTCAGCGTTTAAATTTATCATTCCTTTCCTTCATCCCTGGGTTCTAATTAATTTCTAGTGCTCACTAATTCATAGTTTGAAGTATTTCCTCATTTAATCCTTTTTCTCAACACCTTCTTTCTTCAGTGCCAACTAGCTTGTTAAGACTTTCTGAAAAGGACAACAATTACTTGGGCAGGACAGTCTTCACCTCTCCCTCGCTTCAGCTCCCTAATTGGCCTCAAGTACCTGCTATTGTTTAAGCCCAGTATCAAGCACTCAGGACACAATAGTATGGAGGTGGTGAAGGTGAACTCTACTTTAACAGTGAGAGATCAGACTTTATCTACCAGGAGAGAAGGAAAATATCAATATAGATGGATAAGATTTATATGGCACATAGAAAAAAGAAAATAATGAATTTGCTGGAGGAGTGGGAGTTAGGATGATGATTATTTTCTTTTTTCTTAAATATGAAAATGTTTTAAATTGTTGCAATAATGTTGATTGTGAAATTTACTTTGAAGATAGAAAAAAATGAAAAATTTAAAAATCATACTGGGTAGTATATATTATATAGAAAAAAACAACAACCAACAAACCAAACCAAACCTCAAAAACTGGTAGAGTGTTCCCATGGTTGAAAGTCACTGAGGTCAGGCCTTAAAGGGGCAGCTGAGGTTTAGTTCAGTACTGAAGAGATGCAAGGTCTCCCAGATAGAAGGACAGTTGAGGGCTTTTCCCTTTCTCTTCTTTTTCTTATCTTTGTCAAGGACTTTTACAATCCACTCCCATTGTGTCTGCCTGGTCTCACTTCCTAGATCAAACGTCTTACTCTGAGAATCTGACATTTATTCCCACCCTAGTGTCTTGGCCCATGTGGAACTGTGGATCTGGAGTCCTCTTCATTTCTACAAATTTCTACATCACTACAATTGTCTCTCATCTGACTTGTACATGTCTACTTCTCCCATGTAATTCTCCTATTGAGCTCATACTGAGCACCTCTTCCTGAAAGTTTTATAGTTGTTAGAATATAACACACAATTTAGAATATAACAGTACAGTGCATGGTAAAGTTCACAATTTTATTTTATCAATTTTAAGATATGCCACTATTACTTATACTCCCAAGAATGAAAACATTGTGGATTAAATCAGCATGATGCATCAAATTGTAGAAATGTTTAAAAATTTCTGATTGATAAAATAGCCTTTTGGTCACACCATTATAGAGCCGTCTCTTTTTTATTTAAAACTTCGTTAATGCTTTAAAAAGAACCCTATAATTTTGAGGGGCTGATAGGGAGTGAGAACACAGCAGAAACAACATTGGCTAAGTGGATACATCTTAATGCTGATATTGTGTACATTAAGATCTATTTATACTCTTATCTTTACTTTTGTATATGCTCAATATTTTCTGTGAAAAGAAAACTTTAAGAACTTCCTGAAGACAGAAACCCTTAAAATTATTTTTCATTTTTATAATGTTATAGTTATGGGTACATAGTTAGGGCTCAATATATTCTGGATTACTCTATTCCACTTCAAGTGATTTGTTGATATCTTGTAAATGTTCTCTACAACATGTAACACAGAGTGGATATAAAATAATGATTAAACATAGTGTTAATTCTGTCCTGTTGGCAGAGTAGTAGGATGAAGTGTCCTTTGGGTTTTAATAACCTTGAGTTTCATTAATTATAGCACAGTTGGTATTTTCAGGGAGAGCTCAGTAGAAGCCATGTTTCATTAGGGTGTATGTTCTTGTTGTGGTTAGGTGCCATTGAGTTGAATACAAACTCATCATCTCTGACATACACAAGCCCATTGCAGCAGTCACTGTGCCAATCCATCTTCCTCTCCTTTGCTGACTCTCCACCTTCCCAAGCATGATATTTCTCTCGAAGAAATAGCTTCTCCTAATGACATGCCCAAAGTATGTGAGATGAAGCTTTGTTATCCTTGCCTGCAAGGATGAACTTTCTCTAAGACATGTTTGTTCTTTTGGAAGTCCATGGGCTATTCAGTACTCTTCTCCAACCCCACAACATCACAAAGGCGTCAGTTTTTCTTCTGTTGCCCTTATTCATTGTCCTGCTCTCAGATTGAGGTATGTGCGAGTGAGAATGAAGACTCAGTGTTTGAAACAGTAGAGACAGTGTGGCAGAGGGAGCTGCACTGCTGACCCATACACTCTGCTTCTCTGGACAATTGAAGCCACTAGTGGCTCTTCAGGAGAAAGATGAGCAGTCTCCTCCCATGTTGTTTAAAGCCTCTGAAAACTCACCTTTGGGTAAGCTATGATTTTATTCCAACTCAACAGCAATGACTGAGTGTTTAAGATTTGAACCCACCAGTGGCTCCATGGGACAAAAGACCTGACAATTCTCACATAAAGATTATAGCCTTAAACATCCTGTGTGGGGTTGGGTGGCAGTTCTATTCTGCCATATAGAGCAGCTATAAGTCAGAAGCAACTCAATGGCACATGACAAACAGCAACAACACAAGTGGGAAAGGAGGGTGTTGTTGGGTGCAATCAAATAGAGTACGACTCATAGCAACCCTATGAACAGTAGACCTGAACCCTACCCTGTAACATGCCATCTTCATCATCTCTGACACACTCAAGCTCATTGCCTAAATCACTGTATCAGTCCATCTCACTGGGGGCCTGTCTCTCCTTTGCTAATCTTTCATCTTTCCAAGCATGATGTCTCTTTCCAAGGAATAGCCTCATCTAGATACATATACAGAGTATGAGAGTTGACCCTTCACCATCTTTGCCTCCAAGGAGCACTCTGGCTGCTTTTTTTCCAGGACTTAATGCTGATACTTGGTATAGAAGGTATGGAGGCAGTATGTCTATAAATCTGTGGGTAAATTTCTAAATAGCTATAATTTGCAGTCCAGAGTATAATCTGTATACTGAATGCTATATGTAGAAAGGCCTAAAAGCTAGAAATGAGAAGCTCTGATTTGAGTAAAGGGATTATTTAGACCAAGTCAGAGTCGGAAGGGGAAATTCAAACACTTTGAAACTTTTATTAGCTAAAGTATCTTCCAAAACCACACTCAACACCATTAAGTCGATTTGAACTTATCACATTGCTCTGATACTATCTTCCAAATAAAACCCAAAAGCTACTGCTATTGAGTTGACTGGAAACTCACAGTGCCCTCCCCTGGGTTTCTGAGGCTGTAAATCTTCATGAGAGGAGAGTGATTCATCTTTCTCCAGTAGAATGGCTGGTGGATTCAAACTGCTGATCTTACAGTTAGTAGCCCAACTCTTCACAAAACCCCTATCTTGAAGAGTGACCTGCACTTGGCGCTCCTTCTACTTCTGCCATAGTTTTTCCGGTCATAGGCAGACATCAGGAGGAAACCCTGGTAGATGCTGGAGATTCCAGCCCTAGACTCTTCCCTAGCTGGAAATGGACAAAGGTCTTAAGTTCACTTATTTATCAGGACTGTAAAGCTGTTCTTCAGGATATATGGGATGTGTTCATCCTTCCATGTGATTTATTGCCTCCAAAAACTTGCTGGAGGGTCTCCTATAAGATGGTTCTTATTTGAAGGTATGTGACAATAACACAGCTTCTCTGGTGACCTAGTGGTATGGGGCTGTTCTGCCAACCCAAAGACAGGTGGTTTGAGTTCACTAGCTGCTCTAAAGGAGAAAGATGGGTGTTTTCCTCTGATTTACAGTCTCTGAAAACTAGCTGGAGAGTCAGCTATGAGTTGGATCCAACTTGACAGCCCATAAAACCTAACAAGACCTAGAACTGGTCAGCTAAATCCCAGGAAATGTGTTCAACTGGGCAATTCCTGACAATCTGAACAGGCAGACAGTCCTCTGACCATTAGATGGGCAAGCAAAGATTCAGAACAGCTTCTACCTGCTTTCGGGTCAAAATTTAGACCTCAACGGGGAGCCTGTATCTTTTTTTTTCTCTCCCAGAAATCTTCTATTTGCAGTTTTCTGTGGTCCATTTGTAAGTTAAAAACCCTTGAGGGGGGAAAAGGCAAAAAACAAGCAAAGTTTCTGACCCTTGGTGGTGGTTCTGGTTCGTCACAGTTGCAGAAGCACCTACAACCCCTATCTACAGGTTCGCTGCTCTCATTCTCGGCACTATCACCAAACTGGTTGAGAATCTCTTCTTCTGTAAGATGAACCACATTCATCTCGGTCTGGAAGACATAAGAGAGATTCCATACTGAGCGTGATGGGTAGAATAGAAGAGGAAAGAGTGAAGCAGGGGCAGGGCACAGGGCAAGGAGAGAGAGAGAGAGGAGGAGGAAGTAGTTACTTCTTTTAACAGCTTTTTCTTCAGGTAGTAAACATTTACAAAAGTAATGGAGTTGCAGCACTGGACAATTTTCACGCCAGGAATGCTTGTAATCTGTAAAAGAAAATGTTAAATTGTGAGAAGTTCCTGAATTCTTTTACTCACTAAGGATAAAAACTGTTTAGGCCCAGATACCTATCAGCAGATGAATGGATAAACAAAATGTGTTCTAGCCATACAGTGTAAGATGGTTCAGCCACGGAGAAGAATGAAGTTCTGTCACATGTTATGACATGGATCAACCTGGAAGCATGATGCTGAATGAAATAAGCTAGACACAAAAGGATAAATATTGGTAGATTCCACTTACATGAAGAATCTAGAACAGGCAATATTTACAGAGACAGTAAGTAGAATAGAGGTTCTCAGGGGTAGAAGTGGAGAGGGACTGGGGAGTTACTGCTTAATGGACACAAGAGTCTGTTTGGGGTCATAAAAGAAAAAAAAAACAAAACCTTTAGACCTCCCTGGAGTTATTGAAATTCTTCTTTATTGGAAGAAGGCATCCCTCCTCTAAGGCATATTTTTAAATAGTCCTTCATGGACTACCTGCAGTACTATAAAGATTTACCTTGTATATTCCTTTCTCCTTCTTCCTTCACTTCTATCTATAGTACAGGAGGGAGTTCTGGTGGTATACTGATAAGGAGGTGGATTGCCCACCCAAAGGCACATGCTTTGAATCTGCCAGCTGTTCTGTGGAAGGAAGATGAGCAAACACCTCCTGCACAATTAACTTTCTCTGAAAACCCACTAGAGGATCAGCAATGAGTCAGTTCCACTTTGATGGTACACAATAACAACATAATATAGGAAACTAAGGAGTACTGGTAGTGCTCCTGTTGTTAGGTGCCGTCAAGTTGAGTATGACTTACAGTGACACTATTAACAGCAAATATGAACTCTGTCCTATCCTGTGCCAGCCTCACAATCTCTAACACACTAAGCCCATTGCTCAAGTCATTGAGTCTGTTCACTTGATTGAGGGTCTTCCTGTCCTCTGCAGTCCCTCTACCTTCCCAAGCATGATGTCTCTCTCCAAGGAATAACCTTTCCTGGCAACATGTTCAAGGTGTGTGAGGAGAAGCTTCATCATCTTTGCCTGCAAAGAGTACTCTGTCTGCACCTTCTCCAAAATCATATCTGTTTGTTCTTCTGGCGGTCCACGGGACATTCAGCACTCTTCTCCAACATCATAATTGAAAGGTGTCAATTCTTCTTCTGTCACCTTAGTCATGGTCAAGCTTCAGATGCCTCAGAATGTCTGAAAAGACCATGATCTGAATCAGGTATACCTTAGCTCTCAAACTAACATGATTGCTCCTCAATAATATGGACAGGTCCCTGACAACAGACTTTCCCAGTGCAATACATCTCCTGATTGCTAGTATCAAGCATATTGATTGTGGATCCAACTAAGATCCAACTAACCAGTCCAACGGCTAGGATTTTTGTTTTCTTGATGTTTAGATGCAATCGATATTGAAGGCTGCCGTCTTTCATCATCTGCAGCAAGTGCTTTAAGTCTTCCTCACTTTTAGCAAGCAAAGTTGTGTCATCTGCATACCAAAGGTTACTGATGAGTTTTCTCCAATCCTGATGCCACATTATTCTTCACAGTCTAGCTTCTGAAATAATCTTCTCAGCATACAGTTTAAATTTGGCATAGAGAAAGGATACAATTCTGATGTACACTTTTCCTAATTTCAAACTGTGCAGTGTTCCCTTGCTCTGTTCACACAACTATCTCTTGGTCTATGTATAGGTTTTGCATAAGTACAGCTAAGTGTTCCGAGATTCCCATTTTTCTCAATGTTAGCCATAGTTTGTTATGATCCACACATTTATTGTATAGTCAATAAAGCATAAATAGACAGTATTCTGGTATTGTTTGCTTTTATCTAGGACTTATGTGACAACAATAATAATATCTCTGGTATCATGGCCTCTTCTAACTCCATCTTGAATATGTGGCAGTTTTCTGTCAATATTTGCAGCATTTTACTTGCAATGTGATACTGGTAGTATATAGTCCATAACATTTTGGGCTGTTAACAAAGAGATCAGCAATTTTTTCCAACCAGTTTTTTCTTGGGAGAAAGATGGAAAACTTCCTGCAATTATGATTTATAGCCTCAGAAACTCCATGGAGGTTGGTGTTGCTCTTGCTGTCATGTAGAGGCATTCTGAGGCCTGAGTTGTCTTAACCCATGAGGTGGCTTGAAGTTTCCCCCATACATAGCATGTGGAAGCCAAGATTTGGCAGCCATCCCCTCAAGCTAAGCCATCCAACTCTAGCAATTATAAGTCTTCTTTGATATAGACATTGGTTGGGAGTGAATTAGTCTAATTGTCTTAGAATTGTTTTCAGACATGGTACCTAAAATTACTGATCATTTTCATGCATTATGTACTGAAGAGAAGGATGTTGGGCCTACAGCTGGAAAATCTATTTCAAAGGAGGCTTTTTGCATTGGATTATTAAGAAATTCATGATTCAAAGTGGAAACTTCTCAAATCAGAATGGTACAGGTGGAGAAAGTATTTATGGTGAAAATTTTGAAGATGAAAATTTCTATTATAAGCATGATCAGGAGTGTGTATTGAGCATCACAAATGCAGGACATAATACAAATGGTTCTCAGCTCTTTATCACAATAGTTCCACCTGTTTTGGATGGGAAGCATGTGGTATTGGTCAAGTGCTTAAAGGAATGAGTATGGCAAGGATATTGGAAAATGTGGACGTGAAAGGTGAAAAACTTGCCATTGTGAATTATTGCAGAATGTGGAGTAAAAGGGGAAGGCTGGGGAATATTTCCAGTAGATGGCTCTGGGGACAGTCATCCAGATTTCCCTGAGGATGCAGATATTGACTGAAAAGATACAGATAAAATTTCATTGATAATAGAAGATTTAAAAAACATCAGAAACACTTTTAAAAATTCTAGAGCTGGGAGATGGCCATAAAGAAATATGCAAAAGTTTCAAGATGAGGAAAGTTCAAAGGCTGTTACTGAGAAAGCAGATCGATCCAAGCTACAACTTTTAGCTTCAAGGTGTGTATTGAATATTGGTCCTTGTAAACTGATGATGTTAAGCTGGCAGGGAGCAGTTGACAGCCTTTTGGAGGCTCTTGAAATAGATCCATTAAATACCAAAGCATTTTGCCAGAGAGTTCAAGGGTGGCAAGTATTAAAAGAATATGATCAAGCACTGGCTGATCTCAAGAAAGCTCAGTAGATAACACCAGGAAATAAAGCTATCCAGGCAGAATTGCTGAAAGTCAAGCAGAAGATAAAGGCACAGAAAGATAAAGGGAAGAAGGCAGCTTATGCAAAAATGTGTACATAATGAGTAATTCAGTTTTGCTTAAATAGTCTTTGCATAAAGGCAGTAATATTTCAGGGTGTTTGTCTATTATCCCCAATGTGCTTCCATTTATGCTTCAATTTCCCATTGTTTACAATTTAAAAATACTGATGGCCTCACTTATAATAAAATGGTGTTTAAAAAAAAGAAAGAAACTCCGTGGAATGACTCAACAGCAGTGATTTAGTGCAAATAGCCAAGACATTCTAAGCTTCTAAGCAGCAGGCCTGGCCCACCCCAGCACTCAAGCCCAGGAGAGGTTCAGATCCAAATTCTTACCTCCCGGTAGTCACTGATGCTCCTATAAATGTTGGTGTTAGGGATCTGACCCAGGATCAAAAAATTAGCTCTGGAAGGAAATAACACTTATGTTTAGGTCATCGTTTTCTTGCCTTACCATGCCTCATTCCCCATTCCCCAAGAAGAAGTACCTGTGTGACCGAATGGTGATGATGAAGAAGGAAAAAGCTACTGAAACAAGTAGTCCAGCATCCAGTCCCAGAAAAAGTACAGACAATAAAGTTGCCAGCCATATAACCTTATAGAAAAGTGGAATAAAAGGAAAAAGGAAGATTGTGAAAACAAGCATGATTCTGAAAATTAGAACTTATATTTTGCAACTCACCTACAGCCCTTCCCTTCTCACACCTAGGATCTGGAGGGGGGCAGAAATCCAACATCCATATGGATGTTGCCATCACAAAGAAGCTCTCCATGTAGCATAGAGATTCTTTTATGCATTCTTGGCCAATTCTTCTGTTCTCCCTCTAAACTTCAGTTTCCTCATGTACAAACTTGAAATAACAGTATCTGCTTCACAGGATTTGTAGATATTAGAAATAGTGCTTACAAAACAACTCACAAAGCACACCACTTACAAAATGGTAGCTGCTGTTTTAAGATCTAAAATTGCTGTTGTTCACTGTCATTGAGTCACCCCTAACTCATGGTGACCTTGTACATGATGGGATAATATGCTGCCCAGGCCTGTGCCATGATGGGGATCAGGCTGTTGTGATGCATAGACTTTTGGAAGCAGGTTGTCAAGGCTTTCCCCCCATCCAACCTAGTCTAGATGTTCTGCTGAACCCTGTTCAGCATTGTAGTAATACACAAGCCTCCATGACAGATAGCTGGTAACTGTATATGAGGTGCAGTGGCTGGGAATGGAACCCTGTGCTCTTACATGGATAAACAAGAATTCTGAACCAAACTACATATCAACACCTAGAATAGTTATTTCAAATATTCACATCCTTTACAAGTGCTCATCCCACTACTTTTTCTGTAATTCTTGGTAGGTGATCTTATCTCTATAGGGAAAATAGGCTGGGGCAAATTTAACTATTTCTTTCCCTTTCTAACTAACTTTTCAGAATTTGCTCTCAACCTCCCTTTATTTCCTACAGTCCCATCGAAGTATTAAACCTCCTCCTAGAACCACCACCCATGCTCTGGACCATATCCCCTTCTTATTTGCTCCGGTGTCTGGTTCCAAAGCTTACCCTTCTCCTATTTTTCTATAGCTAGATTAAGAATCTGTTGTCCAAACAAAGCAAGAGGACACTGCGTGGTTTAAAGTCAAGAAAGGTATGAATTAAGGCTGTATCCTTTCTCCATACTTATTCAATCTGTGAGCTTAGCAAATGATTCAAGAAGCTAGATTTTATGAAAAATGTGGCATGAACAACTTGTGTTATGAAGATGACACAATCTTGCTTAATGAAAGTGAGGAAGACTTGAAATGCTGGCTATAGAAGATAAAAATTTATAGCTTTCAATATGAATGACTTCTCAACAACAAGAAAACAAAAATCCTCACCTTTGGACCAGTAAACTACATCATGATAGATGTCAACAGTTTCCTCTTACTTTTATCCACAAGCAGTCTTGGTACCAGTAGTCAAGAAATCCAAAGACACATGACATTGGAAAAATCTGCTGTCAAGGACCTCTCTGCAAGGTGTTAATTAAGCAGTAACTATGTCAGTCTAAAGACTAGGAAGCACCTGATCCAAGCCAAGATCTTTCCAATTACTTCCATGCATCTGAAAGTTGGGCAACGAACAATGATGACAGAAGTAAATGTATTTGAGTTGTGGTGTTGGAGAAGAGTATTGAATAACCCATGGACATTTGTCTGTTCTGTCAAAAGGACAAATATATCTTGGAGAAAGAGGCAATGGTGAAACTTTGTCTCACGTAATTTGTACATGTTGTTAGGAGAGGCTATTTCTTGGAAAGGGATATTATGCTTGGTAAGGTGGAGGGTTAGTAAAAGGAAGAAAGATCCTCAACAAGACATATTGACACAGTGACTTAAACAACAGGTTCAAATAGATCCAAGATGATGAAGATAGCACAGCATAGGACAGGATTCAGGACTGTTGTTCACAGGGTTGCTATGAGTCGTAGTCAACTAGATGGTACTTAACAACAGCTGAGGTCAAGCCTTCTTATTATATTAAATTGACCATATTTTATTTCTGATTTCCCTTAATATCTTTTAGTTTTGAGCTCCAGTGAGGAGGCCAGTGCTCCATTAGTTATTCCCTTTGACAAGGTATTTCCTTCTCTTGTTAGGATTTGGGTATCCTATCTAGGTCAAGGTACTCAAGAGCTGGTGTCACTCTGGAGACTAAGGTATGCCTGATACAGGCCATGGTCTTTGCAATCACTTTCTATGCATTAGAGAGCTGGACAATGACTGGGGGGATAGAAGGAGAATTGATGACTTTGAGCTGTGGTGTTGGACAAGAGTATTGAATATACCATGGACTGCTAGGAAAACAAACAGGTTCATCCTAGATAGAGTTAAAACAGGCTGCTCCTTGGAGGCAAGGATTCTGAAGCTTTGTCTGACATACTTTGGACATGTTGCAAGGTGGGAAAGTCCTTGTAGAGGGACGTCACACCTGGGAGGGTGGAGGGGCAGTGTATGAGAGGAAGACCCTTGATGAGATGGATTGATTCAGTGACTGAGGGGGCAAGTGTGTCAGAGACAGTAAGCTTGGCACAGGATAGAGCAGAGTTTAGAGCTGCTGTCTATAGAGTCACTATGAGTTGCAGGCAACTCAATGGCACATAACATAAACAACAACAAAGTCTTGGAATGAAGGGTTAAAGGGCTTTCCACCTAATCAAAAGGTTGGTAGTTCTAACTCATCAGTTCACTCAGCAATATAAAATGTGGCAGTCACTCTCTATATATTTGTTCCTTGGGAGCCGTATACTGTGGAACATTTCTATTCTGTTCTGTAAGATCACTATGAGTTGAGATCATCAACTCAACAGGAATAGGGCTTTTAAAAAAAAAACTTGGAAAATATCTATGCTGACTAGATTAAATGCTATTAAAATATTTACTGCAGGACAAACTTTTTCTTTGTTGTTGTTTACTAGGTGCTTTTGGGTTGAGTATGACTTACAGTGATCCTATGAACAACAGATACGAACCCTGTTCCTATTCTGTGCCTGGAAACACTAAAAAGTTGCAATACGGAGAGAGGCAATCAGTAAAATATTGGACAATCCAGGAAATCAAAAGAAGATGGAAAGAAAACAGAATCACTATACCAAAACAATTGACTGACACAGAAGTATTTCAGGAAGTAGCATATAATCAAGAGTCAGTGGTAATGAAAGAAGATGTTCAAGCTGCACTGAAAACATTGGCAAAAAATAAGGTCCCAGGAATCAATGGAAAAGGAACTGACATGTTTCAGCTAACAGAGTCCTGGATGTGCTTACTACTCTTTGCCAGGAAATTTGGAGGACAGCTGCCTAGCTGGCTAAATGACTGGAAGAGATCGATATTTGCTCCCATTCCCAAGAAAGGTGATCGAACAGAATGTGGAAACTATCAAATAATATCATTAATATCACATGCAAACAAAATATTGCTGAAGATCATCCAAAAATGGCCAGAACAGTACATTGGCCGGGAACTATCAGAAGTTCAAGAAAGGTTTAGAAGAGTCCACAACACCAGGCATGTCACTGCTCATGTCCAATAGATTATGGCTGAAAACAGAGAATACCAGAAGAATGTGTATTTGTTTTATTGACAATGCAAAGGCATTTGACTATGAGGATCATAACAAATTATAGCTAACATTGAGAAGAATGAGAATTCCTGAACACCTAATTATGCTATACAACACCTGTACTAGACCAAGAAGCTATTGTCCAAACCATGCAAATGCATGGTTTACAATTAAGTAGTGTGTGTCAGGATTGTATTCTTTTTCCATACTTATTCAATCTGAGTGCTAAGCAAATAATTTGAGAAGCTAAACTCCATAAAAAAAGAATGTGGCATCCCGGTTGGAGGAAGACTCATCAACAATCTACATTATGCAGCTGACACAAATGTTGCTTGCTGAAAGTGAGGGAACTTGAAATATTTGCTACAGAAGATCAAGAACTACAGACTTCAATATGAATTATATCTCAATATCAAGAAAACAAAAATTCTTACTACTGACTGGCAATATTATGATAGATGAGGAAACTATTGAAGTTGTCAACAATTTCATCTTACTTGAATCCACAGTCATCACCCTTGGTACCAGCAGTCAGGAGATCAGGAGATAGACTGCATTGGGAGAAACTGCTGTTAGGGACTTTTTCAAAGTGATATCAGTTTGAAGACTAAGATGTGCCTGATCCAGGTCATGGTGTTTTTTTTTTCCAATCCCTTGCTACATAACTAGACAGAGAATAAGGATGACAGAAGACGACTTCATGCCTTTGAGTTGTGGTATTGGAGAAGAGTACTGAATAACCCCATGGATTGCCAAAAGAATAAACAGAAATGTCTTGGAGAAAATGTAGCTGGAGCACTCTATGGAGGCAAAGATGGCAAAGCTTTGTGTCACATACTCTGCACATGTCATTAGGAGAGGCTAGTCCTTGGAAAGGTGGAGAGTCAGTGAAAAGAGAGGAAGCCCTTCAATGAGATGGATTGACACAGTGACTGCAGCAATGGGTTCAAGTATATCAGATCAGAGATGATTAGGATGGCAGAGGATAGGACAGAGTTCAGAATTGTTGTTCATAATGGCACCTAACAATAGCAATGCAATCAGCTCTGGTGACCTCGTGGGTAGGAAGTTGCACTGTGTAGGCACTGCCAAAGGCAAGTGGTTCAAATCCATCAACTGCTCTCTGGGAGACTGATGACCAATCTCCTTTCATGTGATTTATAACCTCTGAAAACTCACCGAGTGGCTTCTGGTTTAATAGCAATGAGCTGTTGAATTATTTCTGTAGCCACTGAGGAATTCCCAGGTAATGCAAAATGAGCTGCTAAGCAGAAAGTTGAAACTTTGAGTCTGCCCAGAGGTGCCTTGGAAGAAAGGCCTGGTGATCTACTTCCAAAAAATTAGCCATTGAAAACCCTGTGGAACAAAGGTCTGCACTGACATACATAGGGTTCTCATAAGTTGGAATCAACTTGATGGGAGCTGGTTTGAAATTTTGATAGCAACTTAATTTATTTAGTTTTGCATATTTGGAATAGTTGTCTAAATCTTTTCATGTGTCATCTACATTGACTCTCTTTTACAGTAAAAGTAGAGTATGAGGCTATCAGGATCATGCTGTTGACTAATGTTCCCTGTTTGTTATTGTTCTTCTCTTTCTAAATTTCTACTCTACTTTTACTTTCCTCAGTCAGTGTTCAAATACTCACACAATCATACTGGTCCTGGCTCCACAGATCAGGTAGGTGGGCAATGGTTTCAAGGTAGGTCAAGACGTTGCTCAGAATAATACCAGCCATCACAGCCTGTGAGGAAAAGATAAACCCTGCTTTATTTCTTGTTAGGAATTAAAAATCCCAAGTCCCCACAAAAGGCTAATCAGGGAAAACAGAACAACCAGAAAGGACATAATAAGAATACTGTCAGATTGTGAAATATAACCAACATATTACTAAATAAGAAATATAAAAATTGTTGTAAGGGAACCTAATTGATTGTGTAAACTTTAGCCAAAAACATAATAAAATACAGGTATGCATTGACTAATATCCATTCGGGCAACTCCTAAGCTTACATGCCACCACGTGGTAGGGAGAGTGCTCATTTAGAGGGCACCAGGAGAGAGGGGCCATACTGATTTGAGAGGCAGGACTGGGTTTGGCCACAGTCCATAGCTGAGCCATGGCCCAGTTTGTAGCTTCCAATCTACTGCCTTGGCTCTCAAAGCCAGAGCAACTACTGCCAGGTGCCCTGCCCAGTTGCCCTGTATGTGAGTGGAAGTGGGAAGATACTGGACTGTGACTGCTCTACTCCTTCCTTCTCTTTCAGATTCCAACCAGGCTTCATGAAGCTGCTTGGAGAGTGGGAGTTAATGGAGTGCTAAAGCACCCTGCACAGGGGTTATTTTGGTAGATGAATATAGACTATACCATGGATGTTCTAGAAAACTTGTGATCCTGCATCTATCTGACTCATGACCCTCTGATCTCTGGTTCTTGGGATGTAAACCAATAGTCTACCACCTGATGTGTTCATTTGGGGTTTTAGGCCCCAACAGACATGTGAGTCAGAAGAAGTCTCCAGCTTGACACCTGAAGCTGCCAATTTAGGGCTTGCCTCTCTTCACAATGGTGTTAGCGATTGCCTTGAAATAAATCTCTTTGTATATTTATATATAAGCTTCACACGTTTTACTTCTATATAGAACCCAATGTTGTTTATGGTGTTTAGGACAAGACCTGTGAGGAATTGGCATCCTTGATTATATGTCTTGTCTTTGGCTATTTGTCATTTATTTTGTCTTGTGTGTCTGACATATCTGTTACCAACATAAAAACTTACATAGGATAGTCTAGATGATGAATCATCTAGGTAAGAATTAAAGCAACTTCCACTCACAGAAATTTTAGAATAGTTTCAGTGAGACTTTAATTCAACTCTAACTATGATATACTATAATTGCTTCAGTTGAATGAACACTAATATCTAAAGTACAGAGGAGTTGTAAGATGACATCAAGGATATAATCCACAAAGAAGGCAAAAGGTCCTTACAAAGACAGAGAAGAATTAAAAGACCAAACTGGTTGTCAAAAGAGACTCTGAAACTTGGATTGGAACAAAACCCAAAACAAGGAGAAGGAATGCTGATGTAAGAGAGTTGAACAAAAGATTTCTAAGGGCAGCTAAAGAATATGAGGCAAAGTATTATAATGAAATGTGCAAAGATCTGGAATTAGAAAACAAAACAAAAAAACCCCTAGCATTTCTCAAGTTGAAAGAACCAAAGAACAAATTCAAGCCTTGAGTTCCAATACCAATGGATTCTAAGGGGAAATTATTGATTGATACAGGAAGCACCAAAAGAAAATGGAAGGAATACACAGAGTCACTGTACCAGAAAGAATCAGTCCATACTGAAGCTTTCCAGGGAGTAGCATATGATCAAGAGCCAGTAGTAATAAAGGAAGAAGTGAAAACTGCACATTGGCGAAAACCAGGCACCAGGAACTGATGGAATATGAGTTGGGATGTTTGAGGAAACAGATGAAACCTTACATGTGCTCACTAGTTTCTGCTAATAAATATGGAAGACTGCTACCTGGCCTACAGACTGGAAGAGATCCCTACTTGTTCCCATACTCAAGAAAGGTGATCCAATAGAATGTGGAAATTCTTGAACAACATAATTGATAGCAAATATAAGTAATATCTTGATTTTTTTGAAGATTTTTAAAATATTTATTTGAATAATGATGAAGATTATTTTAAAATGGACAGAACAGTACATCAATAGGGAACCATTAGAAATTCAAACTGGATTCATAAGAGGCATTAGGGATATCATTGCTGCTATCAGAAGGATCTTGACTGAAAACAGAGGACACTAGAAAGATGTTTACTTGTATTTTGTATTGCAACATCATTTGACACTGTGGATCATACCAAATTATGGCTAACCTTAAGAAGAATGGGGATCCTAGAATATTTAATTGTGCTTATGCAAAACCTATACTTAAACCAAGAATCAGTTGCTTGAACAGAACAAAGAAACACCGTATGATTTAAAATCAGGAAAGGGGTGTGTCAGGACTGTATCCTTTCTCTATATCTGTTCCATTTGTATGTTTGCATTCACTCAAGGAGCAAATCATTCAGGGAGTGGGACTATATGAAGAAGAATGTGGCATCAGGACTGGAAGAATACTCATCAACAGCCACGCATGCAGAATGTGAGGGGGACTCAAAGCACTTACGTACAGCCTTCGATATGGGTTACATTTAAACCTCAAAAAACCAAAAACTCTAATAGGCAACATCATGGAAGAGGGAGAAGAAATTGAAGTTGTTAAATGATTTCATTTTAATTAGGTCCCCAATAAACACTATTAAGATGTGTTGCATTGGGGAAAGCAGCTGTCAAGGACCTCTCCAAAATTCTAAAGAGCAAAAGTGTCAGTTCAAAGGCTAAGGTGTACCTGATTCAAGTTTTGGAATTTTCAGTTGCTTCTTATGCAAAGAAAGCTGGACAATGAATAAGGATGACAGAACTGATGCCTTTGAAGGTGATGTTGAATATACCATCTGCTATCAAAAGAACAAACAAATCTGTCTTGATGCAAGTGTAACCAAAGTGCTCCTTAGAGGCATGGATAGTGAAATCTGGGCATCTTTTCGGGAGGAACCTATCCTTAGAGATAGACATCATGCTGGGAAAGGCAGAGAGTTGGTGCAAGAGAGGAATACACACAAGGAGATGGATTAATATGAGGACTACCACAATAGGCTCCAGCATGACAGAGATTGTGAGCATGGTGCAAGATCGGGATAGGCTTTCTATGAACTACAGTCGACTTGCCAGCATCCAACAACAATATAATTGTTTCAACAGTGATATATCATTTTTATATAAATAAAATTTTTGCCCATAAAATTAAATTGGCATATTTAAAACACTGACTATATTCCATGTACATGGTTGTTGAAGATAAAAGGGTGCCATCTTTTTTGAAAATAATTTTAGGATATATCAAGAAATCCTCTCACACAAAATATTGTACTTCTAGAAATATATCCCAATATGGAAAAAAGGTAGATGTACTATTTGTATGTATTGATGTATTCTATTTGTAGAAACAAGAATGAAGAAAACCCAATTTTCTTACCCAAGAAAATTATTAAATAAATTATAGTAAGGGATATCATACTACTTAGTAAATTTTTAAAAGCATAGAATTGAATATACAGTTCAAATACAACTATGTAAACTGACATCCAATGACGGAAACAAATAATGGCTGGATATATGCCAAATGCTTAATAGTGGTTTCTTTGTGACTGCAAATGATTTAAAATGACTATGAATTCTCTAAAGTTTTTAAACAATGAGCTTTTAAAATTTCTAATAGAAACAAAGTTTACTAAGACCTACATTTGAAGATAGAAAAAAAAACCATGGAAAGTATAACCTAATACATTTTCTAGAAACATTTTTCTGTGCTCGTGAAGTCCCTGAGTTGGTTTAACATTCCTCTGCCTTTTCTTTACCCTTCCTTTCTCTGCATTCTCAGCCTGGGAATTAGAATTGCTACTAACGAGCTGACTCTGGTTTTTTGAGGGTCCCTGTTGCCCAATTGCAACAGGTTGGTAGAAGGAAAAGAACCAAAATGAAGTCAGCAGTAATCAGCTCTTTTCTCCCTTACCTTCTGATTTTCAATTAAGAAACTCCAAGATACCTGTTACAGTTTTTGAAAGGTTCAGGGTTTGAGGCAGGGAGTATGAAGTGGATGCAAACCTCATGAAACAATATAGTATAACAAAATATTCACTTGTATGAATATTATAAATCATACTTATTAAATAGTAAAGAATTAAATTTATATATCATCCTTATTATCCAAGTGACAACGATTATAATTTTCATCATGAATTGAATTCATCATGACTTACAGTATTCTACATTATGCTTGTCTAAAACTGTACTCACATGCAAATTCAAGCTAAAGCTGAGGAAAATTAAACCAAATCCAAGGCAACCAAAATATAACTTTGAGTCTATCCCACCTGAATTTCAGAACCATCTCAGGAACAGATTTGAGGCTTTGAACACTAATGAACGAAGGCCAGATGAGTTGTGGGAGGATAT
>NW_006399767.1:25001445-25024261 GCF_000299155.1 Elephantulus edwardii | reverse complement strand
AGTGCGATTGGCACAGGACAGAGCGGAGTTTAGGGCTGTTGTACATAGGGTCGCTATGAGTCGCAGGCGACTCGACGGCACATAACAACAACAACAACAAACCTGTATTCATCCCTTCACTAAAAATCCAAGATCCTAGCCCGGCTGTTCTACTAATGGATTCCATTAAAGATATTTTAACAAATGTTTCAAGGAAGAAACTCAGTCATTGTTTAATATTTATGTTGTTGTTGTGATATGTTATCAATTTAATACTTATGTTGTTGTTGTGATGTGCTGTTGAGTTGACCAGGATTCATAGTGACCCTATGCACAATAGCTGTGAACTCTGCTTTTTCCTGGACCAATCTCACTGTTTCTGATACACCTACCCTCATTACCCCAGCTACTGTGTCAATCCAACGCATCAGGGGTCTTCCTCTCCTGAAGTCCTTCATCCTTCCAAGCATAATGTCCTTCTCCAAGGACTGGTTCTTCCTGGAAACATTCCCAAAGTATGTGAGATGAAGCCTCAAAATCCTTTCCTCCAACAAACAGGTTGGTTTAACCCTCTCTATGACAGACCTGTTTGTTCTTTTGGCCATTGTAGTATATCCAATACTCTTCTCCAGCACCACAACACAAAAGTATAAATTCTTCTGTGGTCCTCTTTGATCATTATTGAGCTCTCTGATGCATAACAGGCAATTGCAAAGATTATGGCCTTTATCAGGTGTACCTTAGTCTCTAGACTGACATTGTTGCTCTTTAGCAGTCTGGAGCAGTCTCTGACTACAGATTTTCTTAATGCAATTTGTCTTTTGATTTCTAGACTGCTGATGCCGAAAGTGTGGATTGTGGAAACAAGCAAGCTGAAATTGTTAACAATCTCAATCTCTTTTCCATCTATCATGATGCTGCCAGTGAGAATGTTTTCTTGATATTGAACTTCAATCCATACTGCACACTACAGTCCTTGACCCTTTGTAGCAAAGGCTTCAGGTCCTCCTCAGTTTCAGCAAGCAAGGTGTGCTGTTGATGAGTCTTCTTTCAATCCTGATACCACATTCCTCCTCAGAACACCTAGCCTCCCAGATGATATGTTCTGCATATAGAGTGAAAAGGTATGGAGACAGGGTGCATCCCTGACACATTCATATGCATATTCAGTGTTTCCTTGCTATGTTCTGACAAGTGCTTCCTGGTCCAGGTATAGATTTTGGATAAGCAAAATCAGGTATCTGGGATTCCTATTTTTCTCAAGGTCAGCCACAATTTGTTGTGATCCATACAAATGCCTTTACATAGTCAATAAAACACAGATGGATAAACATTTCTTTGGTATTCTCTGCTTCAGCCAAGATCCATCCAACATTTGTCATAATGTCTTCAGTGCTACAGCCTGCATTTCTGGTAGTTCTCTGTCAATGTACAGTTCCATTCATTTTTGGATGATCCAGTAAGCTATCAATTGTGTGTGGTATTAGTGATACCATTTGATAATTTTCACACTCTGTTGGATCAGCTTTTTTTTTTTTTTTAATGGATCTATTCCAGTCAGCTGGCCAGATGGTTTTCCTCCAGATTGATTTCTTGGCATAGCCTGGTAAGCAAATCCAGGGCTGCATCTGTTTATTGAAATATGTCAATTGATATTACATCAGTTCCTGGGGCCTTATTGCTTACAATTCCTTCAAGAGCAGCTTGAACTTCCTTGTTTGTCACCATTGCCTCTCAGTCATATGTTGTTTCATGAAATTCTTCTGTGTCAGCCAATTCTTTTTGGTACAGTGACTCTGTATACTCCTTCCATCTTTTGATGCTTTCTGGGTCATTCAACATTCTTCCCATAGCATCCTTAAGTATTACAACTCAAGGCTTCAATTTGTTGTTCAGTTCCTTCAGCTTAAGATATGCCAAGCAAATTTTCCCTTTTGATTTTCAGACTCCAGCTCTTTGCACATTTCATTATACTTTTCTTTGTCTTCCCAAGCTGCCCTTTGAAATCTGTTCAGCTCCTTAACTTCTGATTTCTTCCCTTTGCTTTGGTTTCTTGGTGCTCTAGTGCAATACTGAGAGTCTGTTCTGACATCTGTCTCAGTCCCACAGACCATCTTGTCTTCGCTCATTAGTGTCCAAGGCCTCAAACTTACTCGTAAGATGGTTTTTGAACTCAGGTGTGATAGATTCAAGGTCAAATTTTGGTTCTTGTGGATTTGATTTCATTTTCTTTGGCTTAAGTTTGAACTTACATATGAATAATTGATGGTCTGTTCCATAATCAGTAGTTGGCCTAGTTTTCACAGCTGATACTGAGCTTCTCCAATGATTCTTTCCACAGATGTAGTCAATTTGATTCCTGTTCAGACCATTGGATGAGGTCCATGTGTATAGTTGCTGTTTATGTTTCTTATAAAAGGCATTTGCAATGAATAAATCATTGACTGTACAAAATGCCATCATTTTATCTCCAGCCTCATTCCTGTCACCAAGTTCATGTTTTCCTTTTTTGGAATGGGAACAAATATTAATCTCTTCCAGTTCCTTTACTCGGTAGCTGTCTTTCAAATTTCTTGGCATAGGCTACTGAGCCTATGGGCTTAATTTTTCAGTTTCCTGAAAAACTTCAATTGGTATTCCATCCCTTCCTGGGGTCTTATTTCCCACCCCTCCCCCCTCCTTGCCTTCAGGGCAGCTTGAACTTCTTCCTTCAGGACCACTGGTTCTTAATCATATGCTATTTCCTGAAACAGTTCAATGTCAACCAACTTTTTTAAAAAATAGTGCTTCTGTTTATCCTTCCATCTTCTTTTGATGTTTCTTGCATCATTGAAGATTTTGCCTACAGAATCCCCCAGTATTGCTACTCGAGGCTTAAATTTATTTTTCAGTTCTTTTAGCTTAAGAAATGCTGAGTCTGCTCTTCCTTTTTGGTTTTCTAACTCTAGCTCTTTGCATACTTCATTATACTATTGTGCTTTGTCTTCTAAAGCTAGCCTTTGAAATCTTTTTAGCTCTCTTATTTCAGCATTCCTTCTCTTTGTTTTTGGTTTCTTTACGCTCTAGTGCAAGCTTCAGAGTCTCTTCTGACATCCATTTTGGTCTTTTTCTTTTTTTCTACCCTGACTTTTAATGACCTTTTGCTTTCTTCATAGATGATTTCCTTAATGTTATCTGACAGCTTATGCAATCTTTGGTCAATACAATGCAACAACTCTATTCTTGAGATAGCTTTTAAATTCAGATGGGATATACTTAATTCAGGTGAGAAAGGCTCAAGGTCATATTTTGGTTTGTATGGACTTGTTTTCATTTTCTTCAGCTTCAGTTTGAACTTGCACATGAGCCCCTCGTCTTGTTTTGACTGCTGATATTGTCTCTGTCTATAGATATAGTCAGTCTGATTCCTGTGTAGTCCATTAGATGAGGTTCATGTATATAGCTACCATTTAGGGTTTTTTTTTAAAAAAAGGTATTTGTAATTAACAACTAATTGATTGTATAAAGTTCTAACATTCAATCTAGCCTCATTTCTGTCACTAAAATTATATTTCCCAAGGTACCCACTTCTAAAGCCAAAGATGAATAAACAGGATTTCTACTGACTTTTGGAGCCTGAAATTGATTGAACATGAAATCAAGATGCATTATTAATAATAATTAGTGACTGGGAAGAAAAAGTTGAAAACAAAGAAGAAAAACTGGTAGTTGTAAAATATGGCCTTAGGGACAGATGAAAATGCTAATCAGATGTAAAAGAAAATATAGTTAGCCAAAACAAGGGCTGTTCTATCCCCAATATGTTTAAACTAAAGGAAGCTACCTACTTTTATCAATACTCTTGTGTGAATTCTGATAACTTTAATTTGTTTGGGATTTATTTATTCTGCTTCTAGCTATAAAGGGGGAAAATATTGACTGTTCAAAGTAAATTAGTGTGTGGCTATCCTAAGTCAAATAATTACAGTAACAAATATGCTTGCATAAATTATGTTCTAGAGATGACTTCTGCTTGAAATCAGGGATACTCACTGCTGATCACAGGCTTACCCCCATCCTCCTTGCATATGTTCCTGGAAGGAACTCTAAGGTCTTTGTATCCCCAGGGCAGAAGGCAACAACAGCCTTGAGATGGTCTTGAGCTACTGAAACCTGGTATCACCAAGTAGATGTCTTCAAAGTAATTGGACTAACATTCTACAACCATTCTAACTTAGGGACTTCCACCTCAGTATGTTGTTAACTACACCAGGAAAGAAATATTCCACTTCCTTGTTGTAGATGTAGTTTAATTGTTACTTGCCTTTTCATTGCTTAAAAATGGTTAAAGGGCATATTAAGGAAATAAAAAAGGAAATGATGCTCATTAAGTATCGACAAACAATAACTTAGAACATATGACAGCCTGGAACAAATTGGTTACAGCCAGTAATTAACAATATGGAATCTCATCAAGTGCAAGGTAATCATTCTCCCACAAAGGAGGGAAATGGCACATTGACAAGGTAAACTAGCTGAACACATAACTTAATTTTCAGACCTAACCTTACCTCTCAGTTTTGTGAACTAACCAAGAGGCAGGAGGGATGGGGGTGGGGCAGGGACAAGGGGTGAAAGAGGGATTAAGCTCACATGAACGAAGAAAGATGCTTTCTGGAAACCATTTAGGAAAATGGATGGCATGAGTGCACAATCAGTTTCCAAGCTGTGTAGGTTCTAGGGTATCTCGTAGCTGTAGTTTATTTTGGTCATTTTTAAATGGAATCCCATACTTAGTAGCTTAAGCAATAAGAAAATGATTAATGAGAATAAAACAATAATTCATGCAGAGGTTTGGGCACTTACATTTGGCAGTTGGTTGAAAATGCTTGCCATCTTCACCATCAGCAGCAGCATCAACCCTGCGCCTATCAGAGATGCAAACTGAGGAGACAGAGCCGGTTGGAGAGAGACCATCAGGAACATATTGGTCCCTGTCTGCAACCAGGGACTTCTGCATGATGAGAAGAATGTAATTTTTCTATTTTTCAACATTAGTTAGTTGTAACCTTTCAGCATAAACTCTCCCAGAACCGTGGCCTACGGCAATTAGTTTTAAATTGTTGAGTGATGTCTGATAGCTAGTGATAGAAACTTAAATGGGGAGCAGAAATTGCTCACTGCTGCCCCTTTCATGTGTCACCCAGGGCACTGACATACCTGCCATAGTCTAGATATGCCTCTGGTTGAACAAAGGCATGACTAGTCTTAAAATATTCTAGATTCGTCTGAGTATTTGAATTCTAAGGAGCAAAGCTTCATCTCACATACTTTGGGAATGTTGCTAAGAGAGGCTATTCCTTGGAGAAGGACATCATGCTTGGAAAGGTGGAAGGACAATGAAAGAGAGGAAGACCCTCAACACGGTAGTTTGATACAGTGACTGCAGCAATGGGCTCAGATGTGTCAGAGATTGTGAGGTTGGCACAGGATAAGACAGCGTTCAGGTCTATTGTTTATAGGGTTGCTATGAGTTGTTTGACAGCACATAATAATAATAATAATAGTAATCCCCAGAGGCATAGTGCACTACATATTAGACTTTTGAATCCCTCAGCCACAGGGGAAAGATGGGCAATCTCCTCCCATAGAGAGTCACCACCCTACAAACCTGACAGAAGGTTTCCATGAGTTACAATTGACTCTTTGTCAGTGGGTCTGTATGAGTGGATTTGGTTATTGTACTTGAATCCCTACTGGGTCTCTATGCAGGTCAGGAATCTCCTAAAATCATGCTTGCATTTCCTCCTAACCACAACCCTTCCTTGCACAATTAACCACAAGCTCTGGTGTGAAATAGGTAAGCCCTTGGCTGCTAAACAGAAGGTCAATAATTCAAACCCACAAGGCACTTCATGGGAGAAAGATGTGACAGTCAGCTTTTGTAAAAATTTACAGCCTGGGAAGCCCTATGGGCAGCTGTACTGTCCTAGAGGGTCTCTATGATTCAGAACTGACTCAATGGCAACACGTGTTCATAACTTATAAAATCTCAAATAGCGTCCTCCTTGGCAAATCCTAAAATACTACATTATCCTTTCCCATACAAATAAATATCCATTCTTTACTCTTTTACTTGAAGCTTGGAAAGCTCTTCACTTAACAGCTTAAAAATACAATGATCATCACTTCCCACTTTCCTACTTCCATTTCTTTTTGTTTCACTAACAATAAAAAATGTTACAAACACCAGTCAAGGTTCACATATGGACTGACTGCTGTGACCTTAGTGTAACGTGTTAAGTCAGTGACTCTGACTTGGCAGAAAAAGGTAGAGAAAAAAAAAATCTCCTTTAGAGTCTCAAGGCTGTCTCTGAACAGAGTTCTGAATTCCTATATTCTCTACTAGTTCAATTCCATTTGAAAAATTAGCCTCTATGTACAAAAATAAACATACAAACATAAAATAAAGCAGTATCATTTTTCACTGAGATGGAGATAGTAGGATAGTGGTGTGTAAACCATAACCACCACAGATAAAAACAATGCCATATACCAGTAAGAACAGAGAATCCCTTGAATTAAGTTCCTTAAATAATATGGATAAAGTGAGGAGCCAGTTATGAAAAATCTGAACCACTTGAAAGTAGGGTAGGAAGAAAGATTCAGGGAAAGCAATTACCATCAGTGAAAGCAGCAAGATCTAATGGCAAACATATCATACACTGCGGAGCTATAGCATAACATCTTAGCCTGCTACTAATTTATAGCTCATGTTTCTGGCATTCTTTGTTGGCACTGTAAAAAAGACATTACTTTGATTATCCTAGAATAATAAATCATACCTTTTCTACCACCTCCTACTTTGTTTATCCTAGGATAATAAAACATACCTTTTCTACCACCTCTTTCTGCTATAAATCTTTTGATTTTTTCTTTTTTAAAAGAGTGTGTGTGAAAGGACAAAGGTATGAAGGACAAAACACACTGTATAAAAATCTAGATTATAAAATAAGTACAAGTCATACACAGAATCCAATAAAATTTGCTTCTCAGAGAGGGCGGGCGGGCTTGTCACTAACAGTGCACTCAAAGGACATCCAAAGGCTTTGGGATCAGAAAACCAGGCTTGTTTTATAAGTATGCTTGATGGCTTGCAGAATCTCAGGTTCAGTACTAGGTTGAGTCTAAAACCAGCATGCCCTTTAGAACCTCACAGCTCATACATACTTTGTTTATCTGCTCTGTTTTCGCCATCATTTTTGTAATTTTTTTTTAACTCAGTTGGCTCTCCAGAGATACAAGGTGACATTAGGAATGAGTAGAGAATCCCTTCATTCATAACCACTATCAGCATACAGACTTTAAGCTAACAATTGCTCCAGAAACAAGACAGTCGATTGCTTGGCACCTACTCCTTCAATAGGAACTCGGAGTTGAAGCTGTGATTTTTGAGCATTTTTGAAGTGAAAGATACTATTATCACCTAATTTGTTACAATTGAATAGTTTATCTTCATTTTACTGAGGAAGGCTAGGACCTCAGGGAACAAAAGTGACATGCCCAAGGTCATAAATTGAGGAAGCATAGACCAGGTTTCAAACTCCTCAACAAAATGCAGACGTTTTTCATTTTCTTGTCTGCTTTCTCTAAAATGACCACAAAACATCTTGGTCTTTTATAAACACACATTTTAACAAAAGCAATTCTAGAAGCCTGAGAACAAGGCAACATGGTTAGCCTTTGAAAAGCAAGGGAGAAGAAAAGGAATCATGGAGAAAAGAAAAGAAACCTGAGCGGCCAGAACTGGATGAGCAGGAGGAAGGCGGAGAAAGGGAGGATTCTAGGAGAGCACAGCGTTCTTTATATTCTTTGTGCTGGGACCAGGTCTACAAAAGTGGCTTTGCGATAAGGGGAAATTAAAGAGAAATCCAAACAAATATACACAGTTCATATTTATAGCAGATGAAAAATAAAAATAAAGCAGTGCTAGGATGGTAGGCTCCAAGAAGTTCTATGCCAGTCTATTGTTGTTATGTGCCTTCAAGTTGACGCACGAAGTTCTATGCCAGTCTATTGTTATTATGTGCCTTCAAGTTGACGCACAGCAACCCAATGAACAGAAGATCTGCACCCTGTCCCATCTTGCACTGTCCTCATCATCTCTGACACACTTGAGCCCATTGCTGCAGTTGCTGTGCTAACACACATTGTTGAAGGTCTTCCTCTCCTTCGCTGACCTCCACCTTTGCAAGAATGATGCCCTTTCCAAGGAAGAGCAACTCCTCACCACATGCCAAGAGTTTGGGAGATAAAGCTTTGTCATCCTTGCCTCTAAGGAGCATTCTGGCTGCAATTTTTTTCAAGATACGTTGATTTATTTTTTTTTAGCAGTCTATGGGAGGATCATCACAACTCACAGGCATCAATTCTTCTGCCATGCTACTTCTTCAAATGCTTTATTGCATCAGTCATATTCTTCCCATAGAGTCCTTCAGTATTGCAACTTGAGGCTTGAATTTTTTCTTCAGTTTGTTCATTTGAGGAACACTGAATGTGTTCTTCCCTTTTGATTTTCTAAGTCCAAGTCTTTACATGTTTAATTACAATATTTTGTTTTGTCTTCTGTGGCCATCCTTTGAAATCTTCAGTTTGGCTTTCTTATTCCATCATTTCTTCCTTTTGTTTTAACTTCTCTATGCTCTAGAGCAAGTTTCAGAGTCTCTCTGACATTCACCCCCCTTTATTTCCTGTCTTAGTAATATTTAGATTTTTCCATATGTAATATTCTTATTATAACTCCACAACTTATCTGGTCACTAGTATTCAATGTATCAAATCAACTCCTGAGAGTAGAGATGGTTTCTAAAATCAGGTGAATATACTCAAGGTTAAATTTTGGCTCTGGTGAACTTGAATTTATTTTCTTCAGTTTTAATATGAAATTACACATGCACAACTGACGAGCTACTTCACAGCTTGCTCCTGGTCTTGTTCTGACGATGATGATGAGCTTCTCCACTGTCTTGTTCCACAGATGGAGCCAAGTTAATTCCTGAAGATTCCATCTGGTAAGGCTCATGTTCCTGTTCATGTGTTTTACAAAGGTATTTGCAGTGAATAAGTTGTTGGTCATACATTAGAGCATCAGGAAGTCAAAATAAAGGGAAGAGGGACTGAAGTAAAAGAGCTGAACAGAAGAGCCAAAGGGCAGCTCAAGAAGACAAAACAAAATATTATAATGAAATGCGCAAAGAGCTAGAAACAAAGAATAGAAAGGAAAGAACTTGCTCAGCATTTCTCAAGCTGAAAGAACTGAAAAGCAAATGTAAGACTCAAGTTGCAATACTTAAAAATGCCTTGGGCAAAACCTTGAAGGATCCAGGAAGTATTTAAAAAAAAAAAAAAAAGATGGAAGGCAAACAGTCTCTGTACCAAAAGGAATTGGTCAACATTGAAAAATTTCAGGAAGTACCACATGAACAAGAGCCAATGGTAATAGAGGAAGTGTTTGAGTTGAGCTGCATCGAAAGCATTGGCAAACAATAAGGCATCAGGATTTGATAGAATACCAATTGATATGTTGCAACTAACAGATGCAATCCTGGACACGTCTATGCCAGGAAATTAGGACAGCTGCCTAGCTGACTGACAGCAAGGGATACGTATTTTTTCTCTTTCCAAGAAAGCTGATGCAACAGAATAGGAAAATTATTGAACAATATCATGTTGTTGTTGTCGTTATGTGCCGTTGAGTTGCTTGCAACTCATAGCGATGTTGTGTACAACAACTCTGAACTCTGCTTTGTGCCAACCTTATTGTCTCTGACACACCTACCCCCACTACCCCAGTCATTGAATCAATCTATCTCATTGAGGGTCTTCCTCTTTTGTGCTGTCCCTCCACTCTTCCAAGCATGAAGTGTCCCTCTCCAAGGATTGGTCCTTCCTTGCAACACGCCTAAAGTATGTCAGACAAAGCTTCAGAATCTTTGCCTCCAAGGATCAGCCTGCTTTCACCCTCTCTAAGATGAACATCTTGTTCTACACAAAGCAGTCCATGGTGTATTTTCAATATTCTTCTCCAGCACCACAGCCCAAAGGCATAAATTCTCCTTCTATCACTCTTCTTCATTGTCCACCTTTCTGATACACAAAGCAAGTAATTGTGAAGACTATGACCTGGATTAGGTGCACCTTAGACTACAGACTGGCATCATTGCTCTTCAGTACTCTGGAGAGGTTCCTGACAGTTGAATTTCCCAATGCAATTCATCTTTTGAGTTCCTGAATTCTGGTACCAAGAGTGTTGATTGTGGAGCCAAGCAAACTGAATGTGTTAACAATCTAAATCTCTTTTCCATCTATCATGACACTGCCAATTGGCCTAGTGGTGAGAATCTTTGTTTTCTTGATGTTGAGCTTCCATCCATATTGAAAGTTGTAGTCCTTGACCTACAGCAAGAGCTTCAGGTCTTCCTCAGTTTCAGCAAGTAAGGTTGTGACATCTGCATAACACAAGTTGGCTTTCTCCAATCCTGATGCCACATCTCTCCTCATAGAGCCTAGCCTCTCAGATGAGCTGTTCCACGTATAGATTGAAAAGGTATGGAGATAGGCGTATACCTTTCCTGATTTTGAGCCCTGCTGTGTTTCCTTGCTCTGTTCTGACAACTGCCTTGTGGTCCAAGGGTTTTGCATAAACACCATCAAGTGTTCTGGCTTCTCATTCTTCTCAGAGTTAGTCATAGTTTGTTGTGATCCACACAGTCAAATGCCTTTGCATAGACAATGGAACACAGATTCTAGAAAGATACTGATCTAGATAATTTTCTTTCATGTAAAAGTTGAACAGTCTCTAGGCTTACCTTATTCCCTATCATGATAGCCTTTGACCATGTCTTCAGAGGAAGCTAAGAATATTTTCAGTTCCACTGCCAGTACTGGGAAAGTTCCATTATTGCTTTCCCAGAGTAGAATGGAGAATGTGTTTCTCATTAGCAAATATATTAATAAATAATGGATAATTTACTTAAAACATTTTTATATTTTAAGAATATTAATATTGAAAGTGAGCTAATATATAAAAAATTCTCCCATAAATGTCTATTAAAACTTTCACGCTTCATATTGACAAATGAATTATTTTTTTTAATATTAATAAATTTTTATTTAATGAATGTTGCTTTGTCTTTTAATTCCATTGTCCATCAATATCACCACAGTTCCTCCAAAGCTTGTATATAAGATTCATCTTCAAGAGAACCCTTGAACCACTACCCTTCCTTCAATATAGATTTCTGGAGGTCACCACATGCTTCTATGCAATACTGCCACTGGACAGAGCTGTCACATTTTGTTTCCATTAGGCTGCATGCTGATATGCTTGTTCTCTCCTACTATTTCTCCCTATTAGTCACTCACTTCAGGGTCATTTTAGGATGCCAGTACTTTCTACTTCTTCATTTCAGTGACCCTAGAAAAAGAAAAGTTGTTCCTAAATAAAGGTTTTGTCAGCACACTGAATAGTTTTTAAAAACTGTATGAACTGTATCAGTAGAAATACCAGGTTTATCTTGCACAATGCCAAGAAAACCAACGATGCCAGATACTGAATTTCTCTTGCACTGTCCTTTGGACAAATGAACTCTTAAGGAGAAAACCAATGAAAAAATAAGGCAAATATGGAATTTAAATTCTTTCCCAACAAGCTCAGCAAAGCTGCAAAATTAAACCAATTTAACTCCTTCTTTGTATATACATATGAAAAGAAAGAAATAGCTTTATATTTTAAAGATTAAATTCCAGATCAACATACCTGTTGTCTTCCTCCAGATTTATCCTGGATAACAGTCCTGGCTATATCGGCAGTAAACACAGTACATCTGAAAAGTGAACTGATGAGATTGCAAACGCCAGTGACTAGTAAATCCTGTAAAGCAATGGCAGACAGACAGTTTAAACTTATTATTTATTCAAGATTTGATTTGATTTCTAATGAAAGTGTATGTTTAAAAAAATTGAATCATTGGTTTTGCATTCAATTATCCACACACATATCATTTCATAATACTAATTATAATTTATTAATGATATAACTGAGTACAATGTCTGATCAGTCTCATATTTTGCCTTTCCTTTTACGCAGTTTACTTATTAATTTTTACTCCTCTCTCTCTCCCTTCTTATCCTTGTTAGCCATTCAAGAATGATTCTATCTTTGCATAAACTTTTATTTAATTTTTTATAATAGTGGCCTTATACCATAATTGTCCTTCTGTGACTGATAAGTCACTCAGCATTATTTCCTCTAGAATAATTCATGTTCTACAATGTTTCATAAATTATTTGTTAGTGATACATAATGCTTAATTGCATGAATGTTTATTTCTCATATATGAGAATATTAATGTTGAATATAACTGATAGTGATCGTGTGACTAACAGATCTGAACCCTGTCTTATCCTGTGGCATCCTCACAATCTCTGACACACTTTCTCCCATTGCTGCAGTCATTGTGTCAATCCACCTGGCTAAAAGTTTTCCTCTGTTTCACCTACCCTCCACCTTTCCAAACATGATGTTCTTCTCCAAGGAAATGCCTCTCCTAACAACATGTCCAAACTATGTTAGATAAAGCATTCTCAACTTTGCTTCCAAGGAATACTCTGGCTCTACCTTCTCTGAGACGTATCTGTTCTTCTAATAGTCAATGGGATATTCAGGACTCTTCTCCAAAATCACAGCAACTCTTCTGTCATTCATTGTCTAGCTCTCAGGTGCTGAGCAAGTGACTGAAAACTCCATGGCCTCAATCAGGCATATCATAGTCTTGAAACAGATATAATTGCTCCTCAGTGATTTAGAGAAGTCCCTGACTATAGATTTTCCCAGTTCAATACATCTGATATCCTGTCTGCTGGTACCAAGTATATTGATTGAAGATCAAACTAAGATAAAGTCATTGACATTGTCAATCTTTTCTCCATCTATCATGATGTTGCCTATCAATCCAGTGGTGAGAATTTGTTTATTTATTTATTTTTAATGTTGAGGTGCAATCCATATTGAAGGCTGCAAGTGTTTGATACTCTGCAGCAAGCACTTCAAGTCCTCCTCATTTTCAGGGAAGAAAGGTTGTGTCATCTGCATAACAAAAGTTGTTGATGAGTCTTCCTCCAATCTTGACGCCACATTCAGAGATTAGGATTATGAAAATAGGATTGTTATTTGAGATTCAATATTTAGTTCTGTTTTGTTGTTCTTTTATCCTCTCCTGCTTGTGGGTTTTCAGGATGCTTAGAAGACTGTTCATATTGTGGGTTAGGGCTTCTAGAGTTCTTCTTCCAAGCTTTTCTCTAATGATGTTTATAGTCTTTGGTTTTAGTCCTAGATCCTTGATCCACTTTGGTTTTTTTTTTTTGGTTAGTTTTTGTGTATGGTGTGAGGTGTGGATCTTGTTTGAGATGGTTTTCCAATTTTGCCAACACCATTTGTTTAAAAGGCTGTCATTTCCCCACTTCACTGATTTCATCTCCTTGTCAAAAATCAGTTGACCATAGGCAGATAGGTTGATTTCTGGATTCTCAATTCTATTCCATTGATCTATGTGTCTGTCATTGTACCAGTACCATGCAATCTTGATCACCATGGCAGTGTAGTAGGATTTGAAAGCAGGGAGTGAGGTGCCTCCTACCTTGTTTCTCTTTTTAAGGAGTGTTTTGCTTATTCGGGGTCTCTTTTCATTCCAAATGAAATTGCAGATTGTCTTTACTATCCATTGAACAATGGAATTGGTACCAGGTTTAGTGGCCCTTCCAGAATTTTCCCCTCTGAGACTTTCAGTTTTTCAATGGCACAAACGTACTTTATTGGAAATTCTGCACAGGTATCTGAATTACTGTTGCTCTGTCCTGAGCTTTCAGTGGAATCTGTATCAAGGCTGGCTATAGTACTAAATGGAGAAAACCCCTCAAGGCTGTATCTACTACAGACTTGCTCTTAGTGCTTACTTCAGTGCTTTGGTAACTGCTGCTACTGTGCCTCTTTTTGCCTTTCCAAAACATTTTTCACCATAGCTTGATCAATGAAGTGTCCCTGCTAAAAGAGAGGTTGTGGGTTTGAAACCATCAGCTGCTTCATGGGAGGAAAAGACCTGGCAATGTGCTCCTGTAAATGGCACAGTTCCACTTTGTCACATAGAGGCAATATATATCAGTATTAACTTCCTCATCGGACAAGAAATGGCAGATTTTGACATACAAGGAGACACCCAGCAGCTATATGCTTCCATGCCATCTTGCTCAGACCCAGCCCGACGACGCCCTCTAGGACTCTGTTCCCGGTCACACACACCCCTGGGCCGCCTGCAGGGGCGCTCGTCCCCGGGTTGGGCGATGGCTCACAGCCGCTGGCCCATCCTAGGAACCGGAGCAGAGTCCACTAAGGCAGCTGAGGCGGGTGAAGGACTCCAGAGCCAGATTTTTCAGTCTTCCTTCCCCTGCCCACTTTGCACTGCGTTAGAGATTATGCAAAGGCGCAGTCGGGATGCCGGCTCCAGGTTTCTGCACCTACCTGTTTTAATAACCTAGTTTTGTACATGATATCCTATAACATTTGCAATTTTGAGTATATAGTAAGGATGCTGACACTAAAGGAGAAACTCTACTAATTATTCTGCTAGCCTAACAACATGACGGCAAATGCTATTTGCTTGCCTTTCTGAACTGTATTATATCTGTTCTGGGAGAATAGCACGTTAATTCAAGTGGCTTCAAAGTTAAGTGTATCTTTTGCTTCAAAAAATCTTTTGGTTCTTACCAACCAAATTTATGGCCAAAGTAACTAACTGTTTTATTAGAGAAGAACCCAGGCCTTGTGTTGGCAGGAAGCTTAGACTAGAGAACAAATAATGGCCATTTAGGACTAGCGTTTTCTTTGTTATGTTAATGAGGACATATCATTATAGAGTATGTCAGGTTACAAGGAACAGCACAGGAGTAAAAGCAAACAAGCATAAAGGTGAGAATGAGAGATGCCAAGTGGAGATTATCCAGGACTGAGGAACAGAATCTGAAACACTTTTCTCCTCAATTGGAGAGAAACAGCCTTACTCTAGAACTCATGCTTTTAATTTGGACTTCCAGGACACTAACTATGAGAAAAGAAATTTCTGATTGTTAAAGGCAATCACATGCAATATTTTTGTTATAGCAGCACTAGGTAAATAAGACAAATGGTATAGAACATCCTGTCCTCTCACCTGATTGGAATTGACATTGTAGTTATGCATAGTAGAAATCTTCTTGCCCAGAAATATAAGCAGAGCTGAGCTCACTAAAGCTAGAGAGATAGCTTGTAAAATAACCTTGCCAAGAATATTCATATCCGGTATTACAGGAAACTGGAAACTGGAATAAAACGGTAAAATTATCTCTCTAAATAACAAGAATTTCTTTCTTCTTACCTCCCCTCTGGGTAGACCCTCCCTCCAATAGGGTAGACTTGATTTAAAAAAATAAATAAATAAAATCAGAGACATACAGAGTAACTGAGGCTTGTTAATTTACCAGCAACCCATGGCAAGTTACAAAAACCTTTAGGAAATCATGCATTGCTACCTTTTAATTTGAAGTTTCTGCTAGGTAGCTAAATAAACAAACAGGGCAATCAAAACAACAGTGATTCTTGAAAAATGATGTATACTGTTTGAAAATCATACTAATAGGTAAACAATAGGCAGATAATCACATGCAATGTATTAGACCTAGCAAGCCAAAGTCCCTTCTATTCACTCAAATCCTTACTGTTTTAATTTTAGTTATTTCCTTCTATGAAAATGACTTCCAAGTATTGCTCCCGTTTTGCACTTTACAGCTTTGAGATCACCAGACTATCAAGATTTGTTCATTTTGCTTGCAGCCATGGTCATCTAAGTCCCACACAATACTATCTCTTTCTACTAAGATCATGACATATGAAATATTCTCAACCACATATTATTATTATTATTATTATCATCATCACCAGAGCCTCTTGCTAGTCATATCTCCAATTCTATTGCTTGCTATGCATCAGAAAGCTGGACAATGACTAGGGATGATAGATTAAGAATTGATAACTTTGAGTTGTGGTGTTGGAGAAGAGTATTGGATATACCATGGACTGCCAGGAGAATAAACAAGTTCGTCTTGGAGAGGGTGAGACCAGGCTGTTCCTTGGAGGCTAGGATTCTGACTCTTCGCCTGACATACTTTGGACATGTTGCAAGGCAGGATCAGTCCTTGGAGAGGGATGTCATGCTTGGGAGGGTGGAGGGACAGTGCAAGAGAGGAAGACCCTCGATGAGATGGATTGATTCAGAGACTGGGGTAAAGGGAGTAAGTGTGTCGGACACAATAAGATAGGCACAGGATAGAGCAGGGTTTAGGGTTGTTGTACATAGGGTCGCGATGAGTCACAGGCGACTCGACAGCACCTAACAACAACAGACAACAACTAAGTCTCCTTGTTTAATAGACTGAACTTTCTTTTCAGTATTACCATCAGATTGCTGTCTAGAGAAAGAAGGAACATCCTAATTCTTACAGGAAGGGATCTCTATTAATCCAGATATTGGTTAATAAGTTTTCTCTGCTATTCAGAGTATCTGCTTGGTCAGGTTCTAGGAGGTCAATTTTAGGCTGTGACCTCTTCTGGGTTTTCTGTTTGTTTTTTTTTGTTTTTGTTTTTGTTTTTTGCTTCCCACTGTATGTATCAGTATAGCATCACTCACAAATATTTGGCATTTTCTTTCTAATGTAGAAGATTTACAACAAGAGGCATTATTTCTGGGACATATGTGGTCAAAAGGCCTAAAATGATTTTTAGTCTTCCTATTTGCCATCCAAGATTTAACAATTGGTCTCTATCCACTTGGAACAGGAAAAAAAGACAATGCAGCAATCAGAGAAGAAACTGGATTGCTTGTATAACTGGCTTCACGAGCTAAGCTGTAACTGCTTCCTGCCATTACTGAATATTATGGGTTAGACGTGCAACTCACTGTGCTCTAGATCACCAAAGAGTTCCCTTATCATTTTTGTGGTTTTTATTATTGAACTGACCCACAGCTGACCCTCCCACCTGGATTTTAGAGGCAGTAAATAACATGAAAGGAAATTATCCATTCATTTAAAAAAAAAATTACCCACTCATCTCCCACAGAGTAGCTGATGGATTCAAACGAAGTGCCTTTGGGGTTGCAGCGCAGATTCTTACCACTAGGCCACCAGAGCTCCTTACTTCACTGTATTTTACAAAACATTGAATGCTTTGATCAAGAACTCAATAGATAAAAAAAAATAACTCAACAGATGAGTCCTGAGCAAAAGGAAGGAACTTCAAATTCTGTGTAACCTAGATTTACAGAACCCATTGAGACTGGAGGAACCCTTGGACCTATTGCCCTGAGAAAATTTTTTTTTCTATAATTATATTTTATTAATTTTCATAAACATTTACAGAGATTTTGGGCTTCCACTCATTCATTGTTGCACTATTCTCTCTACCCTCCTCCCAGTTTGTTCTTGTCCAAATGCCATAGTGCTTGTCAAAGCCAGTTCTGATTAATCTTCTTTGTCAGTGTGTCCTTTGCCATTCCCTATCACTCCTCCCTGAGAGAGACTTCACCCTGAGTCATAAGGAAAAGGGGATGGCGTATTCTCTTAGCTACTTCCTGCTGAAAAGGGACGCTGTGGGTTTCAGGGTGAAGATCTTCTCTCACTACTCTAAAGGGCCCCTTTGGCAGTTGCCCTGAGAAAATTTAAGCTTAGCACTGAAACTATCCCCTCAAGTAATCTTTAAACAACAACCTAGCTTAATAAGTATAAAGATATTCACCTTCAGCATTATTGTTGGTTGTTGTTAGGTGTTGAAGAACACCTGTCTTGTTAGTCTGTATGAGTTGTGTATGACCCATAGCAACCCTATGAACAACAGATCTAAACTCTGTCCTATCCTGTGCCGTCCTCACACTTCTGACATATGAGAGCCCATTGCAGCAGTCACTGTGTCAACCCAACTTATGGATGGTTCCTCTCCTTCGCTGACCTTTATATCCCCTCACCTTAAACATAATGCCTCTCTTTTTAAAATTATTTATGAGGTAAGAGTCAGTTCCAACCTCTAGCAACTCCCCACAATGTTTCCAAGGCTGTATTATTGCAAATGGAGGAGTGAGTCCTGACTGCTTTATCCTGAAGAGAGGTGGATTTGAACTGCCAGAGATGTGCAGCCTTTGAGTTAGCAGCGCAGCTCAGTGGGAATTATACCACCAAAGCTCCCTAGAGAACTCCTACAACTCAGTAATAAAAAAGAGAATTTGATTTAAAAATGGTGGTAAAGGTTCTGAATAGACATTTCCCCAAACAAGATACACAAAGGAGTTAACAGGCATATAAAAAGATACTCAACATCAATCACTGAAGAACAATATTACACGATGAGGTGATATGAAAGCTCTTTCCTGCATCCTCCACCTCACTGTCCCAGACATCCTTCTGTGATGGAAACAAAGTCAGCTCTGTAAATGCAAACAGAATGAAGGACAGTGGAACTGCCTAAATCTTCTAAGAGTCACCATGAAGACTTAGCTAAGAACTTGCACTCAAATCAAGCTGGCCTGGATTAAAAAATACCAGTTATCTGTCGGAAAAATTTGGCCAATCTGCAGCAAGACTGAGGCAACTGTAATAGCAGACACCAACGTGACTACAAGAATCTCCCTACATGAAAAACATAAATAATAATAACAACTAGATGTGCCTGAAACTGCTTGGGTAGTGAACATAAACACAGAAGATTGTATCTTGCCATCTAACTAAAAAAGAACTATTCCCCAGAGAACCCAGAAGAAACTTGATTGATCATTGTGAAAAATTAAACAACACTCAAATATTTCACAGGCTATAACTTAAAAAGAAATCTGTAACACAGAATTCACGTGCTTTATTTTCAACCACCTCTCTAGCCCAAACTCGTATCTGACCCTCTAGTGGTTTTCAAAGGCTGCAAATGATTTAATGTCCCCTTTCTGCAGTTCTTAATTCTGTTATCAATAATTGATCTATTCAGATTTAATTATACAGTTCCTGAATAAAATCTATATTTTTTCCTAGAATTTGGCAATTTTTAAGTCTTGGAGTCTTAACAAGAACTTCAAAAATATTGGAACTCCATTGCAATCAAATTCTATTAAAATACAGTATAGCCTAGTGGCAAAAGCTGCACTGAAATTCCAAAAGCATGTGGTTGGAGGTCACCAGCTGCTCCAAGGAAGAAGGATGGACAGTCTCCTACCGTGTGATTAACTGCCTCTAAAAACCCACCAAAGGCTCAGTTGTGGGTTTGTTCCCACTCTTTGGTACAGAACAACATACTAGATATCCCAATAGGCAAGTGATTATCATGATTTAAGGATGAGTGGTTATTACAGTTACAAGTAAGCCATTTAGTTAGAGTATTTGGTTAAAAAAGTACAAAATTGTAATAATTCTAATCTTTCATTGGAAACAAATATATTTGTTGCTTGCACATTAGAATACCTCTTTTATCCTCACCAATTTTTAAAAAAAATTGTCATAAAGTGATTATGGTTTGATATGCTATCTTGTTATGTATTAAGTGGTCAAGGGAAATATAATTTTGTCTCCAATAAAATGAAAAGACAGAGAAGTTATTGATTAAAATTACACAGGAATTGTAAGGTAAACATGACTCAGGAACCAGGTTTATAAGTTACACTTTCTACAAACACTGCTAGCAAATCTTCTATCTCACAATTATTTCATTTATGTATAAAAATTTTTCATTGGGTTAGTAGCAAGAAGTATATGAAGATAATAAGTCATGAGATAACCTTTCCATTTGAAAAGAGTATCTCAGAGGTCTTTTGTGCAAACTTTGTAACCTGACTTCCAGAGTTCTAAAAATTGTTCAGTGAGTTGACTGTAGAAATATCTTTTGTAATTGACAATTTCTGAAATTTGCTGTTACACTTTTATTTGCTTTGCCTGGCTGTGTCCTTAAGAACAAAAACTTGTAACCCCACATTTTATTATTAAATCCTGCAGAGATTCCTGACTCAATTCAACAGCTCTGACCTTACAACCTGGCAGTTTTGGGCTTATAAAATTTACTATATTTATTATTTTTCAAATAATACGGAAAGATTTAGTCTTTCTATTTTGTACATGAGAACAGTTAGATTTGAACTTTAAGTAAGTACAATTTACTGAATAGAAAATGAAGAAAACATATGTTTTAGTTTTGTTGTAAGTCAAGAAATTTCCACTGGAAAGATTCTAACATTTCTAACTCAATAAAGTCCTCTTATATTTAAAAAAAGAAAAGTTACTCAACATCCTTGGCCCTTAACACCCACTGCTGTAGAGTTGATTCTCAATCACATCATCCTTCTCTCAGGCTTCAGAGGTTGTAAATCCTTACAGAAGAAAGCTGCCCATCTTTCTTCCAAGGAGCACCCGGTGAATTCTAACTACTAAGCTTTCACCAAGCAGCATAACATGTAATACACCATGCCACCATTTGTCGTTGTTATTGTTAGGCAATATCAAGTCATCTGCAAATCAGTGACCCTACATACAAAAGAATCAAACTATGTCAAACCTCTGGTTTACTGTTACTGGCCCTCCACTGTTCTAAGCATGATCTCCTTTTCTAAACACTGGCCTCTCCTGACAACCTGCCCGAAGTGTGTGAGACAAAGTCTCATCATGTCCTTTTTCCAAGACAAGTGTGTTCATCCTTTAAGCAGTCCATGTTATATTTTAATATTCTTCAACAATAGCACAATTCAAACATTGTCCAGCTTTCACATGCATAGGAAGCAACTGTAGATACCATGACTTGAGTCAGCTGTACCTGAGCCTTGAAACTGAAATCTTTGCATTTTAACACTTCAAAGACATTCCTGACAACAGATTTATCCAAAGAAATACATCATTTGACTTCTCAACTGTTGGTTCTATGGATGTTGATTGTAAATCTAAGTAAATGGAAATCCTTGACAGCATCAACCTTTTTTCTATTGATCATGATATTGCCTATTGGTCCAGTTAGGAGGATTTTTTTTTCTTGATGTTAGGGTTTAATTAATACTGAAGGCTGTGATCTTCTGTAATAAGTGTTTCAAGTTTTCTTCACTTTCTAAAATCAAGGTTGTGTCATCTTTAAACCTCAAATTATTTGCTTAGCATAAAGATGAAGTAGATTTGGTAAAATGATACAAAGTTGGCACCAACCTTTCCAGTTTTTAAACAATGCAATATCTTCTTGTTATTTTAAAACAGCTCCCCTCAAACATTCAGAAAAGAACTGTCACCAACTCTAAATAAACTACTTCAGAAAATAGAAAAAGATGGAATTCTCCCAGATTCATTCTATGAAGCAAACATATCCTTGATACCAAAGCCAGGTAAAGACATCACCAAAATAGAAAACTATAGGCAAATATTTCTCATGAACATAGATGCAAAAATCATGAATAAAATCCTGGCCAATAGAATCCAACAATACATTAATAACAACAAAAAAAACCACACACACACAAAAAAAAACAAACCATCACCAAATGGAATTCATAACAGGATGGTTTGATGTAAGAAAAACAATCAATGTAATTCATCACATTAACAAAGCAAAGAACAAGAACCACATGATCCTATCAACTGATGCAGAAAAGGCCATTGACAAAATCCAACACCCTTTTCTGATTAAAACACGCAACAAAATAGAATTAGTGGGGAATTTCTTCAACATAGTATAAAGTATATATGCAAACTTGAGAGCCAACATTTTTCTCAATGTTGAGAGATTAAAGGCATTCACTTTGAGAACAGGAACTAGGCAAGGGTGCCCACTATCACCTTTCCTATTCAATATGGTATTGGAAGTCTTAGCGATAGCAGAAAGGCAAGAGAAGGAAATAAGAAGTATCCAAATTGGCAAAGAAGAAGTATAAATTCTCTCCATATGCAGAGGATGATAGTGTACTTAGAAAACCCTAAAGACTCAGCAAGAAAAGTACTGGACATAAGAGAGCAATCTCAATCTTTTCCTGTACCAGTCAGATCCAATTTGACAGTACACACACATATTTAAAAAAAAAAAAAAGAAAGTAAAAAGAATGTACTGGGCCTTACCACTTCTTCCCCCCCCCCGACCCCCCATCTTGGAACCTGTAAAGGCCTCCTGGAAACAGAATTGCTAAAGCATAAAGATTGCTTGGAGGCTTTGATTTAAAGCCACTTTTGCTGGCTATAAACAAGGTCTCCAGAACCAGAGGGAACACACAGCTCTTCTTAAATTGAAGGTGTTTATGCCTGAGATGAAATGGAATTCTATTTAGGCAAGAGATGTGCTTATGCTTCAAAGCAAAAAAATAATACAGTGACTCCTGGTGACAAACCCAACAAAACCAGAGTAATCTGGGGAAAGGTAACTCATGCCCACGGAAAGAGTGGCATGCATGGTTCGGGCCAAGTTTCAGAGCAACCTTCCTGCTAAGGCCATTGGACACAGAATCTGTGTAATGCTGTATTCCTCAAGGATTTAAACCTATTGAAAAGCAAATTTTAAAAAAAATATGGATTTGTTTAAAATAAAATAAAACCCCCCAAAACTACTGGACATAGTTGACCTATTAAGCAAAGTGGCAAGATATAAGATCAACATAGAAAATCAACTGGATTTCTCTACAGTGACAAAGAGAATACAGAACTGGAGCTAAGAAAAACAATACCCTTCTTAATAGCTAATCTCAAGATTAAATACTTGGGAGTAAATCTAACCAGAAGC
>NW_006399767.1:24998156-25000459 GCF_000299155.1 Elephantulus edwardii | reverse complement strand
CAGTTAGAGTAGCAAAATTCAACAGAGCAGCAAACAACAAATGCTGGCATGGTTGCGGAGATACTGGAAGGAACACTTATTCACTGTTGGTGGGAGTGTAAAATGGTGCAACCCTATGGAAGGTTGTATGGCGCTTTCTCAAAAAGTTGGAAATACCATTTGACCCAGCAATTCCACTACTGGGACTATACCCTAGAAGAAACCATAACTGCCACCAAAGCAGATATATTCACATCCATGTTTATTGCTGCTTTGTTCACAATAGCAAAGAGGTGGAAACAACCTAAGTGCCCATCAACGAATGAATGGATAAAGAAGCTCTGGTATATTCACACAATGGAATACTACGCTGTGCTGAAAAACAAGTAACTCATGAAATATTATACAAAATGGGTGACCATGGAGGTCATTATTTAATTAAATATTTCAATCATAAAAGGACAAATACTGCATAGTGCCAGTGTTGCAAAGTGGGACTGACAAAAGGGTTGGGGGAACTAAAAGGGAATAAATAATGTATACTGCACTGAAACAGATAAGGGAGAGAACTGTTCAGGAGGAATATATGATTAGGTATTATTGTCATGACAAGAGTTCAGAATGAAATCTGCATAGTGAAGTTGACTGGGTGGGATTGTATAACAATGAAAGAATTTCTTTTTACATTTCAAAGAGAAAAGTGAACTGGGGGGAGGTGGTGGGCAAGGAGGAAAGTGTACAACAATGAATGAATGGAAATCCAAAGTCTCTGTAAACTTTCATTTAAAAAAAAAAAGAACAAAAAATTCTTCTCTGGACTGTGAGTAAAACTGAGTTGTATGGGATTCTCATTCTTTGAAATATTATCCCTAATTTCTTATGATCAAATGTCTTTGCAAAATAAATAAAACACAAGTAAGCATGTTTAGAGCTTTTGTTCACAATGTTGTTGAGTCGTACTCGACTTGATGGCACCTACAACAACCAGCATCATTCTGGCATTCTCTTCTTACCTCTAAGATCCATCTACCATCAACAGTAATATCCTTTGTCTCATGGCCACTTAGGAATCCAGCTTGAATATAGTAGTTCTCTGTGATATATTCTTCTGTTGTTGTTATTTGCTGTCAAGTCGCCTGTGACTCATAGCCAACCCTATGTACAACAGCCCTAAGCCCTACTTTATCCTGTGCCAGTCTCATTGTCTCTGATACACTCACCCCTCAATCCATCTCATTAAGAGTCTTCCTCTCCTGTGCTGTGCCTCTACCCTCCCAAGCATGATGTCCTCCTCCAAGGACTCGTCCCTCCTTACAACATGTCCAAAGTATGTCAGATGAAGCTTCAGAATCCTTGCCTCCCAGGAGCAGCCTAGTTTTACCCTCTCTAGGATGAACCTGTTTGTTTTTCTAGCATTCCACGGTATATTCAATACTCTTCTCCATCACCACAGCTCAAAGGCATCAATTCTCCTATCATCCCTAGTCATTGTCCAGCTTTCTGATGCATAGCATGTAATTGCAAAAACCATGGCCTAGATTGGGCTCACCTTAGTCTCCAGACTGACATCATTGCCCTTCAGTACTCTGGATACGTCCCTGACAGCTGAATTTCCCAATGCAATTCACCTTTTCATTTCTTGGCTACTGGTACCAAGTGTGCTGATTGTAGAGCCAAACAAACTAAAGCTATTATCAATCTCAATGTCTTCACCATCTATCATGATGCTGCCAATCAGTCCAGTAGTGAGAATCTTTGTTTTCTTAATGTTGAGCTTCAATCTATATTTAAGGCTATAGTCCTTGACTTTCTGGAGCAAACGCTTCAGGTCCTCTTCAGTTTCAGCAAGCAGGGTTGTGTCATCTTCATAATAGAGATTGTTGATGAATCTTTCTCCAATCCTGATGCCACATTTCACCTCATAGAGCCCTGCCTCCTGGAAAATCTGTTCTGCATACAGATTGAGGTTGTTAGCAATTATAGCTTGCTTGGATCCACAATCAACACTCTTAACACCAGTGGTCAGGATATCAAAAGACGAATTGCATTCGGAAAATCGCCTATCATGGACCTCTCCAGAGTACTGGAGAGCAACGATGTCAGTCTAGATAGAAAGGTGCGCCTAATCCAGGCCATGGTCTTCTCAATTATTTGTTATGCTTTAGAGAGTTGGAAAATGACTAAGTATGACAGAAGAAGAATAAATGCCTTCAAGTTGTTGTGCTGGAGAAGAGTCTTGAACACACCATGGAGTGCCAAGAAAACAAACGAATCTGTCTTGGAGAGGGTGAAACCAAGTCTCTCCTTGGAGGCTAGGATTTTGA
>NW_006399767.1:24985118-24997675 GCF_000299155.1 Elephantulus edwardii | reverse complement strand
ACACATCCCTGCTATACACCCTTTCTAATTTTGAACCATGCAGGTTTCCTTGCTCTGTTCTGATGACTGCCTCCTGGTCCACGTATAGGTTTCACAGAAGCACAGTCATGTGTTCTGGAATTCCTATTCTTCTCAGGGTCAGCCACAGTTTGTTGTGATCCATACTGTCAAATGTCTTTGAATAGTCAATGAAACACAGATAAGACATTCCTCTGGTATTCCCTGCTTTTAGGCAAGATCCATCTAACATTAGCTATAATATCCCTAATACCACAGTCTCTTCTCAACCCAGCCTGCACTTAAGACAGTTCTCTACTGATGTGATATTCCAGTAATTTTTTAAATATCCTTCAGCAGAATAGCAGACTCTTGCTTGCATGTGATATCAAGGATATTGGTTGATACTCTCTGCACTCTATCAGGTCACCTTTCTTTGGAATGGGAACAAATATTAAGACTGAAACAAATAGAAAACACATTGAAAGGGCAGAAGAGTAGAACTGAAAAAAATGAAACACAGAACCAGTAAATTGGAGGGCAAATCCTTCAATGCTACTCTGTTGAAGGAACAATCAGAAAAAAGGGATGAAAATGAAGAAAGCATAAGAATCAATGAGACAACATCAAAAGTGACAACTTACATGTGATTAGAAGTCCAGAACAGGAAGAGACAGAAAACAAAACACAACAGAAACCAAACAGACCCAAAACACATATGTATGGAAGAAAGAACTGAGTATTTGCTGAAGAAAACTTCCTAAATATTAGGAAACATTACAACACATACATTCAAGAAACTATGCAAACTCCAAAGATGATAAATTCCAAAAGAAAAATGAAAAACACAAAGAGACATACTATAATGAGACTTGTCAAAATTAAAGACAGAGAAAAAATAGTGAAAGCAGCTTGGGGAAAGCAAAGAGTGGCCTACAAAGGACAATCAATAAAACTAGGTTCCAATTTCTCAGAAGGAGCCATGTAGACAAGAAGGAAACGGATGACAGATATAAAACTTTGAAAGGAAAAACCATGCCAACCAAGAATTATATACCCAGAAAAATTGTCCTTCTAACATGGCAATGAAATTAGGACATTTCCAGATAAACAGAAACAAAGGGATTTATGAAAACAGATCAGTGTTATGAGAAACACTACAGGGATCTCATCAGATAGAGAATCAACAATAGACAATAACCCAAAACTGACATATATTAAAACATCTTTCAGAAACTGGCTCAGACAGAAAACCCACAAACTTTATGAGACTAAAAATAGGGAACCAGAGATATCATCTGTTCATAAAGGGGGACATCTATAATGTAAAAAGAGATAAGTAGAGCAGAACAGAACTACAGAAGTTGCATAACTTAAATTACGAGGAAGTCAAGAAGTCAACTACAAAATAAACCGAACTTGTGTCAGACTTGGGAATAAAATCATGACATACAGGCAGTCTTCAAGAAAATGAATAAACCTCATTAAAAGAAATGAAGGCTCATAAACATTATAACAACACAATGATAGAAATTCTAAGAAAAGCCATAAACAAAATTTTATCAGCACCACAAACTATTTGGAACAAAGGAGTCAGTCACACACACACACACACACACACACACACACACGCTGTTGTTGTTGTTAAATGCCATGGAGTCATAGAGGACTCATAGCAACCCTATGAATGAAAGACCTGAACACTTGATAACTTTCATCATTTCTCTAAGTTCATAGAGTTTCCAGAGGCAAGCTATTTTGGAAGTGGATGCCACTCCTGCTTCCAAGCTTGTTTTAATCAGGGAGCTCCACCAAACACTGTCCACCATGGATAACCATTATCACATTTGACACATCAGTGTCACAGCAACCACAGTTACCTCTCTATGTTTTTAAATATAAACAGCACAATTAGGGTGCCTAATTCAGGCACAGTCTTTTCAGTCAGCTGTTATGCATCTAAGAGCTGCAAAATTAATAAGGATGAGAGAAGAAGAATTGGTATCTTTGAATTTTGGTGTTGAAGAAGAGTGCTGAAGATCGTTTGGACAGCCAAAAGAAAAAACAGCTACGCCTTGGATAAAGTGCAGTCAAATTACTCCTTGGAGGCAAGGAAGATGAGCCTTTGTCATACATCCTTAGATAAGGACATCATGCTTGGGAAAGTGGAGGTTTGGCGAAGGAGAAGAAGACCCTCAACCAGATGGGTTGACACAGTAATTGAGCAATGGACTTGAGTATATCAGAGACTGTGAGGATAGTATGGGATAGACAGTGTTCATATTGTTCATAAAGTTGCTATGACTCATACTCGACTTGACAACATCTAAAAACATCAACAACACCATTACCATAATACATCTTACTCTGAATAAAAAAAGGAATAAATGCACCTGTCAAGAACAAAACAGGAGCAGACAGATTTAAAAACATAGCCCTGAACATTGGTGTACAAGCCTCTATTTGTTCCTCAGTTCTCATTTTCTTGGGGTATATTCCAAACAATGGAATAGCTAGGTCATATGGAATTTCTATTTTCAGCTTTTTGAGGAAGTGCCAAACTGCCTTCCAGGGTACCATTTTACAATCCCCCCAACAATGTATGAGTTCCTATCTTACCACATCCTCTCCAACATTTATTGCTTACTGTCTTATTAAACTTTTCCACTGCTACTGGAGTAAGATTGTCTCTCATTGTGGTTTTGATAGGCGTCTTTCTCACTGCCGGTGATTTTTAGCTTTTCTTCATATGTCTGTCGGCCTTTCAAATATCTTCCTCTGTGAAAATTCTTTTCATGTCTTTTGCTCATTTTGCAATTGGGTTATCAGTCTTTTTCTGTAGAGGCTCAAGAGTATTCTGCAAACTTTCATTATGAGTCTCTTGTCTGAGGTGGTATTGCCAAATGTTTGTTCCTAGTTGGTAGGTTTTCTTTTCATTACGTTGGAAAAAGTTTTTGATGTGCACAGAGATTTAATCTTTATAAGGTCCCATTCATCAATTTTATCCTCTTCAGATTGTACATTTCTGGCTGTATTTGGCAGTCTCTTTATACCATGGACTAGGCCTTCTAAGCTTGATCCTAGTTTGTTTCTTATGAGCTTTATGGTTTTGGGCTTTAAACAGGTCTCTGATCCACCTTGAGTTGACTTTTGTCTATGATGTGAGATGTGGGTCCTGTTTCAGCTTTCTGCAGGTGGCAGTCCAGTTTTGCCAGCACCATATGTTTAAGAGGTTTGTCATTTCCCCATTTGATAACTGTGATTTTCTTGTTGAGTATCAGATAGCTGGGTCTATTTCTAGGTTCTCAATTCTGTTCCATTGGTCTGTGTGCCTGTCATTGTACCAGTACCATGCTGTTTTTGTTAATACTGCTGTGTAGTAGGTTTTGATGTCATGGAGTGCTATGCCGCCCATCTCATTTTTGTTTCTCAGAAGGATTTTGCTTATTCAGGGTCTCTTGCCTCTACAAAGAAACTTGAAAATTTTCCTTTCAATCTCCATGAAAAATGAATTTGATATCTGGATTGAGATTGCACTGAACATGTAGATTGCTTTTGGTAGGATTGTCATTTTCACAATATTGAGTCTTCAGATCTATGAACAGGTTACATTTTTCCATTCCTTAGGTCTTTTATTGTGTCTTGTAGAAATGTTTTGTAGTTTTCTTTGTATAGGTCTTTTGAATCTCTAGTTAGGTTCACTCCCAAGTATGTCAATTTGTGGTTGGCTATTGTAAATTGTATTGCTTTCTTGATTTACTTCTTGGAGTGTTCTTTGCTACTGTAGAGAAATCCAACTAATTTAGATATTGATCTTATATCCTGCCACTCTGCTAAATTGGTCTACTCTAATAGGTTTTTTTTTTGTTTATTTTGTTTTTTGGTTGGTTTTTTTTAGTCTTTGAAGTTTTCTGTGTATACTACCGTATCATCTGCATATAGCAATAGTTTAACCATCTCTTTGCTGATCTGCCTTTTATTTCCTTCTCTTGTCATATTGTTTATCTCCTTCTCCTATTACAAAAAAATGGACACTTGTACATTCATTCAATACATTCATTAATTACCATAACAAGAACAAGGAAACAGCCCAGATGTCCAACCACAAATGAATGGATTGAGAAATTATGGTAAAGTCACACAATGGAATACTGTACAGCATGCAGGAGCAATGATTTTGTAAATTACTACCTAACTTAGGAGGGACTGGAGAGCATTATGCTAAGTAAACTCAGTCCCATAAAGACAAATATAATAAAAGCATTATTGTAGAAGGAGTATGAGGACCCAAGAGGGTAGAGGGTGGAAGCAGAGGGGTAAGGATGTGTGGGTGGGGAGGATTAATCATGGGGTCACATAATTTGATGTGGGGTGAAGGAAATGGGAAATATCTGGTATGAAAAGCAATATATTTGATTTTTTAAAATAAACTTGTATAAAAAGAATGTAAAATAGAATATATATGGATGATTGTATGATACACAATGCAAATGAGAGATTTATACAAATAAAAAGAACCCCCCAAAAACCCCATAGCCCATAATGTGCTATGTAGAAGAGAGATACCTTAGACAGGAAGAGATAGATATAGAGATAGATAAATACAGATATAGATATATAGATATACACGCATACACACACACTAAAAATCAAAGGATAGGAAAAAATATAGCAAGCAAACTATAATTAAGAAAGAGCAGGTGTGACAGTATTAATTTCTGATGAAACAGACTTCAAAAACCAGCATAAACTACAAGGAAGGATATTCAAGTGAACAAGAGAACATACCTATAAACCAATATCTATACACCCAATAACAGAGCTGTAAGATATATAAATCAGTATTTAACAGATTTGAATAGAGAGAGAGAGACAACTCCAAAATAATAGTTGTTGGTGTTAGATGCCATCGAGTATGACCCATAGCAAATAGAGCAAGGGAACACAGAATGATTTAAAATTGGAAAAACTGGGCATCTGGGTTGTATCCTGTTGCCATACATTTTGAATAGTATGCTGAGCAAATTATTTGAGAAGCTGGAGTCTATAAAGAAGGATTAGACATCAGGGTTGGAGGAAGACTTATCAGTAACCTTTGTTATGTGGATGACACAAACTTGCTTGCTATAACTGAGGACGAGTTGAAGTATTTGCTGCAGGTTAAACACTTCAGACTTCAATATGGATTGCTTCTCAGTGTCAAGAAATAAAAAATCCCCACCACTGGACTGATGGGCAACATCATGATAAATGGAGAAAATATTGAAACTATCAAGACTTCATCTTACTTGGATCCACAATCAATATACTTGGTACCAGCAATAGGAGATCAGGAGACATATTGCACTGGGAAATTATGTAGTTAGAGACTTCTCCAAAATGAAGAGCAATGATGTCAGTTTGAGGACTAAGGTGTGTCTGATTCAGGCCATGGTTTTTCAGTCACTTGCTATGCTTCTGAGAGTTGGACAATGAATAAGGATGACAGAAGAAGAATTGATGCCTTTGAATTGTGGTTTTGGAGAAGAGTGCTGAATATTCCATGGACTTTCAGAAGAACCAACAATAATAGTAGTAGATTTCAATATACCGCTTTCAATGAAGGATGGAAGACTAGAAAGAAACACAACAAAGATGAAAAAGAAATAATACAATTAACTCATTTGATTTCACAGACCTATAGGACACTGCCCGACAAAAGCAAATATACATTCTCTCTAGCACACTAGGAACATTCCCCAGAATAGACCATATGGTATATAACAAAGCAGACTTCAACAAATTAAAAACACAATGAAATACTACAAAATATCTTCTCAGATCACTCTATTATAAAATTAGAATTCAACAACAGAAAGATAAAGGAAGAAAAAAAAACCCCCAAGTATATGGAAACTAAGTAACACTCTGCTTAAACACTACTGGGTAATACAAGGGAAAAAAATTCTCAAGATATTCCAACAATTATAGTGAATTATAGGGCAGCAAACAACAAATGCTGGTGAGGATGTGGAGAGATGAAACTTTCATTTACTGCTGGTGGTAATGTAAAATGGTACAACCACTATGGAAGGCAGTGTGGCGCTTTCTCAAAAGGCTAGAGATAGAAATAACACTTGAAACAACTATCCCACTACTGGGAATATCATCCCAGGGAACCCAGAGCCATCACTCAAATGGGTGGAAACACCCATGCTTATTTGTGCATGATTCACAATAGCGAAGAGATGGAAGCAATCCAAGTGCCCATCAACAAACAAGTGGATAAAAAAAACCTGTGGTACGTTCACACAATGGAATATTACACAGCATTGAAAAACAACAAACTTATAAAAAAACTATCAACATGGATGAGTTTGGAAGACATTATGCTCAGTGAAATATCTCAGTTACAAAATGATAAATATTGCCTAATGTCCCCTGGACTGCCAAGAAAACAAACAGATTCATCCTGGAGAGGGTTAAACCAGGCTACTCCTTGGAGGCAAGGATTCTGGGGCTTCGTCTGACATACTTTGGACATGTTGTAAGGAGAGACAGGTCCTTGGAGAGAGACATCATGCTTGGGAGGGTGGAGGGACAGCACAGGAGGGGAAGACCCTCTATGAGGTGGATTGATTCAGTGACTGGGGTAATCGGAATGCGTGTGTCAGAGGCAATGTGATTGGCACAGGATAGAGCAGGGTTTAGGGCTGTTGTACATAGGGTTGCTATGAGTCGCAAATGATTTGACGGCACATAACAACAACAACAACAACAACAACAAATACTGCTGTTATAGAATAATATTGACATTGGGATGGGGTTGGAGAATAGGAAAAGAGAGTCTAGATAATGAACAGTGCACTGAAAGAGATGAGAGGAGGGACTGCCTGGAAGGAATGTATGATTGGGCATTATATGTATGACAATTAACAATCTAGAACAAGAGGTACATTACAAAGTGAACTTGGGAGGAGTGTAAAAGGGAGAGGGAGGAAAAATGTATAACAATGAATGAATGAAAACCTAAACTTTTTGTAAACTTTCATTAAAATCACAAAAAAATTAAAATTTTTTAAAAAGTTTTAAATATAGTATACTATTGATAACACATAGTGTCTGCTTCTAAAATTGGAAGAAATTCTAAAAAAGTTCTTGAAGCAAATAGGAACAAAAGATATCAAAATCTTTGAGACACAGCAAAAAAGCAGCAATCAAAGGTCAATTTATAGCAATAAACATACCAATCAAAAAATTAGACTCCAGCAACAACAGCAAAGTTCATCAGGACAGCAAACAGCAAATACTGGTGAGGTTGTGGAGAGACTCAAACTCTTTTTCACTGCTGGTAGGGAATGCAAAACGGTACAACCACTTTGGAAGGTGGTCTGGCAATTTCTCAAAAAGTTGTAAATAGAAATACTATTTGACCAGCAATTCCACTACTGGGAAAATACCCTAAAGAAACCAGAGCCATGACTCAAACAGATGTATGTACGCAAATGTCCACTGCTGAGTTATTCACAATAGCAAAATGATGGAAGCAACTCAAATGTCCATCAGCAGACAAATGGATAGGAATACTATGGTACACAATGGAATGCTACACAACAATAAAAAACAATGAACTTGTAAATATTATACAACATAGGAGACAAATACTGCATAACACCACTATTACAAAATAGGAAAGACATGGTGGAGAGTTGGGGATAGGATGGCGAAAAGAGTGGATAGAAAACTAACACTGCATTAGAACAGATGAGGGGAAGAACTGTCTGCAAGTCTAAAAGGAATATATGATTATGCATTATACATATGAAAACAATCTGGGAAAAGGGGTGCAGTGTGGAGTGGCTTAGGAGGGGGCAAATATGCAACAATGAAGAAAAAAAATTTTTTTTAAAAAGAGAAAATAAGTAAATATACCCTGAACTAAAAAAAAAAAATTAGCCTCAAAATTGACACCTTAACCCATCACCTCTGATAATTAGAAAAAGCCTAAGTAAGTAAAGCCTAAAGTCTTCAGAAGAAAGCGAATAATAAAGATAAGAGCAGGAATGAATGAAATAAAAAACAGAAAAAAATGACAGAATTAACAAGACTGTAAATTGGATTATTGACAAAATTAATAAAATTTACAACCCCTGAAAAATTTATAAAAAAGGAGAAGATCCAAACAACATTAATAAGAAATTAAATTAGTAATACCACAACAGAATAAATGAAATAAAAATTTGTAAAATCAGAACACCATGAAGAACTATATGACCCCTCCCAAAAAAAATCTAGAGAAAAGTACAAAAAATTGAACAGGCTTATCATGAAAGAAAAAAAATTGAACAGGTCATAAAAATACTCCCAAACAAAAATGTTCTAGCCCAGACAGCCCACACCAGTGAATTTTTCTAGACATCCAGAGAAGACACTAATTCTACTTACATTATTATAGAATACAGAAAAAGATTAAATATTCTCAAAATTTAATTGATTTCTTTTCAAGTGTGGTGTTGGAAAGGAATATTGAATATCTCATGAACTGCCAAAAGAACAAACAAATCTGTCTTAGAAGATATGTAGGGAGAGCATTCTTTAAAGGCAAGGCAGGGGAAACTTCACCTCACATATTTTAGCCATATCATTGGGAGAGGCCATTCCCTGGAAAAGACATCATGCAGGGAAAAGCGGAGTGTTGATGAAAGAGAGGAAGACCTCAATGAGATTGACTGACATAGTAACAATAACAATGGGCTGAAGTATGATGGAAATTGAGACAATAGTACAAGGAAGGACAAGAGTAAAATTTATTATTGTTAATGTGATCATAATAAGTTTTAGTCAACACAGTGCCACCTGAGAACAACTCCAAAACTCATTTTATTAATCAAGAATAACCCTTATAACAAAGTCAGGCAAAGATAACTTATAAAAAGAATATTATAGGCAAATATCTTTCAGAATACAGATGTAAAATATTTCAACAAAATCTTAACCAATTGACCACAACATCGTATTTAAAACCCCATTCATCATGGTCAAGTGGAATTCATACCGGTATGCAAGGATGGTTTAAATATTAGAAAAGCAATCAGTGTAAAGAATCACAAGATCTCAATTGTGACAGAAAAGGTTTGACAAAATTCAATACCCTTTCTTGACAAAAACATGTAAAAAAAATAGGAATAGAAGGTGACTCTCCACCTAATTAAAAGTGTATATACAAAACCAACAGAAATATTACTCTCAATAGAGAGAGAATGAAATTATTCCCCTTGGAATGGTAACAAGATGAAGATGCTTTTTTGCTGTTGTTGAACAACAGTGATTGTTATTAACATTATTTGTTAATACTTATTATTCCTATTGTTCTTGTTATATGAACAATTTTCTGCCAGAAGGCTGTTTTTTGCTACCTTTCTTGGTAAATCTTTTTTGAATTGGTAATATAATCATAGGAATAAAAATTTTATCTTAAGCCTATTCTCCCTGAATTTAAAAACCAACTCAGGAACAGGTTTGAGGCCTTGAACTCTGATGAATGAAGACTAGATGAGCTTTGGGAAGATATCAAGAATATCATACAAGAAGAATGCAAAAGATCATTACAAAGATGGAGGAAGATGAAAAGACCAAAATGGATGTCAGAAGAGATTCTGAATGTTGTACTAGAGTGCTGAGAAGACAAAGGAAAGAAATCAAGAATTTAAAGAGCTGAATAGATGATTTCAAAGGGCAGTGTGGGAAAACAAAGTAAAGTATTATAATGAAATGTGCAAGCAGCTGGAGTCAGAAAGTCAAAAGGGCCAAACTTGCTCAGCATTTCTTAAACTGAAGGAACTAAAGAACAAATTTTAACTACAAGTTGCAATACTTAAGGATGCCAAGGGCAGAATATTGAATGATCCAGGAAGCATAAAAAGAAGATGAAAGAAGTATACATTATACTGTCTCTGTACAGGAATTGGCTGACCCAGAAGAATTTCAAGAAACAACATATGATCAAGAGGCAACAGTGATGAAGGAGAAAGTTTAGGCTGCTCTGAAGGACTTGGCAAAAAAAAAAAAAGCTCCAGGAATTGATGGAATACCAATTGAGATACTTCAACAAGCAGATGCTGCCCTGCATGTGCTCACCAGGATCTGCCAAGAAATCTAGAGATGACTAAGTGGCCAACTGACTGGAAGAGTTTCACATTTATTCCCATTCCAAAAAAAGGTGACCCGACAGTGTGGAAATTATCAAACAAAATCACTAATATCACATTCAAACAAAATCCTGCTGAAGATTATCCAGAAATAACTGGGAAAGTACATTGACAGAGAACTACCAGAAATAAAAGCTGGGTTTAGAAGAGGTTGTGGCACTAACGACATTATTCTCAATGTCAGATGGATCTGCAGAAAGCAAAAAGTACCAGAGGAATGTCTATTTGTATTTCATTGACTATGCAAAGGCAGATGACTGTGTGGATCACAACAACTTATGGCTAACCTTGAGTAAAATGGAAATCCCAGAATGCTTGATTGTGCTTATACGAAACCTATACTTGGACAAGGAAACACTACATAGTTCAATATCAGAAAAAGAGTGTGTCAGAGATGCATTCTTTCTCCATATGTTTTCAATCTATGCAGAACAGATCGTTTGTAGATAAAGTAGAGCTTTACGAGGAGGAATGTGGCATCAGAACTGGAGGAAGACTCATCAAAAACCTATGTTATGCAGATGACACAACCTTGCTTGCTGAAACTGAAGAAGTCCTGAAGTACTTGCTGCAGAAGGTAAAGGACTATAGTCTTCCATATTGATTGAAGCTCAACATCAAGAAGACAAAGATTTTCACCACTGGGCCAATTGGCAGCACCATAATAGGTGGAGAAGAGATTGAGGTTGTTAGCAATTACAGCTTGCACAGCTTCACAATCAACACTCTTGGAACCAGCAGTCAGAAAATCAAAAGACAAATTCGACTGGGAAAATCTGCTATCAAGGACCTCTCCAGAGTACTAAAAAGCAACGATGTCAGTCTAGAGATTAATGTGTGCCTAATCCCAGCCATGGCCTCTGCAATTACTTGCTATGCATCACAGAGCTGGACAATAACTAAGGATAATAGAAGAAGAATCGATGCCTTTGAGTTATGGTGCTGAAGAAGAGTCTTGAACATACCATGGACCACCAAGAAAATAAATAGATCTGTCTTAGAGAGGGTGAAAACAAGTTTCTCCTTGGAGGCTAGGATTTTGAAGCTTCATCTCACATGCTTTGAGCATGTGACCAGGAGGGACCAGTCCCTAGAGAAGGACATCATGCTCGGACAGGTAGTGGGCCAGTGCAGGAGAGGAAGACCCCAGATGAGATCGAATGAGACAGTAACTGGACAATGAGGTAGGTGTGTTGGAAGTGAGACTGGCTCAGGACAGGTCAGGGCCAGCTTCAGAGCTGCTGTACATAGAGTTGCTGTGATTCACAGGCAACTTGATGGCACATAACAACAACAACAGACATGCAAATTAGGCTTTCAGCATACACTGTGGTAAGTCTGGGGCCCTCTGTTCCCCAGGTCCTCAATCTCCCCATCCCAGGTCAAAGTGCTATGACAAGTGTCTTGTGCCTCCTCTGGCAATGGGACAAGGATGCTTTTTATTGGCACTTCTAGTCAATATTATATTAGAAGTCTTAGTCAGAGTAATAGTGCAAAAAAAGAAAATAAAAGGCATCCAAATTTATAAAGATGAGTTATTTGTAGATTATGTTGGTTTTTTTTGTGTCAAGCATGACTTACTGTGACCCTATGAACAAAAGACCTGAAGCTTTCTATAACTATTGTAGTTTCTCTAAGTTCATAGAGTTTCCAGAGGCATGTTGTTTAGGAAGTGGATGCCACTCCTGCTTCCAAACCTGTCTTAAACTGGGAGCTTCACCAAACACTGTCCACCATGGGTAGTCATTATGGCATTTGACACCCCAGTGTCACAAGGTTCAGCATCACAGCAATCCCAGGTTACCTCAGTACAGCAAATAGAAGAGTGCTGTACCACTTAGAAGAATATTCCTCCAACATATAATAGCAACCAACTTTTAAATACAAGCCCATACATGAGGTCTGTTGACTCTAAACATGAGGATCAAATAAAAATAACCAATATAATATGCTTTTGTTGTTGTTATGTGTCATTGAGTAACTTGTGACCCATAACAACCCTATGTACAGTACAGCAGCTCTGAACCCTTCCCTGTCCTGAGCCAGTCTCACTAATTCTGACATACCAACCCTCATTGCCCCAGTTACTGTATCAAGCCATCTCATCCAGGATCTTCCTCTCCTGTGCTGTCCCTCCACCCTTCCAAGCATAATGTCCTGTTCCAAGAACTGGTCTCTCCTGGTCATGTGCCCAAAGTATGTGAGATGGAGCTTCAAAATCTTAGTCTCCAAGGAGAGACTTGGTTTCACCCTCTCCAGGACAGACCTATTTGTTTTAAAGGCAGTCCATGGTACTTTCAAGTCTCTTCTCCAGCACCACAACACAAAGGAATAGATTCTTCCTCTGTTATCCTTAGTCATTGTCCAGCTCTC
>NW_006399767.1:24981651-24984599 GCF_000299155.1 Elephantulus edwardii | reverse complement strand
TCACATGCTTTGGACATGTGGCCAGGAGGGACCAGTCCCTGAAGAAGGATGTCATGCTTGGAAGGATGGAGGGACAGCACAGGAAAGGGAAATTCTGGATGAGATGGATTGACACAGTAACTGGAATAATGGAGGTAGGTGTGTCAGAGACAGTGAGACAAGCTTAGGATAGAGCAGAGTTCAGAGCCATTGTACACAGGGCTGCTATGAGTCGCAGGCGACTAGATCACACAGAACAACAACAACATGCTGAGCAAATTATTCTAGAAGCTGGAATGTGGTATCAAGATTGAAGGAAAATCCATCAACAACTTATGCAACGCAGATGATAAGAAACCTTGCTTGATCAAAGTGAGGAAGACTTGAAGCACTTGATGCAGCAGATCAAAGACTGCAGCCTTCAACATGGATTGTGTCTGGATGTCAAGAAAACAAAAATTCTCACCTCTGGAGTGACAGGCAAAAATCATGATAGATGAAGAAAAGATTGAAACTGTCAATGATTTCCATCTTACTTGGATCCACAATCAACAACATCCTTATTGCAGCAGTCAGAAGATCAGGAGAAATGATATATTGGGAAAGTCTGTAGTCAGGGACCTATTCAAGACCAATAATATCAGTTTGAGGACTAAGATGTGCCCGATTCAAGCCGTAGTCTTTTCAATTACTTGCTCTGCATCTGAAAGCTAGAAAATGTATAAAGATGACACAAGAATTGATGCCACTGAGCTGTGGTGTTGGAGAAGGTACAGTCAAAATGCTCCTTGAAGACAAAAATAACAAAGCTCCACCTCATATACCTTAGGCATGTTGAAAGGAGAGGCTGTACCTTAGAGAAGGACAACATGCTTGAATAGGTGGAGGGTTGGCAAAAGAGAGGAAGGTCCTCATTGAAATGGATTAACACAGTGACTGCAGCAATGGCTCATGTATGCCAGAGCTGATGAGAATGGCACAGGATAGGGCAGGGCTCAGATAAGTTGTTCATAGGGTTCCTAGGGATCATACTTGACTTGAAAGCACCTAACAATGACAGAGACTTTGAAAGAAAAGTCACTGGATATAATTGGCCAATTCAGCAAAGTAGCAAATTGACTAACACAAAAATTTAACTGTCTTCCTCTACAGAAATAAAGGAGAAATGACATTTACAACAGCCATTTAAAAGATGAATGTAAAAAGAGTACTCTGTGTGAGAATGGCCAAGTCTGACTTCCACTAGCTCCACAAAGAGGAACAGTCCCCGTCAACAACATCCACAGAACAAAATGGATTCCTATGAAGTCAGACGTTCTTCCATGCTCCCACATCTTCCTCTATCAATTCTAATATCAACTGGCCCTCCCAGGGGTGGTAGCACTACTCTGCTCTTTGGTCTGGTAATCTGTTGCAATGGCCACACAGAACTCATAGACAATATTCATGATTATGGGGTTTGGTAGGAAAGTTAACAGATTATAATTTAGGTAGGAAATAGGACATGACTCTTTACTTGGGATAGATTCTCAAGTATGTTTGCAGACCTTCAGTATCTCAGCTTTGGGGCTGTGTTACAAAGCTTTTAATTATCCTGAAAAGTATGGTGTCTCATTCCAGTCCTCTAGTGAGATGAGGCAAAGGCGCCAGCCCTGACTCTATGGGGTGGCAGTCCCGGCTCAGCTCTGTGTCACATCAGTCTCTCATTCTCTACTGCTGCTGCTGCTCTTGTCTACATGCTGGTTTGACTTTGATAGATATCTGTTGTTCAAACAGACACATCCTGAAGCCATCATTTCTTTCTTACTGAGAGCAACAGCCCCATTTTCTAAACCTTCTAAAGTCTGCTGGATGACACAACTGGTCAAGCCTTTTGTGAGTAGATTACACACCCTATGAGCATGTTTCCATCCCCAAAGTGCTAATTATATATGTCATTAGCACAGTCCTATCCGGCTACATGGTGAAAGTAAAACTACAATGATGAGGAGAGCCACTTTGAACAATTAAACCTTCTGCACCAAGTGGAATATTTAGGAATAAATCCAGCCAGAGATACAAAATTAAACACAAAACATTTCTAATAAGAAAACAAGAGAATTACATAAATGGAAGAATATATTCATGAATTTGAAGGTTTAGCATTGTGAAAATATCAACACTACCAATAGCAATCAGCAGATATAATGCAATTCAGATCCCATTAACATTCTTCAAAGAGACAAATAAAATAATTTACTAATTTTATATATTAAAGAAAGAAAATCCAAATAAAGCACTACTGAAGAAGAAAAGCAAAGTAGGAGGCCTTATACTTCTCAGCCTCAAATCCATTACCCTGACACAGTAATCAAAATAACTTGGTAAAGGTACAGTGACAGATAAATAGACCAATAGAAGAGAACTGAGAACCTAGAAGTAAATCCATCCAACTATGCATGTACCTATGGAGAGCTGGTGGTCTAGTGGTAAGAAGCTGTGCTACAATCCCAAAGGCACATGATTTGAACTCACCAGCAATCTCCTCCTGTGCAATTAACTTCCTCTGAAAGCCTGCTGAAGGATCAGCTATGAGTCAGCTCTGACTTGACAGCACACAACAACAACAATGGAAAACGGGTCTTTCACAAATAGCAGAAACCCATCAAGTAGGGGGGAAAAGGACAGCCTTTTTAACAAATGATGCTGGCAAAATTTGATACTTATTTGCATAAAATGGAAACATGGCCCTTATCTCACACCATAAACTGATTCAAGATGAATCAAGGAACTAGGTATAAAACCTAAAATTATGACAATGACGATAACAATCATAAAAGAAAAAATTGGGACAAACTTGGGAACTCTAATCAATAGCATAAATGTTGTTGTTATGTTATGTACCGTCGAGTCGTTTCCGACTCATAGCGACCCTATGCACAAAAGCTCTAAACCCTGCTCTATCCTGCGCCAACCGCACCGCCTCTGAC
>NW_006399767.1:24978739-24980701 GCF_000299155.1 Elephantulus edwardii | reverse complement strand
AGCAGGGTAACACTGCATGGTTCAAAATAGGGAAGGGTGTACGCCAGGGATGCATCCTGTCTCCATACCTTTTCAACATGTATGCAGAGCAGATAGCATAAATAGGCTCTCAAATATAACTGAAAATATATGATCAAACTAGATGATTGGGACCTCCTAAGAATGAAATCCTTATGTGTATCAAAAGACTCTCCAAAAGAGTCAAAACAGAACCTACAGACTGGGGAAAACTATTTGGCAGTGACATATCTGACAAGGTGCTCACCTCTAAAATGTATAGAAACCTCCAACACCTCTACAAGGAAAAAAATCATTCAATTAAAAAATGAGTGAAAGACATGAAAAGAACTTGACCAAAGAAAACATTCAGATCATCAACAAACATATGAAGAAATGTTCAAGATCATTAGCTATTGTTATTGTTATTAGGTGTCATGAGTTGACTATGACTCACAGTGACCCTATGAGTAACAAATTGAAACTCTGCTATATCCTGAGTCATCAATAACTGTGTTCAGGCTGCTTAATTTAATCATTGTGTCAATCCACTTCTGGGTCTTCTTCTATTTCACTGACCCTCTATTTTTCCAAGAACATTAACTGTTGCTACTGAAAGATAGATATAATCTAACCCCAACAAAAATAGCAAAGCTCAATAAGACAGCAAACAATAAATGCTAGTGAGGTGATACTAGAATTCTCATACACTGCAAGTGAGAGTGTGAAATGGTGCAATCACACTACAGAATGCCTCTTGGCATGCCCTTAGAAAGTTGGGAATACCAACACCATTTAATCCAGCAATCTCACCATGAAGTATATATCCCAAAGAAATAAAAGCTAAAATGTGAATAGATATATACACACTCCTACACGTCCACTGCTGAATTATTCACCATAGCCATAGAGGAAAACAACACAAGTATCCATCAAAGAATGAGTGGATAAACTAAAGTATAACCAACCACACAATAGAGAAATGTTGTTGTTGTTGTTGTTTGGCAGTGAATTAGAACTGATCCTCCAACAGGTTTTCAGAGGCACTAAATCACACAGAAGTAGACTGCTTATCTTTTTCCTGGCAAGCAGCTGGTGTACTCGAACTATGTGCCTTTGGGTTGGCAGCACAGCTCCTTACCACTAAGCCTTCAGAGTTTCCTCTTAATGGATAGCTATGCTCATTTTGAAACAATAAAGAATTCATTAAATAATGCACAGTGTGGATACATCTAAAGAACATTATGCTAAGTGAAATAATACCATTACAAAAGGATACATATTCTATAGCACCACCACTATAAAAGACCAAGGAAAAGTTTACATACAGAATCATTCTTAGATGATTACTAGGGATGGGATGGAAGTACAAATCAGTAAATGGGTAGTAGACACATGATAAGATAGGAGAAGGCAAAGAAAATATCCAATCAGTAAGTGGATGATCAGCATAATATCACTGAAGAAAGTTACAGACGGAATAATGAAAATCAGAAAGACAGGAAGGAAGTAGAATAAGTGTGATTACATTGTGAGTATTGAAACGAAAATTATAGTTTCAAGTATGTATGAATTGTTGGGTGGACAAGTAATTTTCTTTGTAAACTTTCACCCAAATCACCATAAAGTTTTTAAAAAGAAAAATGCTATTTCTTAACAGAAGTGAGAGTGGTACCCCAGAGTTACTGATAGGAATTACAATATTAAAACCATTGAGAATCTTTAAGAACTCCATTATGTCAGAGAATTTGAAGATGCTTTCTACCCAAAGTAATTTGTAAGACCAGAAGGAATTCTAGAGTTGGAAAATCAAAAGGGCCGAACTCGCTCAGCATTTAAGCTCAAGGAACTGAAGAGCAAATTCAAACCTCGAGTTGTTACAATCAAGGATGCTTTAGGCAGAATGTTAAATGATCCAGGAGGTATCAAAAGAAGATGGAAGGAATATACTGAGTCATTGTATAG
>NW_006399767.1:24974370-24977384 GCF_000299155.1 Elephantulus edwardii | reverse complement strand
GCGCAGGAGGGGAAGACCCTCTATGAGGTGGATTGATTCAGTGACTGGGGTACTCGGGATGGGTTTGTCAGAGGCAATGAGATTGGCTCAGGATAGAGCACGGTTTAGGGCTGTTGTACATAAGGTCGCTATGAGTCGCAAATGACTCAAGGGCACATAACAACAACAACAACAACATGGGGGTAGGGTGGAGACAGACACCTCTTTGTCCAGTCCTGGAGAACAGGTATGTGGTTATGAAGAATCATAGTGTACAATTGAGGGGAGAGGGAATTCAACAAATCTGAGTCTCCCTGTTACCCAGGGTAATCAGCAGCTTTCTTTGGTGAAGGAATTAGTTTTTCTAAGGGGAGAGAAACAGAGGCTGACCAGAGGAGGAAGCATGAACTGTTCTAACCCTTCTTCTTTCATAAACTTCTATACTCTGATATGAATTTCAGCCCATGACTCTAACTTGGCTATGGACAGAGACTACCTGCAGAGACAATCAGTCTGTATACTGAAAGATGGTTACCAAAAATGAAAATTAGTGCTGAAAAGTGAAATTACCCACCTATAAGGAATCATCTCAGTGAGCATCCTGCTGGTTTCTGTAACCATGCTTAGCTTGTTTGAAATTAAAGTGAAGCCAACAATCTGCAGGGAGTAAAAAAAAAAAAAAGTCATATGATAATCTATATATTGTTCATTGTTTACAGGTGCAGGGGTGTCCATAGCATCTGGGGAGTCAGGAAATGGAAGAAGGGGAAATTCTACATGGTAGGTTTAAAGAGATATGGGGCATGTCTATAGAGTAAGAAGGTACTGGTCCTCCCTGCTGGTAAGGGCCTAAGGATTCTTACTTTTTTTCAGTTTTACCATAAGTTCTTTTTAGTTTAGTTCTTTTTTTAGTACTTTTTAGTTATATCCTAATTTTTTTTTTTCTGACACAATGATGGGAATGCATGAATGCTAGAATTCTCTCTTGCCACGCACCTCACTAATCTAGACCAGTATAAACACGCTCTCAGCTAATGTATCAATGTCTCTGGCTTTTAAAATTTATCAACTCTAGGTTTGTTGTTGTTGTTGTGTACTGTAGAGTTGGACCTGACTCATAGCTAATCCTCTGGAGGGTTTTCAGAGGCAGCACAAGAAGAGATTGCCCATCTTTCTCCTGGAGAGTGGCTGGTGGCCTCAAACCACGTGCCTTCAGGATTGCAGCGCAGCTTTGGGGAAGGTTGAGTATGCTGAGAGGCATGATACTAGCTAAACCTTAATCATTGGAGTATTTTCTGATTACGTGTGTGTGTGTGTGTGTGTGTGTGTGTGTGTGTACACACACACCCAAGCCTTTAGCAAAGCAATTACCTGCTTTTATTTTTCATTTACTTCTCGAAGTGGCAATTCTCCTTTATACTCCATTTCAGCTAAACAGAAAATAAATAACCTAGCAATTATTCCACTATATTAAGACCTTGCACCAAAGTAGTTTAAATCAGAGCCAAGGGACATCAATATCCATGTTTTTAAAAAATAGCTTTATCTCATTTTTCCTAACACATACATTGTCCTCCGGTATAAACTTTAAGAGTTTGATGTGATTATGTAATCAGATGAAGAACCCTAGGAAATTCACAGATTGGAAAAATATGGAAAAGTTTGGATCACAGTTTGAATCAGATGAACTAAGTCTTGACATAGTTAAGAGGCAAGAAAGGGGTCAAATGGTCAAAGGAAGTCTTATTTCCATTATAAAGGTAATATGGTACTACTTTCTGTGGTATTGGCAGAGTACTAAACATCCCGTGTTAAGAAAGGACAAACCAATCTGTCTTGGAGAAAGTGAAACCAGGGTGCTTTTTAGAGGGAAAGATGGTAAAATTTCAACTCACATATTCTGAGTATGTTGTTAGGAAGGACTAGGATTCAGAAAGGACATCACTTGAGGAAAGGTGGAGAGTCAGAGAAAGAGGAAGACTCTCAACAAGATGAACTGACACAGTGACTGTTAACAGTGGGCTCAAGCATGGTAGGAACTGTGAGGATGGTACAGACAGGGAAGAGTACTCTGACATATTTAGGTGTTTACTATATAAGGTGTGTATGTGTGTATGTTTACATATATATGTAATCGTGTACACATACTGTATGCATAAGGTAGCTCTGATGGCTTAGTGTTAAGAACTTGCACTGCCAACTCAAAGCCACACAGTTCAAATACACCAGCTGCTGTGATAACATAAAGATGAGTCATCTCCTCCGTTTGATTTACTGCCTCTGAAACCCCACTATATGGTCAGCTATAAGCCAGTTCTAACTCAGTGATAAACAACAACATACACATAACTTAATAGAATTAAGAAATTTGAATATATTTGTATGCACCTAGGTCCCAGATAGTGCCTCAAAATTTTACAAAATATTTTAGTATTATGTCTAAAGGACAGACTGGCAGATGTATCTGCATACATCTCCTCCAATGAAAGCATAAAATTGATAGTTTCCTTAGTGACTGACACAAGAAACCTTTTATACTCCAAGTCATACCAACTTTCATTTTCCTTCTGTCACTTGCCTAGCTGTCAAGGAAAACAAGGAGGGCTTTAATCATTCCTAAACGATAACTCTTATTTCCATAACACGGTAAAGAGAAGAAAGAGAACTTTATTCCTAGCAGATGACTTGATATGTGTATAGTGTATTGCAGACATCAATAGCTTGTAAGTACAAATTAGGCACAGAAAAGCTTTCTAGCTACACTGCAATAATGCTAAGCCTCCACTTGCTTTTTGCTGGACCTCAGCTTCCTCTTCTACCTCACCATGGTTTAGTTTAATTATTTATAACATTTCCCAAGGGAATTTATTAACTCTGGCTCACAACCAGATTTGTTAGCCGCTGTCAAGCCATCTTCATACTCTTACTTCTTTTCTCTCATAACAACCCTAATTGATGCCATTGCCTTTGAGAGAATTTGAAGGAACATCATCAAAATCCTTCTGATGGTGTCTCTCTCTTTTTTTTTTTTTTTT
>NW_006399767.1:24943860-24971360 GCF_000299155.1 Elephantulus edwardii | reverse complement strand
GTGTGTGTACCATCAAATCAGGCCTGACTGGTACAGGAGAAAATTGTCCCTCCTTTCCTGGCAGAGCATCTGGTGGATTCGAACTGTGCAACTCTGGGATTGCAGTGCATCTTCTTGCCACTAGGCCACTAGAGCTCCCCCATACATCCCTTTTAAACAGTTCTCTCCCTCATCTATTACAATGCAGTATACATAATCTATCCCATCTTTCTCAGTCTCCCCCCACCTCCAATGTTAGTCCTGCTTTACAACAGTGGCACTATGCAGTATTTGTTCTTTTGTGACTGAGATATTTCACTAAGCATAATGTCCTCCAGGATCACCCATTTTGTATAATATTTCATGAGTTCCTTATTTTTCAATGCAGTATAGTATTCCATTGTTTGAATATACCACAGCTTCTCTAACCATTCATTTGTTGATGGGCACATAGGTTGTTTCCAACTCTTCTATCGTAAACAAAGCCATGATAAACATGGGCATGCATGACATACTATTTATGTCCAAAGTACTGGAAAGTCTTTTGTAAAAATAGCCTTTAAGCTTTACATCTTTAGAAATGAATAATTTCAGAATACCGTCACAAGAAATATACAACTAAGACAGATGTTAATTTAACCCCCAAAGCAGTGTTTGTTTTTTTGTCTTGAAGACCATGAATCGTAGTTGGTCAGTCAAAGATGGGTTATACAACAGTAGTACACAAACTATGAAATATTAGCATTTTAATGCATAAAAGTTATTTTTGCTCACACAAAGTCCATTGTGGTATGATTGCTCTCCAGGGCAGCTTCTTTATAAATGGTGCCTCAGGTATCCAATTTGATTCTACCTAGAGTCTCCATTGTATCAACATATTACCTTTAAAATCAGCACAACAGAGGAAGAGAGAACAGCAAGAACCACATCTACTCTCTCATGCTTTGGCTCAAAAGGAAATACAAGTAAATAAAAATAAATAGAAAAATGAAGGAACAACATGAACATGTAAAAAATCCACTGAATTCAGAAATCCCAAGAATGAGAAACATTGATTTTAAAAATTGAATTTTGTTTCTTGAACAATACTAGCTATTAAAAGTTGGAGGCAGGGGATGTGGTATTTAAAGTTTCTTGAAGCAAATGAGAAAGAAAGCACAGCATACCAAAATCTTTGGGACACAGCAAAAGCAGTAATCAGAGTTCAACTATAGCAATAAATGCATACATCAAGAAGGAAGAATCACAATCAACACTTTAACCTAATATTTAGGACAATTAGGAAAAGCAATGCCTTCCACTTCTAGAAGAAAGGAAATAATGAAGATAAGAACAGTAATAAGTGAAATTGAGAGAGAAAATCAATCGAAAGAATTAATAAGACTAGAAGTTGGTTCTTTGAAAGGATTAATCCAATTAACAAGCCCCTGGCAAATCTAACAAAGGAAAAGAAGGAGAATACAAACATAATGTAAATAAGGAGGGAAATGGGATGTGTCACAACAGAACAAACGGAAATAAAAAAGGATAATAACATAATACTATGAAGAAATATATTTCAACAAGTTGGAAAGCCTAAAGAATTAATGCCTTTGAGCTGTGGTGTTGGAGAAGAGTATTGTATATACCATGGACTGTTAAGAAAATGAACAGATTCATTCTGGAGAGGGTTAAACCAGGCTGTTTCTTGGAGGCAAGGATTCTGAAGCCTTGTCTGACATATTTTGGACATGTTGTAAGGAGAAACATGTCCTTGGAGAAGGACATTATGCTTGGGTGGGAGAGGGACAGTGCAGGAGAGGAAGACCCTCTGTGAGGTGGATTGATTCAGTGACTGGCATAATCGTGGTGGGTGTGTTGGAAATAGTGAGACTGGCACAGGCTAGAGCAGGGTTTTGGTCTGTTGTGCATAGGGTCACTATGAGTTGCAGGCGACTTGACGGCACATAACAACAACAGAAGAAGAAATGGACAGGTTTTTGAAAACTCATTGCTTACTTAAACTAACACAGAGAGAGATAGAAAAATGTCAGTAGATTATAAAAAAAAAGAAGTTTAATGAGTTGTAGAAACAATCTCAATCAAATAAAGTCCTAGCCCAAATGACTTCACCGATAAATTCTACTAAATATTCAGAAAAGAGCTGGCACCAGTTCTATTTGACTATTTTTGAATAGAAAAAGATTAAATGATCCTAAATTTATCCTGTGAAGTGAGCATGACTGCTATACTAAAGCCAGGCAAATACACTACTAAAAATCCTAGCCAATCCAACATCATATATATTAAAAAAATATCATGATCAACTAGGAGTCATACCAAGTAGGCAAGGATGGTTCAACATAAGAAAAACAATCCACTAAATCAATTAAAAAAAGGAAATAACCATGTAATCACCTCAACTTATGAAAAAAAAAGGCATTTGACAAAACTCAACATCCATTTCTAATAAAAACACTGAACAAAATACAAAATAGGAATAGAAGGGACATTATTCAACACAATTAAAAACAAATAGACAAAAGCAGTTGCCAGCATTACTTCTAATAGAGAGAGAATGAAGGCATTTCCTTGATGCATGAGGGCCAGAGAAGGTTGCCCTTTATCGTCACTTCTAGTCAATAGTGTATTGGATGTCTTGACCAGAGCAATAAGGCAAGAAAAATAAATAAAAGACATTCAAATTTGCAAAGAGAAAGTAAAACTGCATTTATAAATTATATCATCGTAGATATAGAAAATCTCAAAGATTCAGCAAGAAAATTACTGAATATGATGGACCAACCCAGCAAAGTGACTGGTTACAAGAGCAACATACAAAAATCATTTGGATTCCTCTACAATAACAAGATGAAACATTTAAACTAAATATAGCCAGAGGTACAAAAGATCTATGAAAACTACAAACAGTGTTATAAGAAAGCCAAAGATAAGTGCATAAATGGAAAAACATATCACACTCATGGTTCAATAGACTTAACATTGTGAAAATTGCAATACTACCAAAAGTAATATATAGATACAATGCAATCCCAATCCAGATCCTGTCACCATTTTTCAAAGAGATTGAGAAACTAATTATCAACTTCATATGGAAAGGAAAGAGGGAAAGGAAAGAGACACCCCCCAAATATATAAAGAACTACTGAAAAAGAAAAGCAAAGTAGGAGGATTTACACTTTCTGATCTCAAAACCCTTTATACAGTTACATTAATTAAAACAGTTCAGTCCTTGTTCAGCAAAAAGGTCAGAGGCCAAAGGAACAGAATTGAGAAATTAGAAATAAACCCATGCACCTATGGAGAACTGATCTTTGACAAAGAGATGAAATTCATCAAGTGAGGGAAAGATAATCTATTTAGCAAACAGTGATGGCAAAAGTGTGTACCTACTTATAAAAGATTAAAATAAGACTTGTACCTCACACCATATAAAAAATCTCCATTTTAACAATAAAAAGACAACTCAATTACAAAATGGGCAGAGGATATGAATATATATTTTACAAAAAAAGACGTTCAGATTGCCAATGAATACTCAAGTTCATTAGTTGTTATTATTGTTAGGTACCATCAGTTATTACTCATAGTGATTCTATGAACAACAGATATGAAACCTGTCCTATCCTGTGCCATCCTCACATTTTCTGACACACTAGAGCTCATTGTGGCAGTCATTGTGTCAGTTAACCTGGCTGAAGGTCTTCCTCTGTTTCGCCAATCCCTCTAACTTTCCAAGCATGATGTTCTTCTCCAACTAATAGCCTGTCTTAGCAACTGCTCAAAGTATGTAAGACGAAGCTTCAACATCTTTGCATCCAAAGATTTTCCTCAATCTGTATTTGCTTGTTTTTTTTGGCAGTCCAGGGATATTCAGTACTTGTCTCAATACCACAGCTCAAAGGCATCACTTATTCTTCTGTCATCCTTATTCACATCCAGCTCTCAGATGTGTAGCAAGTGATTGGAAAGACTGTAGCCTGAATCAGACACACCTCAGTCCTCAAAACAACATCATTGCTCCTCAGTAATTTGGAAAGGTCTTTGAGTGCTGACTTTCCCAGTGCAATAAGTCTTCTGATTGCCTGACTGCTGGTAGCAAGGGTGTTGATTATGGATCCAAGAAGATTAAATTGTTCACAACTTCAATCTTTTCTCCTTCTATCATGATGTTGCTTATTGGTCCAGTGGTAGGAATTTTTGATTTCTTGACATTGAGATGCAATCCATTCCAAAGGCTGTATTCTTGGATCTTCTGCAACAAGTGCTTCAAGTCATCCTCACTTTCAGCAAGCAAGGTTGTGTCATTTGCATCACACAAGTTATTGATGAGTCTTCCTCTGATCTTAATGCCAAATTCTTCTTTATAGAGTGTAGCTTCTCGGATACTTTGCTCAGTATACATATTGAATAGGTATGGAGAGTGGAAACTACCCTGATGCCTGCCTTAATTTTTAAACCATGTAGTGTTCACTTGCTCTGTTTGTACATCAGCCTCTTGGTCTAGGTCTAGGTTTCACACAAGCACAGTTAAGTACTCTGGGATTCCCATTCCTCTCAACGTTAGCTATAACATGTCATTATCCACATAGTCAAGTGCCTTTGCATAGTCAATAAAGCATAAATAGACATTCTTCTGGTATTTTTATAATTTAAGGCAAGAACCATTTAACATTAGCAATATCACTGGTACCACAGCCTCTTCTAAATTCTACTTGAACTACAGTTCCCTATCTATGTACTGTTCTAACCATTTTTTAAATGATCTTCAGCAGCATTATGCTTGCATGTGATTTTAATGATATTGTTCCGTAGTTAGTATTTTCTATATAGTTCAGCGGATTGTGATTGCTAGTGCTGTGTGAAGCACTAGCAGCAAGGATTCAGCAGAGATATCATGTGACCTTAATATCCATGTCTGGAACCCCAGTGTGCCAAACAGGAGTCTCAGCCAGAATTTTTCAATACCCTCCTGCCACATTTACGCAGGCTTTCACTGAATCTGATATTTGTATGCCTGATTTGCTATTAGAGGTACAATACTAAATTTTCAGTTTGTCATATTGAGGGAATTAATTGTTTTAATAATTATAGCACTTAGTCTGTCAGTTTGCTGAACTAAGGTACCTTATGGGTTGCTGTGAGGCTGAATACTATGTCACTAGTGTGTCAAATGCCACAACAGTCACCCATAGTGGACAGGTTTTAGCAAAGTAGAACTCCTAGGTTAAGAAAGACTAGGAAACAAGATTGGCCATATGAAAACCCTATGAACAGTAGAGGAACATGGATAGTTATAGCACTTGAGGTACAGCCCAGATTGGAATTCAATCAAAATGAGAAACAATTCCACTAGTAGATGTATTCCAAAGAAATAAAAGTGTCAACACAAACTGCCCTACTTACACCCATATTTATCGCAGTATTATTTACAATAAGAACTAAGAATCGGAAACAACCCAGGGATCCATCAATGGCAGAAGGGCTAAAGAAACTATGGTACATTTACATATGCATCACTAAAAAATTATCAAGAATTTATAAACTATTGCACAATATAGTGACATAAGTGTGTCACAAAAGGACAATTATAAGACCACTAAAATAAAAAATTAAAGAAAAGTTACACATAAATAGATTCAATCTCTAGGATTAACAGGGATGACAAGGAAGGGAGAGTGGAATAAAAATTAATACATAGATATTTTGATAAAGGGAAAGGTAACATAATTAAGGGCTTGATTAGATATTTCAATTAATTATTTCCATGAATCTGTTGTATTTAATATTGTTATAAGACAAAATATCTCTGAGCTATTGAATGAAAAAAGTATGATTTCTAAATTTTCATTCAATAAACATTTGCTTGAAACAACAAATGTCTGAATAACTAAAAATAAAAAAAAATATTGATAGTATTTCAGTTCACTATGGGTAGCGCAAACATAAGAGTTTTTATTTGGTTTAGTGTTATATGTGTTTATTTTATATTTTTCAAATTGTTCTATAATGATCCTACTTCTCACTTTAATAAGGAAATAATATTTTTATCATATTATTTTAAATATACAACAGACAAAATACATTGACAATAATTATAGTATACTTACATGTTAATCTTAAAATTAAATGTATTCAGTTTTATCACAATTCAACTTAAATGTTTAAAAATTCTTTGTGTTAATATATTGTAGTCTCTAATAAACCTTTCTTCTTGTAGGTTACTAGCTTTTTCTTAATTAGTGGCAGAGAGATACATAAATTATCTGAATCATTAACTTAAGATATTTAAAAAAAACCTACCAATAGAAATTCCATGGGAAACTCGATGGGATATCGATTAAAAGAAATTTTGATACATTTGTTGATTCTCAGAGCAACTAAAACAGTTAGAAATAGCAAGATGCTGGTGGAATTAGCTTTTGGTAGTGCAGCACAGTAGCTAATTATATTCTGAAAGAAAACAAAATCAGAGATATCAAGCAAGGGATATATTTGTCTAAATCTAGAAAAATAACATTCTTTCTCGATTACTTCAGAAGAACTCCTTAAGCAGGGTTACTGATCATAAAGTTTTGTAGGACTCTAAGAGTGAGAGCAAGCATTTTTTGGGGAGAAATACATATTTTTTTAAAATGTAGAAACTGTAATGTCCAAAAAGGAGAAATGTTGTTGTTGTTGTTGTTGTTGTTGTTATGTACCATTGAGTCACCTGCAACTCACAGCAACCCTATGTACATAGCTCTAAACCCACCCCTATCCAGAGTCAGTTTCACTGTCTCTGACATACCCATTCCCTTTATCTCAGTTATTATGTCAATTCATCTTATCCTGGGTCTTCCTCTTTTGCACTATCCCTCTACCCTTCCAAGTTTAATGTCCTTCTCAAAAGACTTTCCCCTCCTGGCAACATGCTATAAGCATGTGAGACGGAGCTTCAAAATCTTTGCCTCCAACGAGCAGCTCTCCAGGATCAGCCTGTTTCTCTTTTCGGCGTTCCATGGTATGTTCAATGTTCTTCTCTAGCACCACAGCTCAAAGGCATCATTTCTTCGTCTGTCATCCTTTGGCATTGTCCAGCAATGTGTAGCAAGTAATTGCAAAGACCATGGCCTGGATCAGGTACACCTTAGTCTCTAGGTTGACATCATTGCTCTTCAACACTCTGGCGAAGTCTGACAGTAGATTTTCCCAATGCAATTTAGTGTGTGATTTTTCTAAAGCTGAAATAGTTAACAATCTCAATCCTTTGTCCATCTATCATGATGCTTCCAAATAGCCCACTGGTGAGAAACTGTTTTCTTGATATTGAGCTTCAGTTCATATTGGAGGCTACTTTCCTTGACCTTCTGCACCAAACGCTTCAGGTCCTCCTCAATTTTGGCAAGTAAGATTTTGTCATCTGCATAGCACAGGTTGTTGATGAGTCTTCCTCCAATCCTGATGCCACATTCTCCTACATAGAGTCCAGCCTCTCAAGTAATCTGTTCTGAATATATAGATTAAAAATGTATGGAGAAAGGATGCATCCCTTAAGCATTCCTTTCTTGATTTTGAACCATGAAGTACTTGTTCTGTTCTGACAACTGCTTCCTGGTGCAAGTATAGATTTTGCATGAAAACAATCAGGGGTTCTGGAATTTCCATTCTTCTCAAAGCTAGCTATAATTTGTTGTGATCCACACAATCAAATTCCTTTTCATAGTCAATGAAACTCATGCAGACATTCCCCTGAAACTCTTTGCTTTCAGCCAAAATCCATCTGACTTTAGCTATGATGTCCCTAGTACCACAGCCTCTTCTAAGCCCAGCTTGCACTTCTGGTAGTTCTCTGTTGATGTAGTGCTCCAGTCATTTTTTGATAATCTTCAGCAGGATTTTGCTTTCATGTGATATTAAGTGATATTGTTGGATACATTCTACACTCTGTCAGATCACTTTTTTTGGGGGGGAATGGGAACAAATATGGGTCACTCCCAGGCAGTTGGCCAGATGGTTGTCCTCCAGAGTTCATGGCACAGGCTGGTGAGCATATCTAGTGCTGCCTTTGTCTATTGAAACAAATCAATTGGTGTTCCATCAATTCTCTGGAGCCTTGTTTTTTGCTAATGCCTTCAGAACAGCTTAATCTTCCTCTTTCATCACCACTGCCTCTCAATCATATATTGTTTCATGGAATTCGTCTGTGTCAACCAGTTCTTTCTGACTCATTGTACTTTTTCCACCTTCTTTTTATGCATTCTGTATCATTAAATACTCTATGCTTTATCTAATTCAGTATAACTGAAATGATATGTAAGTTTTGGGTTTTGGCATATTTATCATTGATTGTATTAGATCATATTTATTTTCTGGAGTCCCTTGGCAGTATAAACAGTTAATGTGCTTGGCTGCTAACCAAGAGATTGAAGGTTTGAGTCGACCCAGCAGCATCTTAGTGGAAAGCTCTGGCAATCTACTTCTAAAAAAATCAGCCACTGAAAACCCCAGAAAGCGCAGTCCTGCTCTGATGGAGAGGGGATTGCTGTAGGCTGAAATTTAGCTTTGTTCTTCACTCATTCTTACATCCAAAGACTCAAACTTACTCACTGTCAAGTTGGAACTGATTTGTAAGCTGAGTTCCCACAAGGCTGTATATGACACAGGCAGAGGCTGGCTCTATTTCTCCCAGGGAGCTGCTGGTGGATTTGAACTACTGGAGAGGCAAGGCCTTTGGGTTAGGAGCACAACTCCCTCTGGACTAGGCCACAAGAGTTCTTCTATTCAGGGACAAGTTAATATTATATATTCTTTAGCTGCTCTAGGAAATATCCTGTTATGTAGTATGTATTGGAAAGAACTGTTGTTGTAAGATTAGTTTCCACATGATGGTACTCAACAACAATTGGGAAGAATTATGTCAGACACAATATTTTAAAGGCCAAAATGTTAGTATGGTAAAATACACAGGAAAACCTATGAAAGTCAGAATGTGCATAGGGTAGAAACCATTCAGAGAAGGAAAACTCATATGTTTTCCACTAATAAAAACTGACAGAAAAGTTGTAAGACTGAACCTTGCCAAAGATGGAAAATTAGTGAGATCTGGAAAAATCAAGGCAGTCTTGTTAAATTCTGGTTCTTTCAAGTTTCACTGTATATATCAGGATGGTTACCATTTGAACTATTTTTAAGTGACATTAATTATCTTTGCCTTGTCATATAATCATCACCATTATTCATTTTATAAATAAAATTTTAATGTAAATCATGCGAGTATAAAGGGTGGATTTGAAATGTTTCATGCCACCTAGAGCATGGTCCAACAGGCCGCTGCAATTAACCAAGACCTCAAATCTAGCAGACATGAAAATATGTATAGAACCCTCTTACGTGTTACTTTTTTGTGATGATGGTAGAATGTGTTACTTTTTTGAGACTAGGTAAGTATCTTTCCAGCTGGGCAGACACCTCTTTGCAGACAAAGGGAAGTAATTTGGGGTGAAAGTTGAAATTACTCACATAAAAGAAGGAGATTGGACCGGAGTGGAAACCAATCATAATCCCGAAGACACAGGTCAGCTGGGATATCATGATGTGTAGAGCTGTGGCAGCCAGATAAGCACTGATGAACGCGTCCGGAAGGTAGGTGGCGATGAAACCAAAGCCTAGCATGCCCATGCATAGCTGCGAGGGGTACAGATTGAGAAGAGCATCAGAGAACGGGACAGAATGTTACCAAGCCAGGAGACACACAGATTAGACATCTTCAAAAGGACTCTAGCCCCTTCTCCAAAACAGATGTTTTCAACCTAAAAAAGTGAGTTTAGGACTCTTCCATAATTCTTCTGTTTCTTTCTCTACTGAGCTATAATTTTTAAAAGATGATGATAGATAGATAGATAGATAGATAGATAGATAGATAGATGATATAAAATTTTAAAAGAAATGTATTGTTTTCATAATAAAAATGCAATTAGAAAACTTATGGAAAATGGATGAGCCCCAATGCCTTTAAGAGGACAGGTTAAAAACAAAACAAAATAAAATTAAAACTAAAACCAACATCCTGGCAAGTACAATGACGATTAATCAGTAAGAAGAAGAAAAATAATAAAACAGAAGTCTTGAAGTTACTATTGTCACCACTTCGGTCTCTACTGCTCTAGATGCTCTCAGAAACCAAATTTGGAATGACAGATCTATTTTCAAGCTTTTAATCAGCTAAGTGCTACATCTTCCTCAATTTCTTATCATTACTACCTAAAACTCTCTTCTACTGCAGTAAAAGCCAATCTGTTTCATGCCTTCTATGTGGCTGGATGATCCTGTATCTGTGCTTATGCATGAGGTCTTTGTTGTCATTTCTTCTAATCCATGTCAACCATTTCATCCATGAGCTCCTTCATATTTGGAAGAAGCAGCAGGGTTCCTGGACTTGGAGAATCCATGCTCAATCCTGGTCCTGCCACTCAGTGGCTGACCTTATTTAAACAAGTTGTTCAAATTCTCTGAGCCTCAGTCCTCATATATAAAATGTGAATAAAACTCAACACTTGGCTTGATACAGATTAAATTACATAATACATGTGAAACACCTGGTTAATATATTAAAATAGTAATAGATGCAAATATGTATCACTCAATCTTCATGCACTTCCTTCTTTCCACCTCATAAATGGCAACTGTCTTTAATTAGCCAGGGTGCTTTTTCTTACCCATGAAAGATGTGGCATCAGGATTTATGTTAGCATCCTACTCTAGGTGGTGGTGGTGGTGGTAGTTGTGTACCATCGAGTTGCCTGCGACAAACAGAGATCCCATGTACAACAGGTTTAAACCCTGTTCTATCCTGTGCCAGTCTTATTGGCTCTGACACACCTATCCCCATTACCTCAGTCACTGAATCAATCCATTTCACTGAGAGTCTTCCTCTCTTGCACTGTCCCTCTGCCCTTCCAAGCGTGACATCCCTCTCCTGGGACTGGACCCTCCTTGCAACATGCCCAAAGTATGTCAGATAGAGCCTCAGAATTCTTGTGTCCAAGGAGCAGCCTGGCTTCACCCTCTCTGAGATGAACCTGTTTGTTTTCTTGGCAGTCCATGGTATATTCAATACTCTTCTTCAGCACCACAGCTCAAAGGCATCAATTCTCCTTCTATCCTCCCTAGTCATTGTCCAACTCTCTGATGCGTAACAAGTGATTGCAAAGACCATGACCTGGATGTGGCTAAAATGTTTCCTTTCTTCTACTGTATGCATTTCAGTACATTAGCTGTGTCCTACACATCGGGCTGCATTTTATTTCCAGTTAGTTACATGTATTATCAGAACAGATCATAAGAACAATTAGAAAAAGGGGTCTGTTTCTAGTCCCATTATTTATTTCATCTTCTGAGGTTCAGAAATCCAAATCCTACCTGAATAATTCCAGCCAGGAAAGTCGTGGATGCCACCACATTCAAGGATCTGCTATAGTCCATAATGAACTCGGGATTAGTAAAGTCTTCCTTGATGAAAGTTCCCAATACCAGGTGACCACTGTTGAATGGGTTCACCTTCAGGACATTGATCATCAGAGCACTCACAAGAAAGAAGAAACCTATGAAAGAAGCAGAAAGTTTAGGCAAAGATGAGATTTTAATTCCAGGTAAACTGATAGTAACAAGACATGGTCTGACTTTTCATTGTCTTAGCACTTGGAAGTGGCCATTGAGAGGACAGAGCAAGAAAGAACAAGACAAGAACTGTGGCTTCACAACTCACAGAATAAATCTTGGTGGTCTGGGTATTGTTGTTGTTGTTGTTATGTGCCGTCGAGTCGTTTCCGACTCATAGCGACCCTATGCACAACAGCCCTAAACCCTGCTCTATCCTGCGCCAACCATACCGCCTCTGACACACCCATCCTGATTACCCCAGTCACTGAATCAATCCATCTCATAGAGGGTCTTCCCCTCCTGCGCTGTCCCTCCACCCTCCCAAGCATGATGTCCCTCTCCAAGGACCCATCCCTCCTGGCAACATGTCCAGAGTATGTCAGACGAAGCCCCAGAATCCTTGCCTCCAAGGAGTAGCTTGGTTTAATCCTCTCCAAGATAAATCTGTTTGTTTTCCTGGCAGTCCAGGGTACATTCAGTACCCTTCTCCAGCACCACAGCTCAAAGGCATCCACTCTCCTTCTGTCCTCCCTAGTCATTGACCAACTCTCTGATGCATAACAAGCGATTGCAAATACCATGGCCTGTATCAGGCGCACCTTAGTCTCCAGAGAGACACTGTTGCTCCTGAGTACCTTAGAGAGGTCCCTACTAGCAGACTTTCCCATCGCGATACGCATTTTGATTTCCTGACTGCTGGTACCAAGAGTGTTGACTGTGGAGCCGAGCAAACTGAAGCTGTGAACACTCTCAATCTCTTCGTCATCCATCCTGACGCTGCCAATTGGTCCAGTGGCGAGAATCTTTGTCTTCTTGACATTGAGCCTTAGTCCATACTGAAGGCTACAGTCCTTGACCCTTCGCAGCAAGTGCATGAGGTCCTCCTCAGTTTCAGCAAGCAGGGTTGTGTCATCTGCATAACGCAGATTGTTAATAGATCTTCCACCAATCCTGATGCCACAATTCTCCTCACAGAGCCCAGCTTCTCGGATAATCTGCTCTGCATACATGTTGAAAAGGTATGGAGACAGGATGCATCCCTGGCGTACACCCTTCCCTATTTTGAACCATGCAGTGTTACCCTGCTCTGTTCTGACTACTGCCTCTTGATCCAAGTACAGGTTTCGCATTAGCACAATTAAATGTTCTGGGATTCCCATTCTTCTCAGAGTCAGCCACAGTTTGTTGTGATCCACACAGTCAAATGCCTTTGCATAATCAATGAAACACAGATAGACATTCTTCTGGTATTCTCTGCTTTCAGCCAAGATCCATCTAACATCAGCAACAATATCCCTAGTACCACGACCCCTTCTAAACCCAGCCTGGACTTCTGGCAGTTCTCTGCTGATGTGCTGTTCTAATCGTTTTTGGATGATCTTCAGCAGAATCTTGCTTGCATGTGAAATCAATGACACTGTTCTGTAGTTTCCACACTCAGTTGGGTCACCTTTCTTTGGAATGGGAACAAATATGGATCTCTTCCAGTCAGTTGGCCAAGTGGTTGTTCTCCAGATTTCTTGGCACAACTTGGTGAGCACATCCAGGGTGACATCTGTTATCTGAAATAATTCAATTGGTATACCATCTATTCCTGGGGCCTTATTTTTTGCTATTTCCTTCAAAGCAGCTTGAACTTCTTCCTTCATCACCATACGCTCTGCTCGGAATGACAAAGCAAAATACTACAATGAAATGTGCAAGGAGCTAGAGTCAGAAAATCAAAAGGGCCGAACTCGCTCAGCATTTCTTAAGCTCAAGGAACTGAAGAACAGATTCAAACCTAGAGTTGCTGTAATCAAGGATGCTTTGGGCAGAATATTAAATGATCCAGGAAGTATTAAAAGAAGATGGAAGGAATATATGGAGTCATTATATAGAAAGGAATTGGCAGATACAGAGGAATTTAAAGAAATAACATATGAACAAGAGCCTATGGTGATGAAGGTCTGGGTATTAGTCTTTTTATATTATGAGCATATGGAATGGGCTTCAAAGTGTAATTCACGGGAAATGGGGTTCAAACTCAGCTACCGTATCTTTTCTCAGAAAAGGCAAAAAGTGAGCGGGCAGTGAAATGATTAAAAGGAAAAAAACAAAAACAACAAAACACACCACAAACCCAAGCAAATAATACCTAGCATCACAAAGGTTTTACTACATAAAAAAACACCCCTCCATTCCAAATATTTCAATTAGTCCTCATACTGGTAATATGTACATGTAAGTGTCATTTCCCTTTAATAAGTTGTCAGTGGACTTTGACTCAGGGAAAGAAAGTGCTCATTCTGTGGGCCTCAGTGTGTGAATTACTATGACAGTGTTTTCTCCCTGTAAATTAATAAACTGACACAGTGCATTAGAAGTGAACACCCACCGTTCGGTTATTTTGAGTCCATCAGAAAGAGGAGTCCACTCTGGGATGTAGGGAGTTTCTGAATCTGATGGACTAAGGACAGTTAGATTTCAATCGAAACCTTTCCTTTAATTTCTTTGGAAAACATCTTCTTTTTATTTACCATAGAGTCAGAAATGACCCATAGCTGAGCCTCTGTGGGTTTTCAAAGGCAGTTATTCACACGGGAGGAGATTGCCCATCCTTCTCCCATAGAGCAGCTGGTGGCCTCAAATTGCGTGTCTTCAGGATTGCAGTGCAGCTTCTTGCCACTAGATCACCAGAGCTCCTAACACTGAGATAGAATGGATAGAATGTATATCTTCGGCCTGCCTTCTTTCTATCTTAAAGACAGCTTTAAACTGGATTCTTTAGCAACAAGTCAAAGACTGAGTTGCAAACTTATATGCCTTCTGTGCTGCTAGTGTTGAACTCACCAAGAGACATTTGATGACATGATCCAAAAATTACATAAAATACTGAAGAACAGAAAGCTGCATAAGCGATATTGAGAGGAGGAATCAGTTGCCTTCCCAGCAAACTAAACATCAGGGCTGAAAAGCAAGATAGTTTAAGTAAGAAAAGGTAGTTTGGCTTTTATAAGTCAAATAAAAACGGCAAGGAATATTTTAAGTAAAAATGATCTATGTATATAGCTAGCTAAATACGGATAATGATACCACTTGGGATTCAATGCTTCATGCCTTTTATTACCTCCTTTGATCCCTAATTTAGTATGTTATTGTTGTTGTTATGTGCCATCAAGTCACTTGCGACTCATAGCAACCCTATGTACAATGGCCCTAAACTCTGCTCTGTCCTGTGGCAATCGCACTGTCTCTGACACTCCCATCTCGATTAACCCAGTCACTGAATCAATCCACCTCATAGAGGACCTTGCCCTCCTGTGCTGTCCCTCCACCCTCCCCAGCATGATGTACCTCTCCAAGGAATGGTCCCTCCTTACAACATGTCCAAAGTATGTTAGACGGGGCCTCAGAATCCTTGCCTCCAAGTAGCCACCCAGTTTAACCCTTTCCAGGATGAATCTGTTTGTTTTCCTAGCAGTCCATGGTACTCTCAATACTCTTTATTTAACATCCACATTCTAAGTACTATGAACTGCTAAGAGAACAAATAGGTTTCTCCTAGAGAGGGTGAAACCAGGCTGCTCCTTGGAAACAAGGATTCTGAAGCTTCATCTGACATACTTTGGACATGTTGCAAGGAGGGACCAGTCCTTGGAGAAAGACGTCATGCTTAGAAGTGAAGGGACAGTGCAAGAGAGGAAGACTCTGGATGAATTGGATTGATCCAGTGACTGGGGTAATGGGGGTAGGTGTGCCAGAGACAATAAAGTTGGCACAGGATAGAGCAGGGTTTAGGGTTGTACATAGGGTGGCTATGAGTCACAGATGACTCAATGGCACTAACAAGAACAACAACAATATTTTAAGTTATCTACTGAAACATATTTTATGTGATTGTAATGCTAATAATGGAACACAAACATCACAGCAATAAGACCTCTGATTCCAACGGCTAAGAACAAGATCCCTATCCCTCTGAATCAAGCAAAAGGTCCCTGAGAATCTTTCAGGAGTGAAGACAAAGCTGAGGAGCAAGACAAGAAGCACACTTCACTGAGTGAACTTAAAGTTAGCCTGCGCTGTCTCCCTTCTGTGTACCACTCATCCCAACCTCTTTTTTTAGCTCTTTCTTTAGTACTTACCTTTCTTTTCCAGGAAGCAGCCTAAGAATTTGGAAGCAACTGCATCATCATCCTTTTCAAAACAAATGGATTAGTACAGCATCATCCTTGATCCAGTTGGCATAATCCACCTGGATTAAGATTACATAATCCAGCAACTGGATTATGATGGTGTCCTCATCCTATTTCAGAGCCACTCAACAATGGTCAGCTCATGGCCAGTCTTGTTTCATCGCTGACCCAACTTCTTTCCCACCTATTATTTTGAAGTAAATCGCATATAAAAATAATATTATTTGTATCAATTTTAGCATGTATCTCTAAAAGATTCCTCTCTTACATTTAGCCACAATACTATCATCACATCTGAGAAGTTCATGGTTCAGCATGACCACTATTAAACCACTATGGCTTTTGCACTGATGCTTCTCTGGCTCTATCTCATTCAGATCACTGTTTTCCTGAGATTATTTTGTGTGAGTGCAACTTGTGCAGTCACATAGAACCTTAGGGCTTAGAAGATGACCTTGCCTAGAAGGATGCAACATTTGGTTTAAGGCTGTGCTGTAACATTTTGGAATTTGGAATAATTTTTAACAAGAGGCCTTACATTTTCATTTTGCATACAACCTCACGTATATTATAATCAAGCCTGCCAGTTGCCATGTCTGAACACCATCAAGCCTTCAAAGGAGTGGCCCAGATGGTAGGGAACACAGGCACGCCAGCCAAGCACATGAGTAAGCATGTGAGCAGGTCTATGTTCTGTCAACAGACGCCTGAGTGAATGGAAAAGCAGATTCTTCTCCCTCAAATGGAGCTTTTGGCTGGCCACTTGGCTGCAACCTCATAAGATCCTGAGCCAGAGGTACAGTTGGGTTTGGAATGATCCTTATGAAGAAATTATTGACTATTAAAAGTTGGGCTTTGCTGTGTTTACATTATAATTCATATAAGGTCCTCATATTGCAATTGGGTGAGGTATCTTTTAAGTCTCCTTTAATTTAAAAAAAAAATACTTCACCTTTTTCCTCCCAACCAAATCCCTAGTGATTGCAAGAAACATAAAATCTGCTCACATAAGCTTAAACAAAACAAAAAAAATTTATGAAAAAGATACAAACTGCAGTTGCACTTCAGTAGGAAGAAAAGCCTGAACTAAAACCATCAAGATCTAAGGTGGCTATTTCACGATGCTCTTTATCTCTGGTTTATATGATCTGTCTTTAGTTTCCAATTTAGGGCTGTTGTGAATTGTATTGCTATGAATATTCTTATACAGGTCTCCCAGCACACAGATGTACAAGTTTCTTGGGCTTATATACTCCGATAGGCAACTACTGAGACATTTACTAGATAATAACAAATTGTTTTTCAAATGGTTATATAACTGACATTCTCAACAACATTATATGGCAGGTTCCATTATCCAAATATGCTAGCACATGATACTGTAAGATTTTAAAATTTCCTGTGTATGCTGGCAATGCCGTTTCATTGCAATTTCACTTCACTAATTACTAATAATGCACATTTTTGTCAAGTTGTCTCTTTATGGATTTATACACATATATCACAGATGAGCCTTTTCTGGAGTATATGTATTACAAATATACTCTTATTACTCTTAAAATCTGTAACAGTACCTCAGTCTTTACTTATACGGTGAAATGAGTTCCTTTATGTGGCCTTTCACATTAGTTCTTTGGATAAACAACTTGAGAGATTTTTTTTGCCTATGAGGAGTTACCTTGCCCTAGTTTGTACTCTCTTGTTTTTATTGTTATCATTATGTGTTATCAAGTTAGAGCTGACTCATAACTGACTCTCCAATCAGTGGGTTTTCAGAGGCTGTAAATCACACAGGAGATTGCTCATGTTTTTTTCCCCATGGAGCAGCCAGAGGATTCAAACCACCTGCCTTTGATTTGACAGCACAACTCTACCCACTAGGCCGCCAGAACTCCCACAGTTTCTACTCTAGAGGGTTTATTACATTTATCCAGGCTAACTGACATTTTCTGGGTAAGTAGTAAACACCTTGAATTTTTGTCTGGTCCTGAGCTGCAGTCTGTCCTGTGATTGGTATTCAGTTTACAGAAATTGTACCCTAAACTATCCTGTGATCGGTATTCCATTTACAGCGATTGTACCCTAAACTATGCAAATGAAGTGAGTTGCAGCCCAGACATGACAACTATCCAAATGAAGTGTCTATGACCTACCAAGAAGAAATTGGTTTCATTTCTCCCTAAGGTGATCCACAGATTTAGTGCAATATTTAATGAAATATCAGGATTTTTAGATGTAGACAAGTTGATTCTAAACTTTACGTGGAGGAGTAGAGGACTTAATGTGCAACAATGAATGAATGAAATAAAACTTTTCTGTAAATCTTCATTAAAATTGCAATAAAAATAAAATTTAAAAAAATTAAGGTTGTTTTGAAAAGAAAGTTGAAGAAATCATGCTATTCAATTTTAAGACTCTGTACAAGGCAACAATAAACAAAACATGCATTGGTAAAAGAATAGAGTCATAGATCAAAAGAGCAGAATAGAGTATATAAAAATAAACTTTAAAAATGTAGCCATTTTGACCATCCAAAAAGATGTGAAAATATTTCCATAGAGAAAAGATAACCTTCCTAAAGTGATGTTGAAATTGCAATAAAATAACCTTGACGGATGAACTAAAATGAAAATACTGAGAATGGTTTGCATTGCAAGGAGTACCCAATACTACTGAACAATGTGGAAGCTGTTGAATGGAATCTAAACCGCTATGAAGTCCTTTGCACAATAAAATATTTTTTTTAAAAACCCTGGACCTAAATTTCTTACCTATACCAAGATTAACTCAAAATATACCATGTTGTTGTTGCTGTTATGTGCCGTCGAGTCGTTTCCGACTCATAGCGACCCTATGCACAACAGTCCTAAACCCTGCTCTATCCTGCGCCAACTGCACCGCCTCTGACACACCCATCCCGATTACCCCAGTCACCGAATCAATCCATCTCATAGAGGGTCTTCCCCTCCTGCGTTGTCCTTCCACCCTCCCAAGCATGATGTCCCTCTCCAAGGACCCGTCCCTCCTGGCAACATGTCCAAAGTATGTCAGATGAAGCCCCAGAATCCTTGCCTCCAAGGAGTAACTTGGTTTAATCCTCTCCAAGATAGATCTGTTTGTTTTCCTGGCAGTCCAGGGTACATTCAGTACCCTTCTCCAGCACCACAGCTCAAAGGCATCCACTCTCCTTCTGTCCTCCCTAGTCATTGTCCAACTCCCTGATGCATAACAAGCAATTGCAAATGCCATGGCCTGTATCAGGCGCACCTTAGTCTCCAGAGAGACACTGTTGCTCCTGAGTACCTTAGAGAGGTCCCTACTAGCAGACTTTCACATCGCGATACGTTTTTTGATTTCCTGACTGCTGGTGCCAAGAGTGTTGACTGTGGAGCCGAGCAAACTGAAGCTGTGAACACTCTCAATCTCTTCGTCATCCATCCTGACGCTGCCAATTGGTCCAGTGGCGAGAATCTTTGTCTTCTTGACATTGAGCCTTATTCCATACTGAAGGCTGCAGTCCTTGACCCTTCGCAGCAAGTGCATGAGGTCCTCCTCAGTTTCAGCAAGCAGGGTTGTGTCATCTGCATAACGCAGATTGTTAATAGATCTTCCACCAATCCTGATGCCACAATTCTCCTCATAGAGCCCAGCCTCTCGGATAATCTGCTCTGCACACATGTTGAAAAGGTATGGAGACAGGATGCATCCCTGGCGTACACCCTTCCCTATTTTGAACCATGCAGTGTTACCCTGCTCTGTTCTGACTACTGCCTCTTGATCCAAGTACAGGTTTCGTATTAGCACAATTAAATGTTCTGGGATTCCCATTCTTCTCAGAGTCAGCCACAGTTTGTTATGATCCACACAGTCAAATGCCTTTGCATAATCAATGAAACACAGATAGACATTCTTCTGGTATTCTCTGCTTTCAGCCAAGATCCATCTAACATCAGCAACAATATCCCTAGTACCACGACCCCTTCTAAACCCAGCCTGGACTTCTGGCAGTTCTCTGCTGATGTGCTGTTCTAATCGTTTTTGGATGATCTTCAGCAGAATCTTGCTTGCATGTGAAATCAATGACACTGTTCTGTAGTTTCCACACTCAGTTGGGTCACCTTTCTTTAGAATGGGAACAAATATAGATCTCTTCCAGTCAGTTGGCCAAGTGGTTGTTCTCCAGATTTCTTGGCACAACTTGGTGAGCACATCCAGGGCAACATCTGTTATCTGAAATACTTCAATTGGTATACCATCTATTCTTGGGGCCTTATTTTTTGCTATTTCCTTCAAAGCAGCTTGAACTTCTTCCTTCATCACCATAGGCTCTTGCTCATATGTTATTTCTCTATAGGCTATTAAAAAAATCCTCTCGGTGAGCTCTGGTGGCCTAGTGGAAAGGAAACTGCACTGCAATCCCAGAGGTGTGCAGTTCAAATCCACCAGATGCTCTGCTGAAGAAGGAGGAACAATCGCCTCCTGTACCAGTCAGATCCAATTTGACGGTACACACATAAAAAAAATAAATAAATAAAAATTATTTTTAAAAAATCTTCTCCTAATTAAAAGTAAAACCACACTGAGACTTCACTATATATCAGAATTGCTCAAATTAAAAAAGAAATAGTGACAATACCAAATGTCTGGGAGGATGTAGAGAACCTGGATTACCTATATATTGTGAGTGGAAATGTAAAATGACATAGCCACACTAAAAACCAACTTGACCATTTCTTCAAAGAGTAAACATGCAAGCCAGCAACAGCACTCATGGGCATTCATACCAGATAAATAAAAACATTTATTTACCTAAAAACCTCTACATGTATATTCATAACAGCTACATTTGTAATTGGCAGTCACTGGAAACAATCCCAATATTCAGTGGATGAATGGTTAAATACACTATAATATATTGATGCACGGGAATAGTCACTCACACTCATTCACTGTTTTTGAGTAGATTCTACCTCAGGGCAACCCTATATAATGTTTCTAAGCCAATGATCTAAGGATCAATGGAGATGTGCAACCTTTTGGTTAGCAGTGCAGCACACTACACTTGTTGGCTGGAGAGATCAAATGATAGAATTTTGTACAATGATTTACTCACTGCAAATACTTTTCTTTAAAAACATGAACAGTAACTATATGATGGGCATCACCTGATAGATGACACAAGAACTCCTTCATGGAATACTACTCGGCAATAAAAAAATACAAATGATTGAAACACATTATGACTTGGATGAATCTCCATAAAATTATGCAGAGTGTAAATAAGCCAACAGTAAACAGTTATATATTGTGTTAATTTCCTCTTCTGCAATTTACAGCCTCTGAAAACCAGCAATAGGGTAGCTATGAGTTAGCTTTGATGTCATGGTATAAAACTACAACAACAGATGTTATAGAAGGGGTTGGGCAGGGGGTCAGGTCATACCAGGAAGTGTGTCTACAAAAAACATGAGGAATTATTGTGGTAAATGAAAATGTCTTGCATTTAACTATATCAATACTAGTATCCTGGTTGTGACATTGTAGTATGAGTTTTAAAGGTACTATCATTGAGAAACAGGGTAAAAGGTACATGAGATCTCTGCATTATTTCTCACAGCTGTAGCTGTTGTCGACCAGTACTGTTAGTTTTGTAGTTATCTGGTGTCCAGTAGACTCTGACTCATAGTGACCTTATGCACAATAGCTCTGAACCCTGCTCTATCCTCAGACAATCTCATTGTCTCTGACACACCTACCCTCATTACCCCAGGTCAAACCATCTCAACTTGGGTCTTCCTTTCTACACTGTCACTCCACCTTTCAAAGCATGATATCTTTTCTCTAAGGACTCTCTTGGCAACATGCCTAAAGTATAACAGATGGAGACTCAAAACCCTTGCCTCTAAAGAGCAGTAGACCCTCTCCAGGACAGATCAATTCATTCTCTTGGCAGTCCATAGTGTATTCAGTACTCTTCTCCAGCACCACAACTCAAAGACATAAATTCTTTTTTATCATTGTTTTTATTAATTTTAATGAAAATTTACAAAGGCTTTGGATTTCCATTCATTCATTGTTGCACTTTTCACCCTGCCCCCCTCCTCTCCCCATCAATTCTTCTTTTGTCATCTTTGGTCATTGTTCAGCTCTGATGCATAACAAGTAATTGCAAAGACCATGTTCTGGATCAAGTTCACCTTAATCTCTAAACTGACATCCTTGTTCTTCAGCACTCTGGAGAGGTCTCTGATAGCAGATTTCCCTAGTGCAATTCATCATTTGATTTCCTGACTGGTGGTGCAAAGAGTGTTGATAGTGGAACCAAGCTAGCTAAAATTGTTAACAATATCAGTCTCTTCTCCATCTATCATGATGTTGCCAACAGGTCTAGTGGCGAGAATCATCATTTTCCTGATGTTGAGCTTCAATCAGTATTTCAGAGTGCATCTTCAGGCCCGCCTCAATTTTAGCAAGTAAGGTTGTGTCATCTGCATAATGCAGGTTGTTGATAAATCTTTTTCCAATCCTGATGCCACATCCCTTCTCGTAAAGTTCAACCTCTCAAATGATTTGTTCTGCATTGTTGCAGGATGTTGGGGAGGAAGGAAGGGTCTCTGGCCAGGACAGATCACCTATGCTCCAGATAAGTGCAAGCCTCCCAATGACCTTTAATATGGGGTAAAGAAAGCTCCCCTGTGTTTGGCTGTACCAGCTTGAGAAAGCTCACCACCTGGGAAGATGGCTACCATGTCTGTTGAACTGGGAGTGGTCTGCATGAGGCTGAGGTTCTCCTAAGCAATCCGCATGTCCCACGTCTGTAAGCCCACTTTATCTGGTTTTCCTGTGTATATAAGTGCAGTCCAGTCCCAGTAAAATTGAGCTGGATTGACTCTCTGATTCTCTCCTGGAGTGGTGTATCTCTGCCGTGCTTACCACCATCAGGGTGTTGCTGTTAAGTTGCTGGCAAATAGACAGTGACACTGCATATACCCTGACACACTTCTTTTCTAATTTTGAACAATGCAAAAATTTTTTTGTTCTGACAACTGCCTCCTGGTTCGTGTATAGGTTTGCGTCAGCACAATTAGGTGTTCAGGGATTCACATTCTTCATAAGATTAGCCACAATTTGTTGTGATCCACACAGTCAAATGAAATAGTACAAAGAATCAACTGTACCAAAATGAACTGGCTGACACAGAAGAATTTCATAAAACACATTATGTTCAAGAGGCAGGGGTGAGAAAGAGGAAGTTCAAGCTGCTCTGAAGGAACTGGCAAAAAAACAAGACCCTAGAAATTGATGGAATAATTGACATATTTCAAGAAACAGACACAGCCCTGGATGTGCTCACTTAACCTGTGCCAAGAAATCTGGAGGACCACCACCCAGCCTATGGACTGGAAGGGATCCATACTTTTTTTTTCTATCCCAAAGAAAGGTGATCAGAGTGTGTAAATTACCAAGAAATATCACTAATATCACATTTAAGCAAAATTTTTCTGAAGATTATAAAAAAATGACTGAAAGAGTATATCAATCAAGAACTACCAGAAATACAAGCTGGGTTTAGAAAAGGCTATATAGTACTAGCAACATCACTGCCAATGCCAGATGGATCTGGAAAGCAGAGAGTACCAGAGGAATGTCTCTCTGTGTTTCATTGACTATGCAAAGGTATTTGACTATGTGGATCACAACAAATTATTGACTCATAGTGATCTTATTAACAATAGATCAGAACCTTTCAGTATCCTCCAATATCCTCATGATCTCCCATCCCCACCAAGCTTGAGCCTCTCTTTCAGTCACTGCGTCAATCCACCTCATTGGGGGTCATCCTCTCTTTCTCTGACCCTCTACTTTTCTATGCATGATTTATTTTTCCAAGGACTCCTGGAAGCATGTCCACTTACATAAGATGAAGCTTCACCAGCCTTGCCTTTCTGGTAGTAGTTCCTCTAAGACAGATTTGTTTGTTCTTTGGTAGTCCATGGTATATTCAGTATTCTTCTCTAACACCACAGTTCAAAGGTATCAATCCCTTCTTCAGTTTTCCAACTTTCAGATGCACAGGAAGCAATTGAAAATATTGTGGCTTGAATTAGGCAAATCTTAAGTCTTCACACTAATACTTTTTAGCACTTCAGACAGGTTCCTGACATCAGATTTTCCTAACTCAACCTGCCTTTTGATTTATTTTTTCACATACATAGCAAATGGGCTTTTATGTAATAAACACTTCACTGAAAGCAGGCTGAAGCTGTCAATGTAGCATCAGCCCAAGGAAGGAGGAAGGTCAGGTATTTATTACTGTGTTCCTGGATTGCTGGGGAGGGGGAGACATCTCGGGAGCAGTGGTATTTTGGTTCAGCAGTTTCATTGTGGGACTTTTAGCTTTGAGACCTTAGCACTTCTAGGTGCCCTGGTACCTTAGTTTCTGGGCTTCCTTCCATCTTAGTCAGGTGTGCTTGCCTGTCTTGGAGGGAGGAGGAGTGAGGTAAAAGTCCATCCAAATGGAGTTTCTCCTCTTCACACTAACATATCCTTCATTTTACTTTTTCATCTTATTGTTTTGATGTTTGCTGGAAGGAGCTACTCCTACTAAATTGGGCTCTAGTCCTCAAAACAAGGAACAAGCCCTTTCTTTTCCCAAGATCATCTTGAGGCAATGGAGAGGTCCAGGAGAAAGTATTCAGAAGATGAGTGCAGTGTGTTTTTACAACTTCCAGTGGACATGTCAGAATAGCTTCAACTGCCCCACTACATCCCCTGGCAAGCAGATGCACCAGGACATCCTTCTGGCTCATTCTCTCTCCCATATGTCCTCCAGGCTTTAAGGGGGCCATGAACCCTTTTCTCCAAGACAGCCAGCAGCTTTGGTCCCAGATGCAAAGTGCTCCTGGAACTATGAGGGGTGTCATGCCTTTAGATTTCTGGATTGCTGCTGTAGATAGATCCAAGTAAAAGAAAACCACTATTGACTTCAATATTTTCTCCACCTATTGTGCTGTTGCCCGTTGGTCCAGTGGTGAGGATTCTTGTTTTTTTTTGATGTTGAGGAAATGCTTCACTTTCTGCAAGCAAGTTAGTGTTATCTGCATAATGCAGGTTGTTGATGAATCTTTCTCCAATCTTGATGCCACACTCTTTTTCATATAGTCCAACTTCTCATATTATCTGCTTAGCATACAGATTAAATCGGTTTGGAGAAAGGATATACAACCGTAAAACATGTCTTGATTTTAAATCATACAGTGTTTCTTTGTTCTGTTCGGATATCTGCTTCTTGGTCTAGGTATAGGTTTCATCTGAGCATAATTAAGAGCATTAGTAATAATTGGTGACTAGAATGCAAACGTCGGAAACAGAGAAGAAGCACTGATAGTTGAAAACTACAAACTTGGTGAGATAAATGGGGCTGGAGATTAAATGATAGAATTTTGTACAATTTTTCATTGAAAATAGTGAAGATGCTCCTCGTGGTGGTGTTTCCTGAGCTGCAGCAGTTCTCACTGCAGCACCAGGACGAGTCCCGTCTGTGTTCAACCGCGGAGGTCTTTCTCATCTCGCTCGGCTGCGGGAAATGGAGCTGAAGCGACTGAGTTCGCGATGGAGAGAGAAAAGGAGCAGTTTCGTAAACTCTTTATTGGTGGCTTAAGCTTTGAAACAACAGAAGAAAGCTTGAGGAACGACTACGAGCAATGGGGGAAACTTACAGACTGTGTGGTAATGAGGAATCCTGCAAGCAAAAGAGGATTTGGTTTTGTAACTTTTTCTTCTATGGCTGAGGTTGATTCTGCACGACCCCATTCTATTGATGGGCGAGTGGTTGAGCCAAAACGTGCTGGGGCAAGAGAGGAATCTAGAAAACCAAGGACTCCTATAACTGTGAAGAAGCTGTTTGTTGGTGGAATTAAAGAAGACACTGAGGAACATCACCTTAGAGATTATTTTGAAGAATATGGAAAACTTGATACCACTGAAATAATTACTGATAGGCAGTCTGGAAAGAAAAGAGGCTTTGGCTTTGTTATATTTGATGACGATGATCCTGTGGATAAAATTGTATTGCAGAAATACCACACCATCAACGGTCATAATGCAGACATAAGAAAGGCTTTGTCTAGACAAGAAATGCAGGAGGTCCAAAGTTCTAGGAGTGAAAAAGGAGGCAACTTCGGTTTGGGGGATTCGCGTGGTGGAGGAGGAAATTTTGGACCAGGACCAGGAAGTAACTTTAGAGGAGGGTCTGATGGCTATGGAAGTGGTCGTGGATTTGGAGATGGCTATAATGGGTATGGAGGAGGACCTGGAGGTGGCAATTTTGGAGGTAGCCCTGGTTACGGAGAAGGAAGAAGAGGATATGGTGGTGGATGACCTGGATATGGCAACCAGGGTGGGGGCTACAGAGGTGGTTATGACAACTATGGAGGAGGAAATTATGGAAGTGGAAATTACAATGATTTTGGAATTTATAGCCAGCAACCTTCTAACTATGGGCCAATGAAGAGTGGGAATTTTGGTGGTAGCAGGAAATTGGGTGGACCATACGGTGGAGGAAACTATGGTCCAGGAGGCAGTGGAGGAAGTGGGGGTTATGGAGGGAGGAGCCGATATTGAGCTTTTTTCCTATTGCCATAGGCTTCACTGTATAAATAGGAGAGGATGAGAGCTCAGAAGTAACACAACAGCTTCAGGTTATCGAAATAACAATGTTAAGGAAACTTATCTCAGTCATGCATAAATATGTAGTGATATGGCAGAAGACACCAGAGTAGATGCAGAGAGACATTTTGTGAATGGATTGTATTATTTAATATATTACCTTACTGTGGAGGAAAGATTGTAAAAAAAAAATGCCTTTGAGACAGTTTCTTAGCTTTTTAATTGTTGTTTCTTTCTAGTGGTCTTTATAAGACAGTAGAAGCATTCCTTCTTTGATAATGTTAAATTTATAAGTTTCAGGTGATGTGTGAAACCTTTTTTAAGATTTTTCTCAAACTTTTGAAAAGCTACTAGCCAGGATTATGGTGTAATAAGACATATCGTTTTCCTTTAAAAACTTTAAGTGCATGTGTAGAGTTTAAGAAGCTGGTGTACATTTATGAGTTAATAAAATAATTCTAAAGGGGAAAAAAAGCCCCAAAAGAGTCAATGGTGAAATTCAAAGTCAGCAGTCAAAACAAGGCAGAAGCTGACTGCAGAATAGACCATCAATCACTGTTAGTACAAGTTCAAACTGAAGCTGAAGAAAATTAAAACAAGTCCACAAGAACCAAAATACAACCTTAAGTATATGCCATCTAAATTTTTAAACCATCTCAGTAATAGGTTTGATGCATCGAACACTAATGGCTGAACACCAGATGAGTTATAAGAGGACGTCAAGGATCATCTATGAAGGAAGCAAAAGTTCATTACAAAGACAGAGAAGAAGTAAAAGAGCAAAATGGATATTAGATGAGAATCTGAAAGTTGTAGTGGAATGTAAAGAAGCAAAAACAAAGGGAGAGATGCTGAAGTAAGAGAGCTGAACAAAATATTTCAAAGAGCAGATCAAGAAAACTAAGCAAAGTATTATTAGGAAATGTTCAAATAACTGAAATGAGAAAACTAAAAGGGAAGAAAACACATGGGGGAAAAACAAAAGGGAAGAAAAAACTCAAGCTGAAAGAACTGAAGAAAAAAATTCAAGTCTCT
>NW_006399767.1:24934747-24942082 GCF_000299155.1 Elephantulus edwardii | reverse complement strand
GGTTGTTCTCCAGATTTCTTGGCACAACTTGGTGAGCACATCCAGGGCAGCATCTGCTAGCTAAAATGTGTCAATTGGTATACCAACTATTCCTGGGGCCTTATTTTTTTGCTCTTTCCTTCAAAGCAGCCTGAACTTTTTTCTTCATCACCATAGGCTGTTGCTCATATGTTGTTTCATGAAATTCTTCTGTGTCTGCCAATTCCTGTCGATACAGTGACTCAGTATATTCTTTCCATCTTCTTTTAATACTAGTACTTCCTTTGTGCTTTGTATGAACTGCACAGTTGCAACCTTCAGCTTTTCCTGCTGTCCTCAAAAGAATGGAGAAATAAAAGTGTATCTATTAATAGAAGTTTGTAATAGAAATCTATGTGGAGAATTTTGAAGTACTTGACCCAAAGATTGCCTATGAATCAATTTGATCTTGTGTTAACTTTCTTGTGTTGCCCTGGAAATAACAGTAGTGGGGAGTTTTAGCCGTGTTACCAGGCGACATTATGTGAGAGTTAAGAATGAGTCCACAATTAAGGTTGCACAGTGGAATGTACTTGGCGGTGGTAGGAGGGGTGCGAGGGGATTGTGTACCAGGGAAGGAGTGTTTCTTTTGCTTTTGAAAGAGGGGAGCAAACTGCGGGGGGGGGGGCTGGGCGGGGAGAGAAGTGCAGCAATGAATGAATGGAAATCCAAAATCTCTGTAAATGTTCATTAAAATTATTAAAAAAAAAAAAGAATGGGCCTATTAGTAAACTTCTCCACCTGGCCCAAGTGACCATGAATAAGCTGTAAACACCCAGTGGGAACCCCTAGCTTTGGCCTTGGAGCACAGTGACACTTATAACTAACTGGGTATACGTCCTTGGTGTGATTCTAGATCAACACTCATAACACTATTACAAGAAATATTGGTTCCTATTCAGAAAGGCATCATTGTCATTGTTGAGGAGTTCTGGTGGCTTAATGGCTTAGTGACTTGCACTGTCAAACCAAAGGTACGTGGTTCTAATCCACCAGCTGCTCCATAAGAGAAAGATGGGTCATCTCCCATGCAATTTACTGCCTCTGAAAACTCACTGGAATGTCAGCTATATGTTGGTTCGAACTCAATGGTACACAACAACAACAATTTGAAAATGAAGATTCTAAAACTCAGATCACTCCTGTATGACTCTGGATGATTTTTTTTCTCTTAGCTGAATTGCTACTTGGAAGACAATATTAACCACCGGACTGTTGTGTGAGCAGTGTGTTAGGACTCCTGCGGAAGAGATGCAGGGTTTCTTATCCTTCACTTTAATAAGTTTAAAAAAAAAAGGAGGGGGGGCGTGTTTCAACACTCCGGAAAGTGCTCAGTCTTTCTTTTTTTTTTTTTTTTTCGCTGCAGCTGAAAGCTTCTTTATTGTGGTAAAATGGCGGCGGCGGTCGTGCTCAGTCTTTCTGAACGAGTCTGGTAGGGTTTAAAAAGTCTAGCAGTAAGAGAACAATTAAATAGCAACAATATGAACGATATGAATGAAATGCATCTTTTTTCCACCCCTTGATAATTATTTACCCTGGACAAGGGTGCAGAAACATATTTCTTGCTTTTTAATCAAAAGGCTTCCTCTCTTTCTTACCTTGGGGAACTTGTACAAGGCCAACACTTATACCAGCAAGTAAGTCTCCAAGAAGCCAATCCTTGATTCGATACAAACATACCCACTCCAGGAAGGGAAAGATCATGAGCATGCACCCTAAGAACCTGTGCCATGAGCAGCTGTGAGGAAAAAGAGCAGAGACTTGGTTAGGTTCTGAGAGAAAAAGCCTACCTAGCCGAGAAGACTCAATGCACACTTCTTCTTCCCATCTATCAGGCTTTTTTGTGTGTCGTTTGTTTGGTGTTTTGTTTTTTTTTTTTTGCTTTAACAAACAACATTTATTCTTACAGTTTAGGGGGCTAGAAGTCCAAATTCAGGGTGCTAGTTCTAGGAGAAGTTTCTTTCTCTCTCTCCTTCTCCCCTCTTTCTCCTGCTCCCATCAACAACATCAAACTTACTCTTTGCTGTGGAGATATCCTGTGCACCGCAGGATGTTCAACAACTTCCCTGCTAACAAAAAGCTACGGGGTGCCAGTATATCCCTCTCGCCCCAGTTAGAACAACCAAAAGTATCTCCAGACATTGGCAAATGTTTCTTGGGTATGAAGTGGCCATTGACGGACTTGTAATCAGTAACACTGGTATGAGGTAAAGGAATGGATATATTTCTTACCATTTTCCATATAAAAGTGGCATTTAACACCAACACTACGAAATGTATACAATAGATAGAATATTATGTCCCATGTTTAAGAAATAAAAGGATGTTGCGTGTCTTAAAATCAGAAAACTGTGCATGAGGATTGTATTATTTTACCACACTTAGTCAATCTGTGTGCTGAGTAAATAATCTGAGAAGCTGGGCTATATGAAGAACACAGCATCAGGACTGAAAGAAGACTCATTAACAACCTGTGATGTGGCGATGACACAATCTTGCTTGATGAAAAGGAAGCACTTATTAATGAAGTTCAAAGACTAGAGCCTTCAGTATGGAATACATGTCAACATCAAGAAAACAAAAGTCCTCACAACTAAACCAAAATACCAACATCATGAAATGTGGAGAAAATAGTGAAGTTGCCAAGGATTTTATTTTACTTGAATTTAAAATCAACATCCAGGAGAGTATTGGGTGCACTGGTTTTGGAATTCGGCTTTTCAAAGAAGCTTCTTGACACCAGGGAAGACCAAGATAGATGGGAATACTGAACTTACAGAGATGAAGAAAACAAAGACTTTTCATGGGGGTGGCGTGGGGGGTGTAACAGGAGAAAGGGGGAAGAAGGAGAGAGAGAAAGAGACTTCTTCTAGAACTGGCACCCTGAATTTGGACTTCTAGCCCCCTAAACTGTAAGAATAAATTTTGTTTGTTAAAGCAAACAAAAAACAAAACCCCACAAAACCAAAACACCCATGGACACAGCAGTCAAAAACTCAAACTATGTTTTGAGCACTGGCCATTTCGCTTACAGAATATTTTTAAAGTGCTAAAGGGTGATGTCTCTTTGAAGTCTCTAAAGTGTATCTAATCTAAGCCATGGTATTGTCCATTGCCTCATATGCATGTGAAAGTTGTGCAATGAACAACAGACTTGAGCTATGAGGTTGATGAAGAATATGGAATGTATCATGGGCTACCAAAAGTAACCAATACGTCTTGGAGGAAGTACAGCCAGATTTCTCCATGGAAGCAAGGATGGAGAGACTTTATCTCACATGTTTTGGACATGTTATCGAGAAGGGTCAGTTCCTAGTTGAACGACAACATGCTTGGTCAAGCAGAGGGCCAGTGAAAAAGAAGAAGGCCTTCAATAAAATGGACTGATAGAGGGGCCCAATCACAGCAGCAACTGTAAAGATGGCACAGGGTCAGGAGTGATCCATTCTGTTGGATAAAGGTCATTATGAATCTGAACCAACCTACTAGTTCCTACCCGGAACCTAATGACACCTACCAACAACAATATGCTTAGGGAGCTAGTCTAGTAATGGAAGAGCAATAACACAAAGCATTATCGTCTTGTAACCCAGTGAGTGGACTTCAACCAGAGGCAATTTTGCCCTAGTGACCTAGTGGGTGAAGAGCTATACTGAGAATCTAAGAGTGTTCCCCTCTCTGGTGATTTGAAGCCACCAGTAGTTCCATGGGAGAGATGGGTAATTTCCTCCCATGCTTTTTAGAGCCTCTCAAAGCCCACTGGACAGTCAGTTATGAGTTGGTTCCAACTATTGGTAATGAATTTTTGAGGAGATATTTGACAATGTCTAGAAACATTGTTCATTGTATTTGCATATGGGGTCACTATGAGTTGGTTGATCTGACAGCACCTAACAACATACGTATTTTTCCATTATCATGACAGGCATCTAGTGAGTAGAAACCAGGAATGCTGCTAAACATCCTATAAGGCACAGAGCAACCCTGTACAAGAAATATTTTTTCAGTGTTTTTTTTCTTTTTTTGCATTCGAAAACAATGAAACTCATGAAAATATTATTCAAAATGGGCGACTCTAGTGGACATTATGCTGAGTGAAATATCTCAGTCAAAAAAGGACAAATACTGCATAGTGCCACTGTTGTAAAACAGGACTGACATCGGGGTTAGGGGGAGACTAAGAGAGAGAGGATAAATAATGTATACTGCATTGAAACAGATGAGGGAGAAAACTGTTTAAAAGGGACATGTGATTAGGTATTATTGTCATGACAGAAGTCCAGAGTGAAGGCTGCATACTGGAGTGGACCTGGGGAGAGGGACTGTAAAACAATGAAAGAATTTTTCTTTTACTTTTCAAAGAGAAGAGTGTACTGGGGGGAGGGGTGGGCAGGGAGAAAAGTGCAACAATGAATGAATGGAAATCCAAAGTCTCTAAATTTTCATTAAAATTAACAATTAAAAAAAGGAGAAAAAAAGAAATAATTTTTAGTCCAAAATATGAATAGTGCTGAGGTTGGGAAACCCTGCTTTACCCATTAGATAATTTAAAAGATCATCATTGCAATAAGCAAGTAATTCAATGGCAATCTGGACTTAAGTTGCTTTGGGATATTCACATTTTAACATGGACTTGTGGTGCTGGAGAAGAATATTGAACATACTATGGACTGCTAAGAGAACAAGCAGGTCTGTCCTGGAGAGGGTGAAAGCAGGCTGCTCCTCGGAGGGAAGGATTTTGAAGCTCCAACTCACATACTTTGGGCATGTTGTGAGGAAGGACGAGTCCTTGGAGAGGGACATCATGTTTGGAAGGGAGGAGAGACATTTCAAGAGAGGAAGACCCTGAATCAGATGCATTGGCTCAGCAACTAGGGTAAAGTGGGTAGGTGTGTTGGAGGTAATAAAATTGGCTCAAGATAGGACAGGGTTCACAGCTATTACACATAGTATCTCTGTGAGTCACAGGCCACTTGATAGTACATAACAACAACAAGTGGAGAAAATGGAGATTTTTTTCCATGTGTGAACTGCAGCTAGATAATTAGGATTTTAATAATATGCTAACTTTGTTATTATATTTTAGGGTAAAATATTTATATAGAAAGTAATTTCATATTTGACTCTCATAACTGTGAGCATTAGTATTTCTAAGGTATAAGACAAATACATGAAAGTAACTCTGCCAACATCACACTAATGTGATTAGAGTTAAGACTAGAAATTGGATCTTCTGATTCCTTGTTCAGTATTCTATCCACTGTATTATTTCAACAGTTTTTACTGACAGCTGTTAAATTCTGCTCAGAGGTAGGAGCAAAACCATTGGAATGCTGGGGGTTTTTGTTGTTGGGTTTGTTTTTTTTAATTTTATTTTAATGAACATTTACAGAGACTTTGGAATCCTGTTTTATGAGAGTCTCTGGGTATGGAGCCAGTACCAAGTCTATTTAACTACAAGAGTATTCCTTGGAAGCAAGGGTGGTGAAGCTTTGTCTCACATAGCTTTTTGTGTATTTTGTTAGGAGGGGCTGTTCCTTGGAAAGGGACAATATTCTTGAAAAGGTAGAGGGTTAGTAAAAGAGAGGATAACCCTCAATAGGACGCATTGACACTGTGTCTGCAGCAGTATGCTCAAGTGTGTTAGAGATGAAGAGGATGGATGGTGCAGGATAAGACAGGGTTCAGGTCTGCTGTTCACAGGGGCCTGATACACTCATCTCAACTTAATAACACGGGACGTGGAAGTAGGGAGTTCTGGAGCCATAGTAGTAAGTCCTGGTGCTGCCAAACCATAGGCATGTGGTTCAAATCTACCAGCCTCTCCTCGGAAGAAAGATGGGCAGTCTCCTCCTGTGCAATGTTACCGCCTCTGAAAACTCACTGGATTGCCAGCTATGAATCAGTTCTAAGTCCATGGTACATACAACAACAACACAGGAAATGAAGAAGAGTCTGGCTAGGCAATGGTTAAGTGCTTGGCTATTAAAAGGTTAGCAATACAAACCCACCAGTAACTCTAAGGATAAATGAAGTGTCTGATTTACAGCCTTAGAAACTCTAATTGGGTTAGTTCTACTACATCCTATAGTTGCTCCAAGTTGGGATTTACTTGATGGCACATAACACAGGAAATGTTAGCTGTTCAATCTACCCAGCAACTCTGAGAGAGATAGACTTGCAGAAATATTCTGGACCTGCTATGAATCAGAATAAATCCAAAGACAACTAAGCACAACAGGAACTCGGTAGAAGGTGGCACTGGGACAATAAATTCCTTCACTTGGCCCCGCCTCCTGGACTCACTATGTGTTAATTGGCAAGCATCCTAGAAAAGGTCATTAAAGTCTTTTGCATGAAAAACAAAACCAAATAGCATTTAGTAATCAGTATCAAGACTGGAAGGACTTAAACAAGGGATTAAGGAATAGAAATTGAAGCTGAGGAGAAGAAAGTGCAAAAATGTAGACATCAACTTAGTGAAAATATCTGAAAAATAAGGAATCTACACAAAAGCATAGGATAGAATTTGACAAAAGGTGGGTTGCAGATGCTAAGATGGGACCAAAAAAGAGAAAAGATTCTCCACAGAAAGGAGGATAAGGATTAAAAGATTATTTTACTTGCTTTAAAAATATTTTTATATAGTGCCTGCTGCATATTAGATGCTTTACAAATAACTCTAAATCTTCACAACCATTTTATGAAGTAGGTACTTATATTTTGCCACAGAGTCAAGTCTAATTCATGGCAATCCCAGGTGTATCAGAGTACAAACGTGTTCCACAGGGTTTTCAGTGGCTAGTTTTTCACCAGGTCTTTTTGCCAAAGTATCTCTGGGCAGACTTGGTGAGTAGCTGAATGAATGAACTGCTTAAACCAACCACTAATATTCCTCTTTTATAACAGCTGGGAAATAGTGGGACTGGAATTAAAACTCAATTATTTCAGCTTCAGAGTCTTTCTCTTAAGTACTTTCTTATTGTGCTGTCAGGTTAAAACTGAGAGGCTGAGAAAAGTGTACTTTAGAAGTAGGCAACAGGAGCTGTCCACGGGAGCTAGAGAAGGTCCAACAATGGCATAATAGGGGAGTTAGGGTAAAATTGCTTTGCTTGGGGTGAAAATCAGGAAAATACACACATGATTAGGGATGGTAGAAGGAGCCTTGATGCCTTTGAGCTGTGGTGCTGGAGAAGAGTGTTGAATATACCATGGACTGCTAGGAGAACAATCAGGTTCATCCTAGAGAGGGTGAAATCAGGCTGTTCCTTGAAGGCAAGGATTCTGAAGCTTCGTCTGACATACTTTGGACATGTT
>NW_006399767.1:24927253-24931717 GCF_000299155.1 Elephantulus edwardii | reverse complement strand
GGTTGGCGCAGGATAGAACAGGGTTTAGAGCTGTTGTGCATAGGGTCGCTATGAGTCGGAAACGACTCGATGGCACATAACAACAACAACAACAATGTCCTCTAGGGTCACCCATTTTGTATAATATTTCTTGAGTTCCTTGTTTTTCAATGCAGCATAGTATTCCATTGTGTGAATATACCACAGCTTCTCTATCCAGTCATTTGTTGTTGGACAACTTGCATTGCTTCAGTCTCTTTGCTATCGTGAACAACACAGCAATAAACACAGGTTGCATATGTTTGCTTGGGTGGCAGGTCTGGTTTCTTTAGGGTATATTCCCAGTAGTGGACATTGCTGGGTCAATGGTATTTCTATTTCCAACTTTTTGAGAAAGCGCCATCCTGCCTTCTATAGTGGTTGCACCATTTTACACTCCCACTAGCTGTGAATAAGGGTTCCAGTTTCTTCACAACCTCATCAGCATTTGTTGTTTGCTGCTCTATTGAATTTTGCTATTGTTACTGGGGTGAGATGATATCTCATAGTTGTTTTGTATCCCCTACCTTTTAAGGCTGGATTCAGTGCATGGGTCACCAAAGAAATCACAAAAGTATTCTCACTTTCTCCCATCACAAATTATGGTTTAGCAACCTTGTACTAGAGCAACTTCCAATATGATTATGAAGCACCACTACCACCACCATCATTATCACCAGCGTTTCCTGAAGTCACAGTAACAAAAGGACAAATCCTACATGGTGCCACTGTTGCAAAACAGGACTGACCTCGGGGTTGGGGGAAGACTGAGAAAGATGGGTTCAGTAATGTATACTGCATTGAAGCAGATGAGGGAGAAAACTGTTTAAAAGGGATATGTAACTAGGTATTTTTGTCATGACAGGAGTCCAGAGCGAAGGCTGCATAGTGGAGTGGACTTGGGGGGAGGGATTGTAAAGAATTTTTCTTTTACTTTTCCAAGAGGGTAGTGTACTAGGTGGGGAGGGTTGGGAGGGGAGAAAAGTGCAACAATGATTGAATGGAAATCCAAAGTCTCTGTAAATTTTCATTGAAATTAATAATAAAAAAAGAATTACTCTAAATTTATCTTCATCCATTATTTAATTCCCTTGGAGAGGGACATCATGTTTGGCAGAGTGGAGGGGCGGCGAAGGAGAGGAAGACCTTTGATGAGATGGATTGATTCTGTGACTGGAGCGGTGGGAATAAGTGCATTTGAGATGGCTAGGTTGGCACAGGATAGAACAGCATTTAGAGCTCTTGTACATAGGGTCACTATGAGTCGCAAGCGACTTGATGACACATAACAACAATCAACAATCCTAATGAGACTTCCTTCCCCGGGTCCTCTCTTTCTCTGTGTGTGATAGAGAGAAATTTTGTTCTTTGCTAACATAGACATGAGTGGATAAAAAAAAAGCTATGCTCACCTATAAAAATTTACTCCAACTAAGAAATGTATAAGCATTTTTAAATGCACTTAGATTTCCTGGTATCTTACTCCTTACCTTAAGAGTTTTCAGAGAGTTTTAAATGAATAGCCTCTGATCCTGCCTGGAGAATACTTTTCTGTGGATTTCTCAGTATGCTTCACAAAGCACTCCAAAAGCTGGTTGTCCAGTGTCACAAGTAAAGCAACAGGTCAGACAGATTGGGTAGCATGTAAATGAAAACTTTCTCTCAAACTCTCATTGCCTATTGAGTCAGAACCAACACATAGCTGACCCTTTATTGGATTTCTGAGGCTGTAAATCTCATGGGAGATTTGCCCATGTTTCTGCCAGAGAGGAATAGACTCTGTGTTGGCAGTGAAACCCCGTATGGACTATGCCACCAGAGCTTGCGAGCACATAAAAAAGGGTAAAGACAAATCAAGGGCCAGGAGCTTTCTCTCCTTGTGCACCAAAGCTGGAGGAAGAGTAGCTGAATTCTAGGTAGTTCTCTACCTCTTGGCAGATGGATACTCAAATACATCCCATATTCCAACTGCTTTTATTTCAAGAACACTGTGTTCTGGCCATTCTGTTGGCCCCAAACTGAGGGGCAGGACACGGTGGATTGGCCCACAGGATGAGTGTATTTGATGCTGTTGGAGCATCCAAAGTTCCTGATCTTCATGACTTTTGAGAGAATGGTTTTGTTGAAATGATCCTCCGGAGTAGAGCATCGAAATCCCTCTCATATTTTCACCCATAAAGAAGGCACTCCTGTGAGAGTGTTTCATCCATGAAGAAGGCACTCCTGTGAGAGTGCTTCTGTAAGAACCGGTATTTGCCCACAACCATTTTGTTAGCAATGGACTTTGCCATTTGCCTGAAGCTCGGGTCACCTTTCTACCTCAGGCAGATTTCACACTCTAGGCTATTTGCCAATTTTTAAAATGCCTTTCATTCCACTAAATTATTTTCACTATTGTGAACATCCAGTGCAGCCAGGAGCCCCTGTCCTCTTCCAGTTCCTCCTCCATCTCCTCTTCCACAATCTTGAGAGTGCACCGGTGCCTCCCGCCGGGTTAGTGTTTTGTCTTGTGCTCCAGCTCCATCTGTTTCAATGCTCCAGCCTCCTGTCTGTGTACTCTTCATATGCAAACTCATTCTAACTCCCCCAAAATGTTCCTCATCCTCTACATCTTCAGGTCTTCCATATCTTCAGGGGTTTTTTTTCTCATTAATTTATCATTCCCTGACATCATTCTGTTTCCTCATCATTTTCCTTTCCTTGTTTACTCATATTCTTGTTCCATACATCTCTTTCAAAATGAGTTACTTTCTCCTGTCACTTTGTTCATTATCTTAAAACCATAATTGATCCATAGATGACCCTCCAGTGGGTTTTCAAAGACTGCAAATTGCACTGGAGGAGATTGCCCATCTTTCTCCTTTGCAGAAGCTGGTGGATTCAAGCCTCCTGCCTTTGGCCTGGCAGCTCAATTCTCTACCCACTAGGCCAGCAGAGCTCAGTTCTTTTATTTCCTACTGTCCAGCCAATTTATTTTCCACATCTTCACTAATAAGGTATCCTTTCTCCACACTTATTTACTCTGTATGCTGAGCAAATGAATCTAGAAGCTAGATTCTATGAAGAAGAATGTGGCATCAGGATTGGAAGAACACTCATCAATAACCTGTGCTATGCAGACGACACAAACTTGCAAGCTGAAAATGAGAAGCACTTGAAGCACTTGCTGCAAAAGGTTAAATGCTGTAGCCTCCAATATGGATTTTATCACAATGTCAACAAAACAAAAATTTTCACCACTGGACCAAGAAGAGACAACAACATCATGCTAGATGGAGAAAAGATTGAAAATGTCAATAACTTCATCCTACTTGGATCCATAATCAATACACTTGGTACCAGAAGTCAGGAAATCAGAGATGTATTACACTGAGTCAAGGATTATTTTTTCTTCTCTAAATTACTGACGAACAATAATGTCAGTTTGAGGATGAGGCTGTACCTGATTCAAGCCATGATCTTTTCAGTCACTTGCTATGCATCTGAGAGCTGGACAATGAATAAGGATGATAGAATTGATGTCTTTAAACTGTGATGTTAGAGAAGAGCAGGAATCCATATCCCATGTTCTACCAAAAGAACAAACAAATATGCCTTGGAGAAGGTGCAGCCAGACTGCTCCTTGGAGGCAAAGATGACAAAACTTCATCTCAAATACTTTGGGCATGTTGCTAGGAGAGGCTGTTCCTTGGAGAGGGACATCAAGCTTAGAAAGGTAGAAATTTACAGCAAAGGAGAGAAAGATCTTCAACCAGGTGGATTGACATCATGTCTGCAGCAAGGGCTTGAGCATGTGAGAGACTGTGAGGATGGCAGCAGCTAGCACAGGGTTCCGATCTGTTGTTCATAGGGTCATTATGAACAACATAGGTCCACGGCATATAAGAACAACAGCATAAACCAGAGATAAAGAGATGACTCCTCTGCCTATTCCTCAGCCTCTGCTTATTGTTCTCTGATTTCTTAACAAACGGAAATTCTTTATCCTCCTTACCTGACAACCCCGGAGGGGCTTAATCTGGTCTCTTTCCTGACACAAAGCATTTCACCTTCATTTTTTTCCCCTCCTATTGAAATCCCAGTCTTTTTCACTGTGCACAGGGACACTATCAGGCATAAAACCACCAGGCTGTTGTTTCATGAGTTTGGGAGCAACATGCTGATGGCTGCAGTGGATACTATTTCACTCTAAACAGGGTATATTGACAGTATCAACAAGCAGGAAGAAAATATCCTATCACACCTAGGTCTACTTGAAGAAAAGACGCTTCATGACTGAATGGATCACCACTTATGCCTGAGCTAGACAAGCCAGGAATGTGTAAGAAAGGGATTATGGGATCTGGAGGATTTACACCAATACTGAGGTGTTAATATACTTGTTTCTAGGCCATTTAGGCTCCTTCATTTCACTTGTGTGGAAGCAGCTCTGGAGTGGGCGGGGGG
>NW_006399767.1:24920812-24927153 GCF_000299155.1 Elephantulus edwardii | reverse complement strand
GCAAGGATTCTGAAGCTTCGTCTGACATACTTTGGACATGTTGCAAGGAGGGACCAGTCCTTGGAGAGGGACATTATGCTTGGGAGGGTGGAGGGAGAGCAGGAGAGGAAAACACTCTATGAGGTGGATTGATTCAATAACTGTGGTAATGGGGATAGGGGGTAGGTGTGTCAGAGACAGTGAGATTTGCACTGGATAGAGCAGGGTTTAGGGCTGTTGTACATAGGGTCGCTGTGAGTCATAGGGGACTCGACAGCACATAACAACAACAACAACAGCATAATCACATATAAATGTGTAGAGGCAGAGCCAATGTGGTCTTGATGCTCTCTTCAATGTATTTTCTGTGACCCATTCTAGAATGGAAGAAACGAGGGTGGTACTACAGGACTGGGAAAGGACAGCCAAGGTCAGAGATGTATCTGTGGAAACAGCGCCTATGGCAAAAAGGGAAACTGAGCCCCTCCCCAAAATCTGATATGTAGCTATCAGATAACTTTATCACACTATCAGCTCAAAATCAAGCTTCTTAACCTTTTACTCTATGATACTGCATGAAAAAGCTGCATCTTCCTGCTTTCACTGACAAAAACTGGTTTATGACATATTCAAAGCTAATTTTTTTTTTAACATTCACCCCTTTCTACACAGCAGAGCAATATCACAGCCTGCCTTAACCCACAGAGGCTCTCAAATATTAAAGAATTAATTTTAACTTGTTGAAGGATCTCTCACAACTGGCAATGGAAAATGTGATCTTTCATACCTTAAATATGCCTCTGCCAGAAACCATAACTTGAAAAAAAAAAGCAGTATGATGACAAACGAGGATGTCACAGAGAAGGAAAGGTCTGGAACAGAACTACGAGACACCTTCTTTCCTTGGCATGCAGTACACATCAGTTATAGTGCTGTTATGTGCCATCGAGCCGCCTGCAACTCATAGTGACCCTATGCACAATAGCTCTGAAGCCTCCCTGTCTTGAGCCAATCTCATTGTTTCCAACACACCTGCTCCTATTACCCCAGTTACTGTGTCAATCCATCTCATCCAGGGTCTTCTCTCCTGCACTGTCCCTGCATCCTTCCAAGCATGATACACAATATAAATAGAGGGTGTGAGGGAGAAGAAGTTGAGTGAGCAGGTGTTATAGATCACTTGACACGACATTGATCACCCAGGGTTTCTTACCCCGGATTCTGTGGCCTCCAATAGGTCTATAGATAGAACTTATGGATGGGAATAGGGTGTGTAAAGTAACATACTAAAATATGATGCCTTCCCCCCACTAATCTTTACTTGAAATTTATCCTTTCCTTTTATAATGATTGTTGAAAACAAACTACAGTAGTATTAGCAGAACTGAACTTTGTCATCAATAGATATGGCAATTTTCTTATCTCATTAAAGTAGTTGAAGATATCTTGAAATATGATTTCTATCACTATTTTGAAACTATAGCACTTACTGCTGTTGTTTTTGTGTGCCGTCAAATTGACGGTACAACCCATAGCTGACCCTCGAGTGGCATTCAGATTTGGATTCAGATACAGTAACTCACATGGGAGGTGACTGTCCAGCTTCCTCCTATAGAGAATCAAAGCACATGCCTTTGTGGGGCAGCATAATTCCTTACCACTAAGTGACCTGCAATCACAGCAGCTATTAGAGCCATATTACTAAATAACAATTTAAAAATATTTTTAGAATTCTATTTTAATATAATTTCCCCCTTTCTAATCCAATATATCTTATGTGTTATAAATCATCCCAGTGAGATTCATAAGTTTTACCAGACTGCTAAAAGGTTCACAGCACAAAACCAAGTTCACAGCTCCTGAGTGGCAGGGCCTGGCTGGCACGAGATTTTCTCTGAGTGTCTCCAGAGGAGGTGGTGGTGGGCTCCATGCTGACCCTGACAACTGTGCTGATACCACTGGATACTGAGACTAGAAAGATCTTTTGCTCCCATTAGTCCACCGTAGTGGACTCTGTCCAAAACTGGTGGTCAGTGATGAATCTATAGAATCATGAGGTTGGCACAGAACCAGGCAGGGTTTTGTTGCATATTTCATAACGTCACTATGAATTAAAGCCCTAATGACAATCATCTCTAGATGTAAGGAGGCGCACAAACCGGCACTGAACATGGTGTCTGATGGTGGTAACGTTGACGTCCAGATTCCCTGAGGAACTGCTTTTTCTTCTGTGTTCCTGTTGAAAGCTTTCCTCGTTGTACACATCTCGTTTAACATCGTATGTGAAAGAATTTTGCTGGTATCTAGGACCAAAATTCAGGGGACTCCTCTCTGGCTGCATTATTTCTGGGTAAGCGAAAAGAGAACAAATAGAAAACCATTTTTTAAAAATTAAGAGCCTTAGTATATTTTTGATAGACATGAAATAGCCACATGATTTTTTTTTTATTTGCACAACACATTTTATTTTTTCAAAACTTGCTCTCATACACTTCACATTTTGGACGCAAAACAACTCTTTGGTTGGTTTTTTTTCTTTGTGCAAGATAAAATGTGTATTATTCTCGTTTTCAAGGTAGAGAGTAATTAAAGTTCAGAAATATAAGCAGTCTTGGCTGTTAATAATAGAGTCAGGACTAGAAGCTAGGTATCCTGTTAAAAATTCTCTTCTCTGCACTGCAATCCCAGAGGAACACGGTTCGAATCCACCAGATGCTCTGCCGGAGAAGGAGGCGCAATATCCTCCTGTACCAGTCAGATCTGATTTGACGGTACACGCACACAAAATAATAAATAAAAATAAAAATTCTCTTCTTTTTAATCAACTGTGCCACAGAGAAACAAAGAAGAAATAAAAGTCAGGATTAACTACTACTTTTCATTGAAAATACTAAAAGTTACAGACCCAATATAGTATTCTCTTCCCCTCCTTCCCCCCTTCCTTCTTCTAGTGATTTTAATAAAAGTTTATAGGTTTTCTTTTTTTTCCCACTTTATACTGGTTTATTTAAAAAGTTCATATAGTATCTTCTAAACCCCTCTTTCTCTAAAGTAAATCAAGCCAAACCCACTGCCTCTGAGTTTATTCCAATTCACAGAAACTCTATGGTAAGGAGTTGCACTGCCAACCCAAAGGCATGCAGTTTGATTTAACCAGCTGTTCCATGGGAGAAAGATGGGGGATCTCTTCCTCTGCCTCTGAAAATCTGCTGGAGGATAAGCTACGAGTTAGTTCCAATTGTAAGGTACACAGCAAAAACTATTGCCAGAATAGAACTGTCCCATAGGATTGTCAAGCCTACAATCTTTACAGAAGCAGACTGCCATATCTTTACCCACCAAGCAACTGGTGAGCTTGAACCATGGACCTTTTGGTTAGCAAGTGAGTCCTTAAACCACTGTACTGCCAAAGCTCCTGCTATCTAAAAATCATATCATTCTCTAGCCTTATCTTGGCCTCACAGCACTTGCTTATTGACTATCCCACTAAAATAGAAGCCCAAGACCCAAAATACTTAGTGATCAAGTATTCTGATACTTAGTAAGCCCATTTCTCAAATGTCAGGTATCCAGTTAGTGGCACCAACATGTCACAGAAAACTACTGCACAGTATGACACCAGGAGAACAAGGGTGCCAGCCTTAGCTTTATTTCTCCCCATAACTAGTTGCATGATTGAGGACAAGTTCCTTACGTTCTGAGTTACAGTTTCCTTATTTATAAAATAATGTAATTGTACTAAACACTTTCTAAGGATCACATTTAACTTTTTTTAAATTGAGACATTAATGAAAGTTTATAGAGAACTTGAATTTCCATTCATTTGTTGTACATTTTCCTCCCTGCTCACCCCTCCCTGTCACTTTTCCCTTTGGAAAAAAAAGTATTCATTGTTATACAATCTCCTCCCCCAGTCCACTTTACTATGCAGCTATTATTCTGGACTCTTGTCATGCAAATAATACCTAATCATATATTCCTTTTAAACAATTCTCTCCCTCATCTGTTTCAATGCAGTGTACATTATTTATCCCCTCTTTTCTTAATTTCCCCCCAATCCCAATGTCAGTCCTGTTTCATAACAGTGGCATTATGCAGTATTTATCTTTTTGTGACTGAGATATTTAACTCAGCATAATGTTCTCCAAGGTCACCCATTTTGTATAATACTTCATGAGTTCCTTGTTTTTCGATGCTGCATAGTATTCCATTGTGTGAATATGCCATAGCTTCTCTATGCATCATTAGTTTGACTTTTATTCACAAGTAACTTTTCCTGTTAAGATTTACAGCCTTGGGAACTTAATAAGGGGTTACAGTGAGTCCAAATTTACTTAATGGCATGGCATTTGGTTCAGAGTTTTTAAGAAAATGATAAATAGGAGTTAATGAGGATGGAGATAGATCCATTTCTGGAAGAAAGTAGGACTAATCTTAATCATCTGTAGTTTTGAATAATAAAAAGGTTATCATCTCTAAAATTCTCCCACAAAAAAAAATAAACTTCTCCCACATAAGCATGAAAAAGTATATATGTATATTACCCACTCATTGCTGTCAAGTTGATTCTGACTCATTATACAGTTATAAAATGTATAAGTAAAATATAAAAAATTATGTAGTAAGTAAACATCCAAATTGGAAGCAGGAGTGGCATCCACTTTCTAAATAACATGCCTCCTGAAATTCTATGAACTTTAATAAATGTCGATAGTTGTAGAGGGGCTTAAGACCTTTTGTTCATAGGGTCGCTATGAGTCATGCTCAACTCGAAGGCAATCAACAACAACAAACACCCAAAAGTTCTTTTATGGGAGAGGATGAAACCAAATTTAATGGATTAGTGACGTTCAGAATGATCATAAAGCATCATCACCACCATCACCATCACTAGCTCTGCTTAATGCTAAGCATGACACCAAATATGTTCATTAATGATTTCATTTCTTTATTACAATAATCCTACTGGTAACATTGTCTGATTTGAAACACTTGTTGCAGAAGATGAAAGACTACAGCCTATAATCTGGATTACATCTCAACATCAAGAAAACAAAAGGTCCTCATCACTGGGCCAGTAGACAACAATATGATAGATGGAGAAAAGATTGAAGTTGTCAATAGTTTCATGTTGCTTGGATCCACAAGCAACACTGTGGGTGGGTATCAACAGTTAAAAAACCAAAAGATGCATATAGCACTGGGAAAGTCTGCTATCAGGGATCACTCCAAAGTACTCAGGAGAAATGATGTTCGCTTAAAGACTAAGGTGAATAAAACCATGGTCATTTCAATCACTTGGTTCTGAGAGCTAGACAAGAAATAAAGGTTACAGAATAAAGAACATTGCCTTTGAGATGTAGTGTGGGAAAAGGGTGCTGAATGTCCTATGGACTTCCAAAAGAAAAAAACAGATAATGTCATGGAGATAGTGCAGCCAGAGTGCTCCTTAGAGGCAAGGATGGTAAAGATCAATCTAACATACTTTGGGCATGTTAATAGGAGATATATCACCTTGGAAAAGGACATCATGCTTGGAAAGGTGGAGGGTCGGTGAAAGACAGGATGACTCTTTACTAGATGGACTGACACAGTGATTACAGCAATGGGAACAAGTATATCCGAGATGATAAGGACGGTACAGGAAGGGACAAGCTTCAGATCTATTGTTCACAGGGTCGCAATGAGTCATACTTAACTGATGGCACTTAAACAACAACAGTATTATCTAGTGGCTTAGTGTGTAGGGAGTTGTGCTGCCAACCCAAAGACAGATGTTTTGAGCCCACCATGAAGAACAGCTTCGAAAAACCCACTGGAAGGTCAGCTATGCGTTGGTTCCAACTTGATTGCAATGAGTTGTAATTTTGCTTGTCCAATATTGTCACCACTTCACAGATGACGAAAATGATGGTTTATAATGGCTAAGTAACTGGACCAGAGATACTAAATGAATGTTTACATCAAAACATTTACATTGGGTTGCAATAGTGCGCTGCATAACACCCAGGAACTAAAACCAAAACACCAAGCCTATTTATTGTGGAGTCAATTCTAACTCACAGTGGCTCTACCTGAACAAAGAAGAACTGCCCTTAGAAGGTTTTCAAGGTTGTAATCTTCATAAAGCCTAACTGCCATAGCTTTCTGCAGCAGAGCAGCTGGTGGGTTTAAACCACAACCAACCTAATCCCTATGCCTGTTGAAGAAGGTTTGGTAGTGCAATGGTTAAAATGCTTGCTGTCACCAAAATGTTGCCTTTCAACCTCCAGTTAGTGGCCACGTTCTTTAACCATGGTTATCAGGGGTCCTTCCCAAGAGTTAAACCATTGCTGCTGAGTACACTGTGTTTCATAGAGATT
>NW_006399767.1:24909603-24912812 GCF_000299155.1 Elephantulus edwardii | reverse complement strand
GCCTCTTTTGAACTGCCAACAGAAGAAACAGGTAAGTCTTAGGATGCATCCAGAGTGCTCCTTGGGGGCAAAGATGATAAAGCTTCATCTCACATACTTTGGGGATGTTACCAGGAGAGTTTACTTGGAGAATATTGCTTGGAGAGGCACGTCATGCTTGAGAAGGTAGAGGGGTGGTGAAAGAAAGATCCTCAAACAGACGGATTGACACAGTGACTGCTGCAATGGTCTCTAGAGTGTCAGGAAGTGTGAAGATGGCACAGAATAGGACAGAGTTCAGATCTGTGTTCACAAGGTTACTATGAGTCATTCTCAACATAGCACTAACAATAACAACCAACGGACTTTATGGTTAAAGGCTTGCAGAAGGGAGGCTCAAATAAATGGTTGTCCTTGTTTGGAATAAAGCAGATAGAACAGTACAGTAATAAATAGAAACTAGGGTGCTAATCGGAATCTGTATGCCCCTGAGGAGTCCTCCTGGTGCCACGGCTAAAGCGCTCTGTCACTAACCAAAATGACAGCCATTCCTCAGAAGAAAGATGTGACAGGTGGCTTCCTTAAACAAAAAAAACACCAAATTCTTTCGAGTCAATTGTGACTCACAGTCACTCTAGAATAGAGTAGAATAGAAGAAACCCACAGGGTTTCTTCTCAGGCTATAATCTTTATTGAAGCATGCCACATCTTTCTTCTGCAGCATGTCTGGTGGCATCAGACAGTCACCTCACAGGCATATAGGGAGATCTGGTGGCCTAGTAGTATAAAGCTGAGCTGCAATCATGAGGGCATGTGGTTTGAATCCACCAACTTCTCGGCGAAAGAAGGATGGGCCGTCTCCTCCTGTGCAATTTAAAGGCCCTGGAGAGTTAAATATGGGTTGGTTCCAACTTCATGAAAATGAACCTAAATAAGAGAATTCCTTTTGGGGGTATTATATAAAGCCATATTAATTCACTGTTGGAGATAGTATTTCATTCTCTTTTTACTCTGTGTGTGTGTGTGTGTGTATGTGTATCACATTAGCCAGCATTTTTAGGTACAATTTAATGACATCTGAAATTGTTAAGAATTTCAGCTTGCTCAGTTCCACAATTAACACTCTTGGCACAAGCAGTCAGGAAATCAAAAGCCAAATTACACTAAGAAAATATGCTGTCAGGGACCTCTTCTAGGTGCTAAAGATGTTAATCTCCAGACTAAGGTGTACCTTATCCCTGATCATCACAGCTACTTGCTACACATCAGAGAGCTGGACGGTGAATAAGAATAGCGGGGTGGGGGTGGGGGGGAATAGATGCCTTTGAGTTGTGGTGCTATAGAAGGGTACTGAACATACCATGGACTGTCAAAAAAAAAAAAAAATCTGTCCTGGAGAGGGTGAAGCCAAGTTGTTCCTTAGAGGCAAAGATTTTGAACCTCCAACTCATGTACTTTTGGACAAGTGGAGAAGGAAGGGTGGAGAGATAGCTTAAGAAAGAAAAACCCTGGATGACATGAATTGACACAATAAACTGTGGTAATAGCTCTAAGTACATCAGAGAGAGTAAAATTGGCTCAGAATAGGGTAGAGTTCAGAACTATTGCACATAGGGTAACTTTGAGACACAGGCAACTTGATGGCACAAAACAACAACAGCAAAATTTTATTAATTACATTGTGTAGCTATCACTATTCTCTACTGCCAAATTTCTATCACCATAAACAAAAACTTGTTGTGTACCATAGAGTTGGAACCAACCCATAGCTGACCCTCTGGTGGGTTTTCAGAGGCAGTTAATCACATGGGAGGAGAATGCCCATCCTCCTTAGTGCTTGTTGCAATTAATCTGCTCTTACTTTCACAGTTTTCTATTTCTATTATAACTACTGTTGGCCTTCATTTGTGTTAAACTAAAAAACGCTGACCTATGGTAAGTTCATCTCATGCTCAGCAAACATTTGTTGAATGCTAGGTGCATTCAGCAAAAGAACAAAGAAAAATTCAGCAGAAGAACAAAGAATGTTATTGTTGTTGATAGGGGCCATAACTCACAGCCATCCTTATGAACAGGAAGTGAGGACCTTGTTCTCTCCTGTGCCATCCCCACAATCTCTGCCATGCTATAGCCCATTGTAGTCACCACGTCAATCCATCTCCCAAAACATAGTGCCATAAATTTTACTCTTTCAATGCCATGGAAGCAGAACCAGCTCATAGCTGACCCCATCTTTCCCCTTAAAGAGAGTCTGGTGAATTTGAATCACCAGAGAATCATGGCCTTTAGATTAGCAGTACAAATCTCTGTAGATTATGCCACCAGAGGTCCCTGAGGTAAGAGTGTAGAGAAAACAGGAATTAACATTCATGGCCAGTCTGCCATATACCTGGTTCTTCACACACACCTCATCTCAAAATGTTTTTCTTAAAACTGATTATATTCTGCAAACAACAAATGCTGGCGAGGTTGTGGAGAAACTAGAACCCTTATTCACTGTTGGTGGGAGTGTAAAATGGGGCAACCACAATGGAAGGCAGGATGGCGCTTTCTCAAAAAGTTGCAAATAGAAATACCATTTGACCCAGCAATTCCACTACTGGGAATATACTCTAAAGAAACAAAAACTGCCACCCAAGAAGATATATGCACACCCATGTTTATTGCGGTTTTGTTCACAATAGCAAAGAGTTGGAGACAAACCAAGTGCCCATCAACAAATAAATGGATAGAGAAGCTGTGGTATATTCACACAGTGGAATACTACGCTGCATTGAAAATCAAAGAACTCATGAAATATTATACAAAATGGGTGACCCTGGAGGACATTATGCTGAGTGAAATGTCTCAGTCACAAAAAGACAAATACTGCATAGTGCCACTGTTGTAAAACGGGACTGACATCAGTGTTGGGAGGAAACTAACAGGGGATAAATAATGTATACTGAATTGAAACATATGAGGAGGAATATATGGTTAGGTAAGTTGTACCAGGAAATCTGGAGGACAGCCAGCTGGCCATCTGACTGGAAGAGATCAATATTTGTTCCCATTTCAAAGAAAGGTGATCCAACAGAGTGTGGAAATTATTGAACAATATAATTGATATCACATGCAAGTAAGATTCTGCTGAAGATTATCCAAAAATGTTTGAAACAATATGTCAACAGAGAACTGCCAGATGTGCAGGCTGGATTTAGAAGAGGTCGTGGTACTAGGGATATTATAGC
>NW_006399767.1:24908777-24909503 GCF_000299155.1 Elephantulus edwardii | reverse complement strand
CATTTTTCTCTAAGAGAAGCCATAACTGCAGATTTTTATGTAAAATCATTCTACTTTTCAATGTTGTCAATTTACATATTTTTAAAAGTATATATAGATAGAGATAGAGAGAGACAGAGAGACAGAGAGGTGGTGGTGTTGATTGCCTTTGAGATGAGCACAACTCATAGTGACCCTATGAATAAAAGGCCTGAAGCCTCTCTACAACCATCAACATTTATCAAAGTTCATAGAGTTTCCAGAGGCTTGTTATTTAGGAAGTGGATGCCACTGCTGCTTCCAAATCACTCTCTCTCTCTCTCCATCTATTCCACCTCTTTTTTTATTTTTCTTTTCCTCCCTACCACCACCCCCCAATTTGCTTTTCTCTTTGAAAAAAAAATTCTTTATTGCACAATTTCCTCCCTACCCAGCCCCCAGCCCACTTTGCTGTGCAGCTTGTTCTGGTTATCACGCAAATAATACCTAATCATATTCTTTCCCTCATCTGTTTCAATGTAATGCACATTATTTATCTCCTCTTTTCTTAATTTTCCCCAACTCCCATGTCAGTCCCGCTTTATAACAGTGGCACTATGCAGTATTTGCCCTTTTGTGACTGAGATATTTCACTCAGCTAATGTCCTCTGTACACAGAACACATGCAGATTAACAAAAAGGGCAACCTAGGTAGAACCATCAAGTATGGAAACACAAGGGAGGAGGAACAGCTGTAAGCAGACCCTA